>NC_081346.1:6842201-7023347 GCF_029784015.1 Lycium ferocissimum | reverse complement strand
AACTCTAAAATAACCCTTTGGCAGGCTTGAGAAAAAAAAAACTTCTTCAAAAAATTTCTTTTCCCCTTCCTTTAAAATTTTCCCAATTTTTTTTCCAAAAAACCTTTGTAATAAAAACCCCCTTAAAAAAATAATATTGTTTTAAGTTTCCCCAGGGAAGTATTTTTTTCCCAGAAAAACCCTCCATTTGTCTTGTTTTTATTATGTTTTTCGTTTTTAATTTCCCGACTATGTAAATTATTCCATGTTTAATTAAAATATTATGTTGATAATGTTTGAATAATTACTTACTTGTTATTATGAATCTATTACTCTTAGTATATGGTTATTCTCTTAATTTCTTAATATACTCGATGGAAAACCCGTAAATTTCCTTGTGTGTTTGAAAGGCCGTTTTAATGTCCAAATGATAAAGGACAATGTTGGCCGTGGTAGCAGGGGTGTGGTTAAAGAAGAGGGATATTAAGAACTAAGATAAGAGAAAAGAGATGAACAGAATAAGATTCATAACCTCGACAGAGTAAAAAAAAAATGAAAAAACATAAAAATTGGGAGATATGCGTAAAATAAGAAATATACCTACATGATAGAGAGGAATCGAGGTTAGGAGTACCGAGTAGAATTGTTTAAAATATTTGCTAAAAATCACTCTATATTTCAAGCCATATCTAGATTTATATTGAAACAAAAAATATTAACCCCCTATCACTTTTTTTGTCTGGTAACTTATATCCATCTGTCCTAGTATTATCATTAAGTCTTTTATAGTTTATTACCATTCTCGTTTTTCCTCTGACTATTTCGCTATGATTTCTTACCATAAATGCTGCAGATCTATGTTTAGAAGTAGATCTCCGTATTACTCCTAAATCCAATAGTTCTTTTATTTGTACTTTAAAATATACTGAAGACATTAAATTAGTACAAAAAATCAAAGAAATAATAAAAATTATTCCTGATTTAAACATGCCTCTAGAAATAAACTATTTAATTATAGGAACAGACGGTAGTTTTAAAGGATGGGGAGCAATACTAAAAGTAAGAAGATTTTTTTTTCTTTTACTCTGTCCAGTTATGAATCTTATTACACTGTTCATCTCTTTCTCTTAATCTTAGTTCTTAATATGCCTCTTTTTTAACCACTACCTTTGCTACTACCACGCCAACATCATCCTTTATCATTTGACATTAAAACTACTTTTCAAAGCTTTAGGAATTACAAAGTTAATCCATCGAGTATATTAAGAAATTAAGAGAATAGTCATATACTAAGAGTAATAGATTCATAATAATAAGTAAGTAATTACTCAAACATTATCAACATAATATTTTAATTAAACATGGAATAATTTACATAGTCGGGAAATTAGTACAGAAAATATAGATAAAAACTTACATGACTTGAAGATGGAGAGAGGTTTCCCTTTCGGGGAACCCAAAAACTACTTCACACTAAGAGAAAATTACTGAAAGCTTAATATTATTTTTTCAAGGGGGTTCATATTACAAAAGGTTTTGCTGGAAAAAGGAATTGGGGCATTGTGAAAGGGAAGGGGAATATGGAGAAGTTTTTTGAGAGAAGTGTCAGATGTTCTCTTTTTCTCGATGATTTGCTCGCAAACGCTGCTATTTATAGGAGTCCGGCGGACTTGAACTCCGGACTACAAATTTGTGAAGAATCTTTTGAGTTCAGCCGGGTGCTCTTGGGGCCCCATCTTCACGTGAAACTTTTCAAAAGATGCTTTATATTTTTGTCCGTTTGTTGAGCTGTCCCATTATTTTATTAAAGTTACTACTTTATTAAAGTCTGGTCTTCTTTTTCTGAGATGTCCTTGTCGGATTGCTTCCACAAAAGTCTTCTTTTCTTTTTCTTCACGTAATTGTCTTTGCCTTCCTTTTTTCTTCTCGAAATGCAGATTCCACCAAAGCCTTCAACGTTGTTTTGTCTTCTTTTTTCCTTTCATTTTCCTTTCTCGAAATGTCTTTCTAAGATAAAGGTTTTGTTATCTCGTATCACCTTTTTTATTTTGTCTTCTTGCTAGGCTTATTGTTTTCAACCAATGTCTTCAGCCGTTTCTTTAGGTTCTATCATTATTTTTCTCTATTAATTGGTTTAAGTGTCCAAATTGTGTAGAGCAATCGAATCAAAACTCATGCCTGAGTCTACATCATTTGGATCTTGAGAGTCTTGAAATGCATTGTCCTGAAAATTAATATCATCTCCTTCGAAATCTGAATTATGGAGTGGTGACATCCCTTGACTTGGAGATAATTCTGGATTACGATTTTTAACTATATGTTTATCTTGTTCTTTGGTCTGAATTTTTTTTTCTAGTGTCTCTTTTACTATATTTTCTATTTTTTTTCATTCCTTTTCTTCTTTGCAAGTATGCTTTTCTTTGTAGAAGTTGCTCCTTGCGTAAGTGTCTTTGATAGTCTCCGTCTTGTTTGGAGAGATGAACACCCCTCATCTTCACTTTTTTGGCAAAGTGACGTGCCCATCAACGGATTTGACGAGTCTTTCTGGCTACCGTTTGAACCGGACTAGCTGTATCTTTACCCGATACAGTGGGTCTGACTGCATTCATTGGGGAATGCACACCCGTCTCATCCATTTTTATCGGAGATGGAGAACTCTGAGATTGCACTAACTCGAACTTAACTGCTTGTAGTCTTTGTTCTAATATCTTTACTTGATCCAAGAGTTTCATTTTTTCTTGAACCAATGTCTCTTTCGTCGATTTAATCTCTTGACCACTTACCATACTAGAACAGTGATCACAAAAAATTATCTTGTCTGTATATTTTTGTACGTTGTACTGAGGGATTTTGTCTGGCTTTTGTCTAAGAGTTGGAGAAATATAGTAATTTGGACCTAACATTCCTCTAGCATAGTCTAATGCCTCAGTAAAATCATTAAATCCTTTAAAAAGAGGTTTTTTTTTATGTCTTTAATAGAGTCTAAAACTTCTAGCCAAGTTTGAAAAACACCATTAGTTTTACCATGATCTACAACATAAAATTTAAATTTTTTATCTAAATTTCGATCTGTAAAATATTGACAAAGAGAATTTATAGTAGCTACGAAATGTTTGGAGTCTTTTCTATTATGCGAAATCCATAAATTATCTACTAAGCATCTTTGTTGTCTGTCTATTACATATTTTGGTAATACTTTAAAAGTCCAATTTGATCATTTGAAAAGCTACTAGATTATTGGCTCCGAATTGTATTCTTTCCATAGTATTTCTCTCTAATAAAGATGTAGGTCTAAAATGAAGGTTACATAATACTATCTGTCTGTATGTGTCTTGGGTTGAGGCTATGCCTTTCCCCTTGTCTGCTGTCTGAGAACTGGAAGGTCTCATGCTGTTCAAATAAGAAATCAGTTAGCATTAATCTTTAATCTACTTAATTGGTCTGCAAATTATTATCTTTTCCTTTTATATGTTCAAATTTTAAATTATAAATTGAAATGGTATCAAAGAAATTTAACCATCTTCGTCTACTACTATTTTTATCATTTATCTTTTGATAGAATTTAACTATAGCTTCGCAGTTTGTTCTAACTAGTATTTCTGGTTTATTTAAGATATATAATCTAAAGCTATTTAATCCATATATTACAGCTAAAATTTCTGCATATATACTACTCATATTTCCTTTTTCTTTATACTTACCACTTTGATAAGCACATATCTTTTCTTCATTTTTATTACTATATTTATTTGGTTTGCTTTTAGTACTGCTCCCCATCCTTCAAAACTACTGTCTGTTTCTATAATTAAATAGTCTGTTTCTAGAGGCATGTTCAAATCAGGAATATTTTTTATTTTTTCTTTGATTTTTTGTACTAATTTAATGTCTTCAGTATTAAAGTGTTTTTGACCATTAGATCCAGTTTTTGAATACAATGGTCCTGCTATTTTTCCAAAATCTTTTATAAAATTTCTAGCATAATTAACTATTCCTAATTTTTTTTTGTAATTCTTTAACATTGTCTAACTTATCTGGCATTTCCAAAGCTTTTTTGGCTATATGAGGTTGTAACTTTATTTTACCCTCTCCTAGTACTACTCCTAAAAAGTTTATATAATTTTTACATAATTTCATCTTTTTCTTACTAATTATTATTCCATTTTCTACAAATAGTCTAAATACCGTTTGTAGGTGTCCTAAGTGTTCTTTAATATCTCTACTAAATACTAGTATATCATCTACATATACTAATACAAACCTTTTGTATTCTCCAAATATACTATCCATTTTTCTTTGAAAAATCGGCGGAGCTGTTTTTAATCCAAATGGCATTACTAACCATTCGAAATGTCCTTCGCATTGAATGCAATCCATTCTATACTTTCTTCATGCATTCGTACCTGCCAATATCCTGATTTATAATCAAATTTACTAAATATTTTCTTTCCTTGTATTCTATTTATTAATTATGTTTTGTCTGGTAAGTTATATCCATCTGTCATAGTATTATCATTAAGTCTTTTATAGTGTATTACCATTCTCGCTGTTCCTCTGACTATTTCGCTATGATTTCTTACAATGAATGCTGCAGATCTATGTTTAGAAGTAGATGTCCGTATTACTCCTAAATTCAATAGTTCTTTTATTTGTACTTTAAAATCTTCTACATCTTGATTTGTTGCTTCAATTGAAGCTGTTTTAATTATATAGTCTGGATTTATTATATCTAATTTACATACAATCCTATTATTTTTTCAATGTTTTAACGATTTTTCTCCTATAATCTCTATTTCATCTAGTATTTTTATTATATTATCTAAGTCTTTTTGATTTTTTATCACTCCTATTCTTTCTATTCCCGTTTTAAAATTATATAACTTTGTTTCTATGTCTATTAAAGTATAATCTTTTTCTAACAAATCTTCGTGTCCTAGAATTTTCTTCTTCTTCTAGGGTTAAATTTTTTATTTCTGTCTTATTTTTACAACATGTATTATTCTCTTGACAATCTTTACAACAACTATCTTCTTTCCTTTGCAGGTTTATTCGGTCTGTGATAGGGATCTTCTGATGGCGGATTCTAGTTGCAGTCTTATGAGCTTGTACTGGTGTATGAGTAATATTTTTTTTAAAAATTACTCCATCTCTTGTAATCATATAACTGCCATTATTATGTAACATAAAGTCTAATCCTATGACAAAATCTACATTTATATTAAGGTCTCTTACCCATATCTTATCCATTTTATAGCTTGGTTTGTAAAATTCTGAACATGTATTTATAAAGCTAATGTGGGCCTTATGAACATAATGTCTATATATGTTATGTGTTCCATCCATTTGCATGGATGCAACTGATTTTTCTAGAATTTTTATTAAATTAGGTGAAACTATTCTTTTATTTATTATGCACTTTGTGCACCCCGAATCTACTAATGCTAATGTCTCTATCTCATAATCATCTATTTTAATTCTTGCAAGTATTTTTATTGTTCCTAATTTTTTATCTTCATTACATACTAATGCTTCATGGTCTTCTGTACTCAATAATTCTACTTGAGAATCTTTTGGTATTGTTCTTAATGGTCTCATTATTGGTTGTATATTTGATAATCTTATTTCTTCATCTTCACTATCTACTTCTTTTTGTTTTCCTTTTTCTAGTTTACATAATCTAGTTTCTAATTCATTTATTCTTGTTTCTAATGTTATCATTCTTAGATTAATAGTAGGGTCTTCAATTTTTTTATGGGTTTCTTCTTTATTTATTTTTGTTTTAAATTCTTTTTCTATACACATTGTACATTCTTCTATTTAATAATTTTTACATTTAGCTCTTTTGTCTCTACTAGGATACCATTTACAAAAGAAACATGCATTACTATCCAATCCTTTATTTCTTTCGAATTCATGATTACAGTCTTCCGCTATATTTGCTAAATTATCTATTGCTTCTAAGTCTAGATTTTCTAATCCTATTTCATTAATTAATTCTTCTGCTTCTGAGTCTGATGAGTCTGTTTTGATTTTTTCTTCAGTGTCTACACTTACTATAGAATATATACTTTCTGTATCTGACATATATTCATCTACATTTATTAATGTTTCTTGAAAATCTTCAATTAGCTGAGAATTTCTTGTCTTATTATTTATTCTTTTTGGACATGTATTTGCTAAGTGCTCTACACTTTCACACGTAAAGCATTCTAGTTTAGTTTTATAATTTCTATCTGTTCTGTATTCTCTTACATGTCTATTCCTGTCTAAGTAAGGTTTTCTAGATGCTGACTTTCTAAAATAATATTTCTTTCTATTATATTGAGGATAATTTCTATTGTAATGTGTTCTATACTTTTTATGCTTTTTCTTTTTATAATTGTCTTTATCATAGCTTTGAGTAGTGTAAACCACACTTTTACAAAAGTTCATTTCATTTTGTTTTAGTTGTTTTTGTATCTGTATATGAGTATATTTTTCTTGTAGTATATCCATTATATGTTGTATTCTATGCCCTATTGACCATTTTAGATTAGGGTTCTGTACTACTTCGTCTCTCTTATTCCATCTATCTTCTATTTCTCTTCCTAAGGCTCCTGGTAGTTTATTAAGTAGTTTTTTTTTTACCTAATTCTTGATCAAAAGCATTTCAACTGATAGTACAGTAATAAAAATAATCGTTTAAAAATTTCTTAATATGGAACCAACTACTTATACTTAGCTGTTCTAATTTTATTCCGCATTTCTTTGTAATACTAATAATCCACTATTTGGATCTTCTCCCTGTGATTAAAGTATGTATTTTATTAGTAAAATTATATGGGTTTGCTCCCATGGATACTAAGTGTTGAAATTCCATTGGAAAATTTTCCTTATAAGCTTCCCATAAAGCTTTGGCTGATTCTCCTAAAAATGTTTCTAAATATTTATACATTGTTTTTGCGTCTGTATCATTATATGTTTTTATATAGTCTGCTACTACTATTCCTTTCCAAAGATCTATTACTGAATTCCATCTTTGTGGATCATGTCATTTGCTATATTTAATATTTTACCTTTATTACCTCCTTCTTGAAGAATAATAGGTTCTTCTATAGGCATTCTTTTTCCTGATGGTTTTACATTGTCTATGGGTTCTCCTGTTGTTCTAAAAACTCTTCGCCTAGGTACATTTCTTGTACTTGTATCTACAGTATATTGTTCTCCAACAGTTCTTCTTTGAAATGGACTAGAACTAGACGCACTAGATTCCATTAATTCTTTTTGACTTATTATTGAGTCTATCTCTATTTCGTCATCACTAAATTGCATATCTTCTAATATTTTATCAAATTCGTCTGATTTCTTTTGGTACATATTTTCTACTCTATATCCCCAATTATCAGTTCTAGCTTCACATAATTTAAAGTGACTTAGTTAGTTTTCCTAACTTACATCCTTTACATCTAAAAAGTATATTTTTGTTATCTTTATGGAGTCTTTTTGCTTCTTCTATAGCTGTGTCTACCGTAAACTTGTCTTGTATTAGTTCTATATTCATAAAATTTGATTCTGTAATTTCATTTTCGTCTAAAGTACTTTCTTCTTCTATGTTTTTTTGTGGTGTATAATTATAATTGGTGAAACATATAGATGTCTCTCTCCTAGAATTGGTGTACATTAGGTGAGATTCTGGCTGTAGAATCTTTTTTCTATTAAAATCTTCTAGGTTCCATTCCATTCCTGCATATTCTTCAGGATTTATTTTTATGGGTTTTATTAGTCTTATTCCTCTATTTCCCATTACTTCTACTAGGTCTTCTACCTTAATTTTAAATTTTGTATTACTATTATTAGTCATTTTTCCTAAAAATCCTACACACATTAGTAAATTATTACCGTCACACATTTCTTCATATCCCTTGGTCTGTATTCCTATTTTTATGTGTTTTCCAAATTCTATTAAATTCATTATAAAGTCTGGGCTAATATAAAAGATTCTTCCATTGTTTGTCATGTCTACTTCCGTTAGTCCTATTATTGATTTTTTCATGTCTGCCATCTATCGTCATAAATTACTATTAAAACTTTAGTTCCTAAGTTTTTCTAGTTAATCCTTTTAATCCGACTACTATTAATCCCATATGCATTAAACTTCTTCCAGTGTTTTTTATTTGTCTTACAACCTCTGGATTTATTAGATTTATGGTAGTAACTTTAGTTCCTATAGCTGATAATTGTTCTTCTCTATAATGTCTATATAATTGTGCTGTACTTGAGAACTGTCCTATATTGTATAACGTCTTTGGATTTAAAAGTTTTAATTGATTTTGTTGGAAAATTTGTATATCTCTATCTACGTCTATTACCTCACTTAGCTGTTGATTGTTTTCTTCTGGTCTTCTCCTATTTCGAATTCTTGATAAAAGATTATTACCTATTCTATTGTCTGAAAAACTTACTCCAGGTCTTTTTTGTCCTTGCCTTTCTGGTCCTCTTTCGTTTCTTGGTCTTGTTGAAAGAAAGTCCATTTTTGTGGTTTTCTAATTACTTTAACTTTTTCCTTCTGAGGTGTTATTTCAACCTTCTTTAATTGTTCTATTAATTCCTCAACTTCTTTATTCTTTGGGGTTTCTATATTAGTTTTCTCTTTTTGTGTCTCACTTATTATTCTTAAGCGTTCGCTTATTATTTCTAGCCTTGGAATTATTGCATGCTCTACGTTCTTAGTTATTTCCAATAATAAAGAAATTATAGTAATAATCTGTTTTAGTACTATTTGATCAGATTTAGCGTTAAGTATATAATCTATATAGTCTTGTGGTAAAGATATAAAATTTTCTATTAACTGTGAGGCTTCTTGTTGGACTATAGTTAGTTTGTTCATGAAAGAGTAATTTCCTTAAGCTCTTCTAGTGTCATTTTTAAATCTTTAATATCGTTATTTAATTTTTCTATTTGTTGTGTTGTTTGTGTTATTATCTGGTTTGTCTTTATTTCTATTTCTTTAGGTTTTTCTAGAATAGCCTTAATTAACTTTTCTATTTCAGTCTTTATAGGCGATTTTTCTAAATTCGATTTGTTAATTAAAATCTGAATTTTTCGTTCTAATTTTAATTCTTGTGTTTTTAAGTAATCAAAATTTTGCTCTAATTTTTTTAACTTCTTCTTTTGATTAGTTTGAGAAACTTCTATGACTTCTAATATTCTAGTAATGTCTTTATTATTTTCTTGAGTTTTTTAACTAAAATTTATGACTAAATCAACTAGAGTATTAAATTGTTTGTCTTCACTATGTAATATATGTTCTCCGTTACTAAAATTACACTTTATAATACTATGATCTTTTAATGCTCTATATTTCTTTTCTGGGTATATTCTTAAATCTAAATATTCTAGATTCTTTAATGTATCTATTTTATCAAAATTTGTTTATTATCCTAAAGGAATTCTTATTTTATAAATTTTCTTTTGGTACTCTATACTATTTGTAAGTCCTTTTATATTTTCTCTTATGCCTTGTAATTCCCAAGTTATAGCCGAAATTGTATCTTCGTTAATTTGGCTTTGTAACAGACTATTTTCTATCAGGGATGATAAAGTTTCTGTATTTATTATTTCTAAATATGCACTTAAGGCATTTTCAATTTTTCTATATTCTCTTCTTTTCTCTATATCTCTATATAAATACCAGTAGTTTATAGCTATTTGTTTAACAAAAGATTGTGTTTTCATATAGAAGTAACTAGTATGGCTTAAATCGCCTCTCGATCTGCTTTTGAGAGTATTTCCTAAATCTTATATGTCCTAATAATTTATATTCTAATCCTGATATTATATCTATTAATTCTTGTAATCTTAACTGATTCTCTTTAATACTACTTAGTCTGATATATATATATATATATATATATATATATATATATATATATATATATGTGCGCTTCCATTCTCTAGTGATAGAGATGGAGGAGATTGATTTTTTTTTATTTTTTAAAATCAAGTAAAACATGGTCATTTTGTTAGTACGTTCAGAAAACTCTTAAGGCTGTTTATCTACTATATGTATACGTACATAATACACACATGTACATGAGTCTTATTTTTTGCAAAATAACATGAGTATTGGAAAATCTTAATTTTTTGTACTTAAAGCAAGAATTTTCCAACATGTGGTTCAGAGTTAATGCTTTGTGTTGGCTAGATGTTCCGATAGGTGATGCTGTATAAACCAGAGGCAACATTCAGCATACGAGATCCATTTTTTGCCTCTGACTCATCTACTCTTGGTTGAACATCGGTCAGTAACGGTCTGCAAATACCACACCTTGTGATGAAACGATGACATAATTTGCCAACGCAAAGCAGCTCCTGGTAATAACCTGCTGATGACCGATTAGACCCCACACGGAGCTCCCAAAACTCGCATTATCACCTAATGCTTACTGACATGCACCGTTATGGGATAGAAGCAGCAAACAACGATTACACTAAGCTTTGGCAGAATTTCAAAGTTGACGATGCAATCTATCTGTAACATACAGCCTCCATTTTTTTTATATTGTAAAATTCAAAACAATTCCCAGAAAGATGTCACTGCGATCTCATTACCTTGCTTGACTGTGAAATCACAGGCTCTGGCTTCTTCACTCCAACATAGATTCAACAATCCTAAATTGCAGTGACATTAGACGGGAAAAGTCAGAGACACTATAACACAATTAAGTTCTCCTGTCCAGACGGCTTCTCTAGAATTTTGATTTTAGCTTTATATATTTTTAACTTGCTAACACATAGTTACATGATGCTGAAAAGCAGTAGGAGCAGGAGGATTTCTTAATATCTCATTGCACAACTGATCATGTAGACCAAGTCTCTGATGGCAAGTCAAAAAGCAAGCCTGCTCCACTTGTGGGCATGTTGACCAAAACTGAAGCGTCTTTCTGCATTCATCCTCAAGGTATAATAGCTCACTAGCACAGGTAATTCTGAGAACACAAGCCATTAAATGACAGGGAAAACTACCAAAAGATTGCAATCATCATAGACACATCGATGGATCATCCTCAGGTGAATCAAAATTTCCTGTTTGTTCCTCATCCTCTTCCTCCTCTTCATCATCATCATAATCTGCTGAAGCAGGATGCCCATTAAGATCGACATTCACACCATTGACCTTCCTCACAAACTGTCCTCTCACACGAGGTCTCCGTTCTGCCAGTTTTTTTCGGTTAACATACCTGATTTTCTTGTCAAAACATCTTTCCTTTCTCTTCTGTCTAAACTTCATCAGTGCTGCCTTTCTACGATCAACTTTGCTCCCCTTACCTTCAGCCGAAGGCGAATTTCCAATCGTAGGCCACTGATGCGGTGCTGGCATTTGACCAGGTTGTAAGCATAGGCCCATAGGGTAGTAAGGAAATGATGCCATCCCATGCATATGAGGGGGACATGGTGGCATATGATTGTATTGAGGTAACACAGCTGAATTGGCATGGTTGTGGAGATCTTGCATGTTCTTCGGATACATTTGTGGTGGTGGTGGCATCATGACTTGATTCATTGCTCCAGACATAAAATAGGAATAAGCAGTTTGAGCATGAAAATTCACAGCATCACGCTGAGCTTCATTGCGCGGATGCATGTACACCTGCGAGAACTCCTCCATCTTTGAGTTCCTTTGTTGCGTTAAGTCTAGTGATAAAGGGGGAGTACAGGACCTTTCCATGGAATACGAGTCTGGGAAACTGTTACTACTTGGACAGTCATCACCTTGTGAATGATTTTCAACTGCATCGCCATTAACTTGCATTTGATTTTCAATCTCTAAATGTTCTATGGCTGCATTAGTCTTCTCTTCCATCCTTGATTGGTGAGCCACATTTTCATGGGTAGAGTTTGTTCCTTGGTCATTGCTTTTAGGCATGCCTGATTTGACGTAGGTAAAGAAAGCTGAGGACTCACCTATCTTCAGTTCACTCTTCTTAGGAAAAGAAGAAATTTGTCCTGTTCAATAAGAGCATTACATTAAATTAAAAGTTAAACCCATCTGAAGAAATAGGAGAGGATAATCTCAGATTGTTATAATAATTCTCAGAAGCATCTAAAGCAAAGCATATTAGATATCGTAATCAATTTCCGGATCTGTTACATAACTATACAACTACAACACAGAGATTACCAATGAAATTGCTTATTAAGTAACTCATTTATAAGTGCTATTTGAGCATAAAATTTAAAGACATTTATGTACATCAGTTAACAAGTACTCAATCATTGCCCTAAACCATTCCAGCGATAAAATACATCAATCTCTTAATATCTCTCTCTGACTTTAGGCAAAAGAATACAGGACGTACTCAAACTTCTCCTCAGCATATGCCAAATCTACTCACAGAGGTAAGACCTGCTTCTGTTACTTGTTTACGCTGAAACTACCTTAGACATGCCTCACATTTCCAGCAAATAGTTTATGCTCCAGAATTTGAGTGCCAAAAGACTCAATATGTTACTCAAACTCTCCAAAAGATGTTGCCGCACCCGTGTCATATCATCCGAAAAAGCACCAACTTTTGGAGGATCAAACACGCACCCGTCAATATTTTTGAAGAGTTCGAGCAACATGTCACTGACCAATAATTTCAGGCTTAAGTAACGGAAATATACGCAAATACCTAGAAGATAACTTTCAAGCATGGAGGAAAATTGAAAAACAGAATGATTTCAGGCTACAGCAACAGAAATATACTCGAATGCCTAGACTTTTGAGTACCTCTCAAGCATGGAGGAAGTGAAAATGCAATCCGAGTAGCAAGCTACACTCCTCTCTCTCTCTTCCTCCTTTGGGTTGCGGGAAGATTTTTTTTTTTTTTTTGGATGGGGTTGAGGGCTGAGTGCTGGATATGGGTTTTGAAATATGTAATAGGCACCTACTCTGTCAACCCAATGTTGCTTCCTTTAGCAAATAGCATTCAACAGACATGACAATAGAGAAAAAATTAAACCACTGAAAGGCAGTATTCACTTTCAATAAGATCGGTTACTCATTATTCTCCATATGTTGAAAATAATGGTAAGTAAATATCATTTTATCAACAATCAAGACGAACGAGTGACTTAAAACCACGTGACCACTGACCTGTCTGGCGATCATAAGTTCCTGGCACATTATACCGACACTGAAATGGAACCACAGCCACAGTCTCTACAGCAGCAGCAGTGGTGACTGCATTGATCTGAAATATAGTAGCCGAAAGACAGGAAACGCAAAACCATCATATGTTAGTATACCTCTCTAATCAGGAAGGAAACTATTGTTGTATGTTCGAAAAGAGTAACTGGTTCATAGAGGGCATGAACAAAGGTTATTATATCACAAATAGAACCGATCAGAAAGCCACACTCCAAAAAAGTTGCAATATGAATATCTTTGTTTAAACTTTGTATCAGATAATATTTTTTCATAAATAATTGTCTGATAAGAGTTACGATCAAGTCTTTAAACAAATCTGAAGGTTGGGTGTAATGATGCAAAAAGCCCCTTTATCATTCTATACTACTAATTCTTTCTCTCAGCCTGTTGTTTGTCACTTGGAATTGATGCAAAACAAATGTGCATTATGTTTTTTATAACGTATGCTTAGATGTTTAAGATTTGCTTTAGCCACTTTCTTTTGTTAATAAAGTGAAATAGCTTTAGCAATATTACTACCCTTTACAATGGTATAGAATTCTTCATCCGCTAAGCTCAACAAATTTATTTTTTATATGTTAGATTTTTTTTTTTTATAAGGAAAAACATCACTTTATTTTTTATATGTTCGATAAGCTCAACAATTCAGCAGTTACAGCTGGAAAATAGGAAAAGAAAATTCTAGTAAAGGGGCATGCCCATATCTGTTAGTGACAACATATAAATTATAGTTTAAATCAGCTCATTTAATTTAATCATTAAGAAAGGAAGAACAGCGGTTTTGACTCTATCTAAAATCTAGGAAACAGCACATTAACAGATGGACCCCAGAAAATGGTTAAGTGGCTGTTGAATGAATTTGTTAGCTGCAGCTAAGAAACATAATTTGCACGTAATTTCCAAAACAAAGGAACTACTGGTGCTTCCCGCCAGAATTTACATTCATCCCCCAGGTATTGGTATATTAGAACTGCAAGCTACCATGAATTATACCAAAAGATTGAGTTTGGTCCGTGACCACACTAGAACATGCCATATTCAAATTAAAACCTCTTGCCAAAGAACCATAAGTATGTTAAAAAATCCCTGATACCCCTTGGTTATGTCAACTTTCAATTCTGAAGCCTCCACGCTTTCATTCAAGGTTTATCTACAAATTACAGACTTACAAAGGAACAAGTAATGGATACCCACATAACAATCACCTTGAATACGGAGAAAATATAAAGGCCCAATGATGAATTTTAACAGTAATATTACAAGAATTTGGGCTTCCATGCAAAATTACCTCGTCTTCTAGCTGAATAGAGGGACATGCTTCCAGATTAACACTCTTCCGGGACTTATCATCAGTATCGTCAGAGAAAAGAGTTGTGCTAGTTGTATTAGGATCACTGGGATCTGATACAACCAAATCAAAGTCATAACTTAAGATGTTCTTCTCTGCTAGTCCAAGCTGTACATGAAACAAAAGAAAAGGAAGGAATGTTACATGGATGTTGTCATAGAGCATATAAGAATCCAAATATTAAAGGGGTAGAGAAGTTCTGTGCATGCATGATGCACCTAAGGAAAATGATGTCAAAAAGAAAAAAGGGTTTAGACATTATTTGCTTCTTTATTAGGATCATGCACCTAGACCCTTCTAATTACCATTTTTCTTTATTGGTAAAGGAGACCCTTCTAATTACCTTTACACAAAATCCACTGAAATCTTTCTAAAAATAGATCTTTCAGGCAAAAGAAATGCAATTTCTAGGAAGAATTGTTAAGTGATCAAATAAAGTACATGCCATTTGCCTTCTTCTCCACATGTGAGTCCACAAGTTCAACAGCTCATTAGTGCGGAGAGGCTTTACAAGGTAGTCAGCTGCTCCGAATTTGAGGCACTTGACGACAATAGAGACTTCATCTTGTGACGACATCACTAGGAAAGGAATAACAAAGAAATATTTTACTGCTCTTTCAGTACAGTCGAAATCAAGTTACAATTTATACAAAGTCAGTTTGCTTACTGATCACAGGTATGCGCCGCAGTTCTGTATCCCTCATAATGTATTTCAACATCTTGAATCCTTTGGCCATAGGAATGTCAACTTCAGAAAGGATGATATCGATATCAGGTCCTTCAGCATTCAGTGCATCAATCACCTGTCTGGGTGACCTTACTGAAGTTACTGCAAGACAACAATTACCACCATCAACACAAGAACATTCAATGCTGCCTTATAAAGTACCATGTGTATTATACGCCAAGTAGCCAACTGCAGACTGACATAGGATCAAAACACGGGTAACTTACTTACACAAGCTTCTAACCCCAGTCACCACTAGCCCCCAGGTGTCCTGTGTCCTTTAGTTTTGTTTTCATTCTTTCAACTATATTATACCAACTAAGCTGCTATATGCGAATTGTTTCCTTTTAAAAGGTCTGGTTCTACTCTCCTTTTCTTTTTACTTCCAAAACATTACCACAAAAAAAAAAAAAAAAAAGTACATGTCTCCTTTTCCTTTTTCTTCTCATTTTGTATCATTTTTCGGCTTGGGGCTTTGGGGGGGGATGAACTGGGGATAGTTGAACGGAATCTTTTCGCAAGGTTGCAAAACCTGCCACAACACCCCCCCCCCCCCCCCCCCGCCCAAAACAAAAAAAAACCACAAAACCACAAACCAGACCTTCAATAATTAGTTGAGGGGAAGTAAGCCTCTATCACTGTTATTATAAGACATCAGCGATTAATATAAAGTGTGAGCCTCGAGATAAACATAATGAACGCTAATCTTCAAAACAAAACAATCAAGGATAAGTAACATGCTTAAGTTATGAACATCAGAGCTCATGTTATATAAAGCAAGTGATCTATCATCTATAAAAACAGGAATTAAGTTAAAATTAACAAAAACATGCCCACTCATAACAAGAGTACTTGCCGGACCTTCGTTCACATTAATTCTATTACCTGCTTTAGGCAAAAAAAACATAAATCATCTCGAATCATATTGCACGCAACACATAAAAAAATCATACATAAGACTATCAATAATGAAATAAAACAAAAACCATAAACTAGTGGCTCCAAAAACTGCACTAAACACAAGAGCTGAATATTACCTTGATAAGAACATTTGCACAAAACATATACAAAAAAAAACATATATAAGACTATCAATAATGAAATATAACAAAAAAACATAAACTAGTAGCTCCAAGAACTGCACTAAACAAAAGACCTGAATATTACCTTGATAAGAACACTTGCACAAGAGCGTAAAAACTTCCTGCGAGCTCTTAGCATCATTATCACACAGTAAAATCCTCACTTTACTCCTATCAATAAACCCATCACCACTCTTAACAACCTCATTCTTCTCCATAATCAATACTTAAAATCAACAACCTTCACAAATTCCAGCTCTAAACACCACACTCCCCCTATATTATCACTACAAAACCACCATTAAAAGCACTTTCCTCTCTTCACTATAAGTAAAAATTAGAAAGTAGAAAAAATGAAGTTAGGGTTTCTAATTCAGCTGGTTTCATTAGTAGATCACCTAGTCAATCTTATCCAACGCAAGCATATACATCTCTAAAACAACAGTATTTCTTCTCTTATACTGTCCTAAACAAACACATCATAAATTAGTACAATTATATAGATCGGATGTTATCAACGACCGGCAAACAACATAAATTCACAATCCACATCGTTTTTCCGACCGATCCGGCGCCCGTTAGCAACAACTACTAAATCTGTACACAATTTCTAATCGGTTTTACCTACCTAAAGTAAGACTTAAGTTAGAAAAAAAAAAATGAAGAGTCTACTCTCTGGCTCGTAAGGTTCTAAGTGGTCGTCAGAAAGTTCGAGCTTTTTTGAGGCCGACGAAAAATTTAAATATTTTAATAGTAGCACTTTTTAGGTAGATGGCGATGGCTAAAGTGCGCCGCGTTGGAAGTGAAAATATCTGAACCGTAGAGTGAGGAGGATGAACGGTGATGATTGGATGAAATGGGCGTAGCTGGAACGCGGCGTAAGATAGTGGAATGTAATACGTGGAATGTGGAAAAGAAAAAGTGAAGGAAAAAGATCAAAAAAGGGTAAAAGAGAGTGGTAGGATATTTTATGAAGGGGGTTGGGTATGAGGAAGATATTTTTTTAGAGATAGAGGAGGTGCCACGTCATATAGAGATCTGTAAAAGGATTTTTGTGAAGGAAAGAGTAAAGGATCGTTGTGAAAGGGTGGGACTTGCTTTTAGGCCCGCAATATGTATAAGGTTTCTTATTGGTTATTGGATTGGATTCGTGGGGGAAATAAATTGCAAGGCCCAAGTTTCCACACAGTTATATTCTTCCACGTGTGAAACCAACTTGCCTTCAATCCTCAAGCATGTTATTCTTTGTTCTGATCTTATCCTTTCCCCGTCCTTTGTCGTTCCCTACCCTTTTCGGATACAAAATTTAAATAAAAAAGAAATGATAATACTGCTAATAATAATAGAGGTTGGCCATAACAAGAGGTAGGGGTAGGTCGAAGAAGAACTGAAGGGAGGTAATTAGATATGATATAATCAGAGGCGGATTCAGGATTTTAAGATGGCGGAGACACCATTATCTTAACATACACGATAATAAATTTTTTAATGATGACTAAGGAATAATACCGTGTTGGACTGGTCACTAATAATAATAGCGAAAATACAAGTATATAGATGAAAAAAATTGTGTTGGAGCCGAGATTTGATCTCGAGTGGTGACCAGTGTTACAATCCTACCAACCGAACTACTTTTGCAATTAGGTTTGAGGGGTCCTTTTAAAATATATTATAGTTTTTCAAGGTATATATATATATATATATATATATATATATATATATATATATATAATATAGGGTTTTTTTTTTCAAAGTTGGAAGGAGGGGGGGGGGGGGGGGGGCACGTGTCCCCCCAACCAACACATTGTGGGTCCCCCTGGACATAACATAACTTGAGAGTATACGACCATGATAAAGATAGAAAGGTGTGGAGGTTAGGGATTAGGCTAGAAAGTTAATAGTAGGTAGCCGAGTGTTGGAGAAATGATTATTTGATTCTTACAAAAAAAATAATTAGTTTTATGATCATTCTACAAGCAATCTTCATTTTTTTACAATAAGAGATCTGGAAAAAAAAATATACGAGCTATGAAAAAGTCATTTTCTTCTATTCAAATCGTAAGAGGCCAAGATAACTTATTTCCTAGCCAGGTGTTCTCCTTATTTTTTAGTATTAGCTAGTAATCAGATAGTTTCTTTTCTTTAATGTGTACTAGTATACGTACCCGCGCAATGCGCGGATCGTTTAAAAAAAAAACAAAAAAAAAAAAACAAAAAAAAGAGTGAAAAGAAATAATTGTAACAATCTTGGCTTTAACGTAAAGATACAAATTACTACAAAATTAAGATATAAAACGTCTCTTTTGTTTTGGTGAACAACTCTTCTTTATTGATTTATGAGCATTGGGTCAGTTAACTTGAGGGAAGCATGACAAAGGCCAGATATTAGACTGACAAAGTTATGTATCTTGAAGCATTTTGGTGCATATGCTTAATCTAAAAAAATTTGTTCTATATATGTATATGCTCCGGTAACAATTTTTAGAAAGCAATTTTGGAAATCTTTTTTTAGTGCTAGAGGAATACATCAGGGCCTTTTTCTTTTTCTTGAAAAAGAATATTAGACCACTGATTAACGTTCAAGTCGGCCATATTTCACACTGTCGTAACCATGGTGTTTGCAAGGCCTCTATCCTCTCAACCATCCCATTTTTGCAAATAGGTGACTTGAGTAGCCAAATGGTGTTACACATTTTGCAAATTAAATTTAACTTTTTGGATAGGAACTCTTAGGATTGCCTTCTCATAGAATAGACTTTGTCATTTACAGGTTTAGGTCCTTGGTTTTATGAGGCACCTAAATATTGTTCGACTCGTAGGTGCATGTCCTGAGTATGAATGTTTAGTTTATGAGTCCATGAATAATGGTAGCCTGGAAGATCGGTTGTTCTAGAAAGGTAACACCCCTCAAACCCATGGGAAATTCGGTTTAAAATCGTAGTTGAAATCGCTACAGGGCATCTATTCCTTCATTATACAAAGCCAGAACCTCTTGTCCATAGTGACCTTAAGCCATGAGACATTCTTTAATTCTTTTAGACAACAATTATGCCTGCAAAATTAGTGATGTTGGCTTGGCTAGGTTCATTTTTATCAAATCGACATCCAAAATGGTTTAATATAGTACCCGCAAGATTCATGGAAAATATCAACGAAACTTAATCATCTGAAATGTAAACTGAAAAATAGGTAAGGCACAAAGGGGTACAAAGAATTAGTTCATACCATAAACTCTTGCCATTAATGTAATAATGTTTTAACTTATATTAGTTTTAGTAGTTGGTAATAAGTCGAAGCATTTTTTACTGATAGTAATATTTATGCACATGTTCGTCATCCAGTGTATGATTCAATCAAAGGCAAAAAAATGATATGTTGTTCTTTATTTGCGCTTTGAGTTTGAAGCCCAGAAGACCATGTATTATTGGGGCAGAATAACCAAACCAACTTTTTCTGGAAAAAGTCATTGATCAAATGGAGATAGATAGATGATCAGTTTGTCAACAACACTTAGTATTATGAAGTCCTTTATCAGGAAAGAGGTACTAAAGTCCACAGGAAACCATGAAAATGAGGCCTAAATCAGATCCAACAATGGTTTTATTATTGTATGGGATACAGAAACAACTCAAGAACTTAAATAATTAAAGGGTACATGAACATGTTTGCTTAAATCTCTTCCTGTAAATTTAACTCAATTCATTTGTACAATATCCATGGAGAATGTTTCTTTGATGTGGCAGCTAGTTTGTTTACAGTACCTTGATGGACTTGAACGCAGTAAAGCAAATATAGACTCTAAGGAACAATTTACACATAAATGAATAACAAAGTTTAGAATTGAGGAATTGTGCAAGTTTGATTCACTTTTGCTAATAGGTGAATGCTTGATGGAAACTTTGAAAGGAATATAAACTAAACAGGAAACTATGCAGTTTGATCTCTGTAAGTTTGTCATAGTTACATGAGTTCTGATTTTGTAAACCAACCATATGGAATCCTTTCACCATGCAACAAATATTACGAACTTAATTTCTTCTCAAGTAGTGAGGCAGCTTACTTAGATCTCCATTCACAGTAATTGTCAGTTCCATCGTGTGTATAATAGAGCCGAAGCGCTAATTTTGTAACTCCGTGTAAAGGGAGTTTAGTCTATCAGCTGTCATTTATTCCCTTCTTTTCATGTAATATGAATTTCCTGCAGAAAATTTCATTGAAATAGTCATTACATGTTCATGAAGCGCCAACACAAAACACTTAAATACCACATTTATATAGAATGAATAGGTTCGGGATTACAGTACAATACATTGTTAAGGCCGAGTATAATGCAAAAAAATTGATAGAAATGATGATTGTCACGTGTAGCAGAACAACTCAGAACATCAGCTGCAATAAAGAAGTAATATCTAGCTAGCAGCTGAATATCTTAACATATAATAGCAGACATATTAGTTTTCTTAGAAGTGACTCAGTACTTTTGAAAACAGGCCCAAACTTCTTTTCATTTGATAAGGTAAAAACCAGGCTCCGTTTGTAATATTAAATAAGGATGCTCTAGAGTATATGGATCTAGTAACCTATCTCTGGACAAATACGACTTGTTCATTCATCTCATTCATCTATTGAAAGTGCAAAAGAAAGTAAACGAATGAAATCTGAACAAACTAATGGAAAGAACAGAATATGTGATCTAAACTATTGAAACCGCCCAAAGAATAGATTCACTATTACCTGAGAAAATATGCCAAATGTGGTTGTTTAGTCCTCATGACTTGGCCATGGCCACCATAGGTTGACCATATCCTCAATTTGGAGCCTATTTTTGCTCCAGTTACCGCAAAAACTTCACAAGTATAAAGATGTGACAGATCGAATTCTTTTTCTGCTCCAAAGATAGAAGCAGAAAATTCTTAGGCCATGTTGTAACCGAAAGGCATTCAAGTGTAAATGAACTCTATTAAGCTAGCAATTGTATTATTAGGTATGCAAACTCACAAAGTATATATTCAGTGTCTATTTCAACTTATACGCTAATAAACTATATACTGTTCCTTGGTATTATTGTATGCTACATTTGTGTAACTATACACAATTATAGGTTATCTTGTTTGAACTTGACAAACTTATTTATGTCAGGAGATAGATATGTTAAAGAAACGTACACTTACAATTCATGTAAAGACCATTTCTCTTCTCATTTTTTCTTTTTCATTCACGATGACTCTCTTCTTCTTCAAGTAACTTGTCCTCTTCTTATTTTTCTCCTTCTTCCGGACACCTCTTTTGCTCTTTTCTTCTACTCACTTGCTCTCTAGTCAGTCAACTAATTTTTTTTGTTTTAGTTTCCTATATATCGAGCTTACTATGCATAATAATAATCAACCTCAAACACCAAGAATCATAGATATATACCAATATTGATGTGCTTCTTTTGTCCGCAAGCAAGGAAGTTGACACCAAAATGTAATAGAACACAGAGACGGAGAACATAATCTGTAATTAAGGTGGTCTCTTGCCCTCCATCGTTGTGGCCCTTGTAAATGAATCAATCTGATGAGCTGTCATTATACTAGTTTCTTCTCCTGTATAGAAGAAATGTTGGTATATGGACCTTGAAAACAAATTATAGGAGCGGGTAAAACTAATATTTGGTGTTAGTATCACGTAACAAACATCAACTACATCAATTAGAGATAACAATTTATGCTTACGTTTGACATTGTTTAAAGAAAAATGTATATTGTTACCTTCCTGCCAGGTGTTCCTTTAAAATCCTATCAAAATATAGCTCTAATATTGCTTACAATAGTAAACATTTTCAGAAAGGGTAAGATTAGCAGTCTTCTGTATCAATAGCAACAGGTCTCCCTTGGTAAGTCAACTCTGCTTCAAGTTCATCAATGCTTCTACATGCAACATATGAAACTACTGCTCCTAATAGTTAGTACTTTAATAGATGTGTTCTCACATACCTTTTAACCATTTAGGCTTTTCAGGGAACCAAGCTCCTTTGCGCTCACCAATTAGAGGCGACATGAAGATGCAAATGAAGCAACCGAATAGGAGTTGAGCACAAACCCAAACGAATAATACAATTTTGAATTCTTAAATTTGCATCATTTACGATTTTCAACTAAAATTCATTTCAACTATGAGGTATGCATCACTATACTGAAAGCCTGAAACAGATCGTAACAATAGCTTCCATAATTTCAAAATTTAGACGCCACAGCCTATAACTATATCGGCATACATACAAATACTATTCTAAAATCAGCATGTTACCTTTTCATCAAAATTGCCCAACTATCATTGTTCCGAACATCACCAAAATCAGTCAACTACGCTTGAATCCATGTTCACGTTCACAATTAACCAACTATCGTAAACAAATACAAACACAATATTACAGGACTGAAACAAAATCTATTACAGTATCAAACTCAAACCAAGCTCCATAAAGAAATTCAGGATTGTGCATTCAATGCAATCTCCTGAAATCTCTCCGAGACACCAACATGAGAACGTGTGGTTTATTTGTTTTTTCTAATCATGTAAAAGTGAAACATAAAAGAAGTTTGATCAGTTTTAAGGTTGTTGAGTAGTGTTGTCGAGTACAGTGAACCTAATTGGAAAAATAGGAATCTTGCTATACTTTAAAAAAAGATGTGAATTTTAGAACATGTGACTAGACTATACATTTCATGTGAATATAGTGTGGAGAAATGTTGACTTGCAGATAAGATTTGCAAGTAATGATTCTATTCAACTTTTAAAAGCAGTTACATATGCACATAGCCACCCACCCACGTTTTCACTCCCTCACACGACACACACATTTACATATGCACACACTCGCTTTCCACTACCTCTCACACGACACACACAATCACATAGATTCAGGTTTTGAAATTAAATATTAATATTTAATTATTTTTAAATTCAAAACAATAACTAATTAACTATTTTTTGTCCTAAAACTATCCTCTTTTTAATAATATATATATAGATTCAATAAAAAAAGAAGTAAATGGAGCTTAAATTTAGGACACGATTGAGAATTTAGTTAATACTTAAATTAATTTTTTTTTAAAATTACATTAAAAAATATACAAAATTGAGGAAAATATCTGACGTGACTTGAAAAGAAAGGAAAAAACATGCTATGATTTTTTTTCCAATTAACCAAATTAGAAAGTAAACGCACCACAACAACATGTATTTGACAAAAAAAAAAAGAACATTAGCAACGTAGAACATGCTCAGCCCATATAGGATGATTGTGGGTATGCTTGGCTCTAATATTTTGGACCACGTCCCTTTTAATCTAATTTTATATTTTTTTAAAATTGGAAATCAGTAGATTTGAATTCAATTCAAAAGATTAACTAATCATTAACTAATTACCTAATTTTTATCCTAAAATTAACACATGGCATTTTCTTGTGCTACAACTTGTCACAATTCTATTGCAAACTATCCTCTTTTTAATAATATATAAATATTACTATCGGTTGACTTATTTGCTTTTTATCTTGCTACTTGTTATCATTTTTTTCTTGATACCATGCTTCAAATTCTTACCTTTTTTTTTTTTGAATGGGGGTTTATTATAAACAACATCTCTACCCCATAAAAGTAGGGGTAAGGTTTGGTATATTCTACTTTTTCTAGACCTCACTTAATGATTATACTGAATATGTTGTTATTGAATATTAGTGACCAATTAAAGACGAAGAAAGAAAAACCGAATTGGACGATAGTAGCAAGGAGATCACTATTCCATTCTTGATATTGTAAATTAAATTATTAGATCCATTCTCAAGAAGACTAAATTACAATTCATACAACCTGTAATAGAGATTCCACCATAAAAATTTAAGTTTAAATATGCGAGGGGTAAATTGCAACTTTAAACAATTCTATCACATTGTGGGGGACTACTAATGCATGGTACTGTTATCCTTGTTCCCATTTGGTGTGTTAAAACCATCAGATTAATTCTTTCCATGAATATTTTATACGCGCAAAAAGATTTCTCCATTTATACATGCCACATATCTTATCTTTCTTATGTGAATATAGACGTAGAACCACATATATAAATTCCAACATCGTTATGATGAGATTGAGACGAATATGATTCCTTCGTTCTTAATTATAAGTTCTCAATTCGAGCTTTGACAATGAAAAGAAATTGATAAAAATGTTTCTCATTTAATAATTCTTATGCGGCATGGTCTAAATAAGTAAGAGCCGCAAAGCGGATTGTTGGGCTAAAACGGCTCAAAGATACTCTTAACATGATGTGATATTATCCATTTTAGCCAGTTACCTCACGTTTTCCCTAAAAGGCCTCACATCATTAAGAAAGATCCAACCCGCCCATGACGGCAAAGCGCACTAAGCGCCTGCCCCACGCCACACTCCGCCATCTTCATAGTTGAACCGCTAAACCATTGGCTCTGATACCAGTTGTTGGGCTAAAACGACCCAAAGATACTCTTAACATGATGTGATATTGTCTGCTTTGGGCCAAGCCCCCACTAAGTTCCCCCTAAAAGCGCTCACATCATTAAGAGATCCAACTCCTTATAAATAGCTCCTTTTTCTTTTCGGGGGCCTACCAATGTAGATTGTTTCGCACACCCAACACGGATACCAATCACCGTGTGAGAAATTTAAAAAAAAAAAAAAAGGGACTACTTATATCTTTGTTTCTTTATCTTTTCCTTTTGAATAATCTCATTAGACATATTTAGTAAAGGCACAAGAAAGGTTCAGCTTGACAACACTCGTCAGTCGTCATCGATTCACTGAGATTCGAGCATTATGGATTCAAATTGTGTTCTTGACCAGTGATGCTTCCTTCTGGAACCAAACAAACTATATTCTTCAATAAGTCTGTTTATTCATGGGGCACGCAAGTAAAGAAAATTTTGCTTTTCTTCTTTATATAATCATTTGGTATTCGATCGCACTGAGGCTCATTGATCCGACTTATTAAGTGGGAATGTTGTTAGAATTTTTTTTATTCTACAAAAAAATGCGAAATCTTTTAAAATTTTTAAAAATCTTATCTATCCCATCATATTTCAGGGCGAAAATTACATACCACAAATAAAGATAAAAACAGAATTTTCCAGACTAAACAATGACTTTTCTGAATCTATCATTATCTGTGTCTACATACTCTTCTGTCTTTTAGTTAATCTAATAAGTTTCTACTTCCTAGTAAGTGCAGTAGTATGTATCTTCCTAGAGCCTACCAATTACCATGTCCTTTTCTTATCCTTCATTTTCATTGCAATTATTTGTGCTAATATGCCTTTGCCTCTTGAGAAAAGCATTTCCAGTGCTAACCAAAAAGCAATTTAAATTCAGCAATTTGAAGTTCTACATGTCAACTAGCGCAACTAGAGACCAAAACTGTAATAATCATACTTGCAAGGACCACATGATGTCGTGTGGGTCACGTGACCATTTGGGGGACAAAGTCACAAAACGATCAGTCGATCACATATTCTGTGGCATACTTGGATTGGATCGCATAGTTCGATCAAATGACAAATTAAAAGCAGATTAACTCAGTCTTCTAAACATGATTGCTCTTAAAATACTTTTTTTTTCCTATTCAAATAAATTATAGTACTAGGTGAAGCTTATTTTAGGTTAGGCACTCACTGTTATTTAAAGCAACAGACAAAATGCAAGGTATTCCAAATTAGGAAAAAGTGTAGTATTATTTTATTTGACATGAAATAATTACTAAATTAATGTTGAATGGCGTATTACATGAATAGTAGTAGTAGTAGTAGAAGATGATGTTAAGTTAAACTAATGGTTGAAAATACAGTTTGCTAGGTTTAAAAATTAAATGATCAAATGCCTTGAATTGTTGCGAGTAGTGAACATCGCATAGAATAAGATAATAATTGAACTCGCAAGTAATACTTTAGTAATTTTGCCAGAATGAGCAAGATTAGATTTTTAAATATTAGAAAACTGAAGAACAGGTATACTCAAGGCAGTGGCGGAGCGAAAAATTTTGGTAAGGTTGTTCAAATGTTGACGAGTATATAATTTTTTTCCGATGAACGAGTGCAACAATTTTTTTTAACATCATCACTGAACACCTGCCTAAAAATTTACGTCCATCCGATTTCGGCAAGCTATTCTTTTATAAATTTCATCGCTCGAAAACTCTTACGCGATTACAAGATCAAATGACAAATAACAACAAAACAACAACATACCTAAATGTACGTAATCCCACAAGTTGAGAACAACAAGGCATTCCGAGTAATGTTACAAATGCGAGAGATAACGACTAATTAATTAGGAAAGAAAGAAAGAGAACAAAGTTGATAATTAAAATGTCACGAACAATTAAAAAAGAAAAGAGAACAAAATAAGTGGTAGCTAACTTGCTATTAGATCTCATTTTTCTTCTTTTCAGAAATTGGAAGGAAAAGAAGAAAAGAAGCGAGTTTCAACAAATTAGTCCAACGTAACTCCAAACCAACATATGAATAAACCAAATGCAAATCATAACTCAAATACAAATAAGTTTAGTCGGAACATGAAAGAAAATAAGTGTAAATACAAATCAACCAAGTAGCTCGAGACATTGTTTGTATGTTTTTTTTAAAGAAGAAGATGACAGGTTGTTTGACGCAAGTTTTACACCGTGATTTTTAGGTGAAATCAACACCCTTACCTCTAAGCTATCTATCTCAATTATTTTAAGAATGTTCAAAATTTAATTTATATCCAGTTAATTATAATATCTAATCCATATACTAGTACTATTTTCCAGCCAAGGGTGTGCAGGTGACCACCCTTGGGCATAAGTGGCTCCGCCACTGAGTCAAGGTACCAAGTGTATGATTTATTAGTATATTATACTCCCTCCGCCCAAAATAAGTGTCCACTCCTATTAAAAGATCAATAAATACAATGTGAAGTTTACTAAACTATCCTTATTTATTAGATTTTTTTGAGAATTAAGCAATATTAAAGAGGATTACTTTTAATGCTAATGACATAGTTGGAAACACTTACCAATTTTAGTTTTGAATTTCTAAGGTGACTTATTTTCGGATAATTCTTTTTTGCTAAAGTAACACTCATTTTGGGACGGAGGGAGTAATTGACACATCATCTGCTGCCCACAGGCAGACCTTTCAAGTGCCATGCGCTAAGACAAAAGTTACTGATTAGGAAATATTTATCTTCCTTAAGAGGAGTTAATGAGTTGTAAACGTTGTTTGCTTCTATATATAGAAGCAAACCAAAAATCATTTCCAAAGCCAAAGTAGGACAAACCTTTCATTTTTCAATTCATGGTACAAGAGAGATAATTACAGCGACTTTCTAACTCAAGTCAATCTCATATATAGTCCAAGTTCCCATAAGCTTAAGTCATACAAGTCAATCTGGGACCTGATCTATCAGGTTGAATCCACAATCAACTTGTTTGCGACTAAGCGGATGCCAGCATTCTGCTGGACGTCATATGAATCCACTGAGAAGTAAGCATCCACGAACGTTCCCGGAGTTATCAAGGATTCCAGTTCTTCCACATCAAATCTACTAAAGACGAGCTTTTGTGTTGTGGAAGATTCTTTCTGGTATATCTCTGTGGTCCAGCGGGAAATATTACCATCTATAACAGTTGGTAAACTGCATGTTTACACATGTTAGAAGTTAGCTTATAGCACAAGAAGACCATCATCAGTGAAAAGAGGCTCCTTGCTCCGGTAAATGGAGCAGGATTAACACAGAGGATGTAAAATATCACACCACTTTATCTGATGTATTTCACAACTCTTGTGTCCTAACTTTTAATAAGAAACTTGGGCTAACCATGAACAAAAAACCTTGTAAGTAACTCATGTAGTGACTAAGGATAGAAAATCTGATAGATAAGGGCACATAATTTGTCTTTGACATGTATCCACACCTCTAACATTAGAAAGCCTGAGGTGAGAAGGGATAAATAAAATTTTAACATGAAAGAAAATGGCAAGCATAAGCATAACTTTTCCTGGTCTTGAGAAACGGAGAACTAAGCATAGTCATTTGTAGGAGGAGCAAGAAAAAGAAAGATATAAACTTACTTTAAACGGACAGTAGGATAGTTCATAAATCCAGGCTTTCTAGTTACCACAGGCCTCCACTCTGAGCTGCTACCTGAGTCCACAGATAGCTTTTGAGCAAGATGATCAACTGCATCCAAGATTTGGCACAGGCCCGGTGATGCATCAACCACTAAACTCACCTTGTTAACATACTTTTTACTAACACCAAACCGCACCTTCATTCGTCTACAACAAACTTGTAGTTCACCATAGTCATGAAATACTTGTATCTTCTGAGACCCACGATAAAAAGGGGTAAGACTTACAGAGATCGAAGGTATGGAGATTTCATTTGGTTCTAAGAAGTCAGTGCAGCCAATGAAACTCTCAGTTGCAGTTGTGGACGATTCTGGAGAATATGAACCAGATTCATCTTCCTGGACATCTGACCGAAGGGATTCTTCCACTTCGTCCATGTTAAAAGGGACGATTTGTGCTGTAGATTCAACATGACTGTCCATCTTGACGCTCGATGAGGGTGTATCTGCACTGAAGCCCGTTTTCTCTGGAGAAGCTTTCCAATTACTACGGCTTCTTGTAGTAGCATTAGGAGACACCCAACTATTCTCCGTAAATATGTCTGGCAGGCTGGATTCCTGCAGCACAACCATAATTCATTACTCTGTTCAGCCCAAACAGAAGTTAAGAAAGCAAATAATACCAATCCTGAGTTCATCGAATGACAATATAAGATCCACATAAATGCATCCATTAAGGGCGAGCTAAGCAGCGGCAGACCGATGGCAGTACCAGAACCAACAGGAATGAGAATACAGTAGAATCCAGTCCGGGACACTAGATTAAAACTCAGATAATTTTTGGCTCAACTTAATTACTTGCAGAGCTTCACTATATTATAAACTTATGGTGAGTCATAATTTTGGTCAGTCCGTCCAGCCTAAGGGTCATGATTAGGGGCTCAGGAGTGTCACCCTTTACTCTGACAATATATCAACACGCGAAGTGTCAAACCAGCCAAAAATTGTGAGACAGCGAGTTCTCATCCATATGTATCCTTGTCATCAAACTCTAGCCTGTGCCAATAGTCAGTATAGAAGCCAACTCACGCCTCTGTTTAGGCAAAAGGAAAGAACTCTTTTTGTTTTCTTGCCTTTAGTTAAAGCCACCTAGTTTTTTGAAAGAACAAGAAATCAGAGTAAAATGGATCAGTACTTTGATAGCTGCAAATACCAGAGCTTCAAGTATCACATTTATATCCTTTGTCCACTTCCTTCTCTTTTTCTGGCTAGGAGTGTGTGGAGTAGGGGAGGTGGAGCAGATGAGGGATTATGCAAGGATGAGGTAATTAAAAGTGGTAAGTACAAAAATCCATTGCATCTATGGATTATTCTCATCACTGTAGTCTTTCAGGTGTTTAGCAACAAACAAAAACAAGGAGGAGCCCATGCTATGCAACATAGCTTTTGACTGATCATAACATTACCACTATCATCTGGAGTTCCTAGGTTGGCAAAAATTGGAAAGGAACCATGGAAGAATAATATTGTAGTGCAATGCATATAGTTTAGATATATTCCACCCTATATGGCTGGCAAAAGACACAAAAAGGAAATAATATGAGAAGAACTTAACTTCACAAGTGATGCTAACATTCACGAATAAGTTAATACTTACGAGCAAACAAACAAACAGAAAAGTAGCTGTGATGGATGACTAGCTTACCAAAAGCAAGACAGTTCCACAGTACTTCAGCACTTCAAGATTCATTCGGACATCATCCAAACTCCTGAAAATAATCACAAGGAATATTTGCAAACTCAATATCAATTGAAAGAGTAAGAACTTGCAATTCCACGGAAAAGAAAGTACGAACTTGCAATTGCACAGAAAAGAAGCATTGAAAGTATCAAATGAACAGCACATTACATTTCCTACAGCAGTACATTTCTTGGTTTTTGTGATAGTTAAATAACTAAATCTGTTAGAATAACAAGAGTGACCCTCTCAATCCCCTGCTTCAGCAGGGTTCATAAAGAAGGATGCTAGAAACAAGGCAACCTAACTTACAAAACAAAATTGAGGAACACAAGAAAAAGAAGTTATGAAGCAAACGGTATTAACATATTCTATGTTGCTTATTGTAGTATATTGAGCAAGAACTAGCACACTGAGAAGTTACAAAGAAGGAAATAACCCTATCCCATGTTGTGCAACCCACAATTTAATTAAGGTAAACAAGAGGACCAAAGAACATTAAGCTTAAGTTACAAAAATAGAATAACTGAAACTTGATTTTCAACAAAGGGCTAAAACACACACAAAAAAAACTCTTTACCTATGTGTTTGCCGTCCAAGTCCAAAATAAGTAGCAATAGAGGCCATCTGGAAAATGAAATTAAAAAGAAAAAGCCAATCAGCAGTCAACATTTGACCGTAAGAATGCTTCACTTGTACTTCAGATTTCTTGTCCAGTACAGTACCCAACAGAGGCGGATTCAGGATTTGATGCTTGTGGGTTCCAATCCATATCAAATTAAAAAATATATAGAGAATGGTTATGCTTGTGGGTTCCCAAGTCGTATTTGATATATATTTACTGAAATTTTCAATACAAATACAGGATCCGAACAAATACATGGGGGTTCCCCATATACTAAGCTAAATCCGCCCCTGGTACCCAAAACTTCCGCAACCTCTCCCATTGAACCCAAATCGCCTAAACTCCAAGTGTAAAATGTCCAATATGCAGTGTAAAGCATGTATCACAAAAAAATTAGTAGTATTATTATTTTCATAGAACTGCAAAAAGAAGACAGAAAAAGGAAAAAAAAACTGAATACTCCTGCTTCTCTTAAACAATATCTGGTATTTAGTGATATAATTTCTTTCCAATTTGTTCTTTGTTCTTTACTTCCTAGTAAGAGCAAAACAGAGTATAGAGAAATAGAGCAGCATTACATTAATCCATTTTACTAACCAAATAAAAAAGTGAGCTTTGAGAGGATGGAAATTATCACAATTAAGTTCGAAAAGAAAATCCCAAACTAACGAAAGAAAGTATATGCTCCTAGATGACATGCTTCACAAAAATATGCAATTTATTAGCCTAATATAAGCTCATATTTGATATTTGTAAAACAGTTTTTTTTAATTATCCTCTCCTTCATTATTCAGTGGCTTCAATAGAGAAAAGATGTCGATAACCATTGGAACAAACTCTTATACCAAGTCTAATGTTTACATCCTACAATGTTAAAGAGTGAGATTAAAACCACATCCATATGATTTTGGTAAGCAACTAAAGGTCCGGTGAGTTTTCTCGTAATATAAACCGAAAACCGCATTGATTTATTAATCAATTGATTAATCCGAGTCCAGTAACTTAAATTGCCTGCTTGGAATATTTCTTTACCTTCATGTCACCAGCTCTCCTTCCAAATCTCTGAGTTAATAAGGCCAATGTATCAATAATTCCTTTGGGCTCTGGTGCTGGCCTATTAATCCCAGCAAATGCTTCCCGAATCCTGTGACAATCAAATTTCAGTATATTGTGGCCTGCCCATATCCTCCCTGCACAAACCACATAACAAGCACATCAACCCCTTTGCAAATAAGTCATCCAAAACTCATCTAATCGAAATACAACTCAAAAACACTCAGGGTGTGTTCCGTGTTCGGTATAGAGGAAAATGTTTTCCTTGAAAATTAGTGAACTTCTTACTTATTTTCTCATGTTCGGATGGTTAGTGGTTGTTTTTCTTGCTTACATTAGGGAAGTTATTTTTTCCTCATTTTTAAGGAACTTGAATTTGACCAACCGAACATGAGAAAATTAGAAACACATTTTCCGGAAAATATTTTCCTCCATAACGAAGACACACTGAAAAAAAAGTAAATTTGAAAAGGCAGGTAGAAAGAGGAGGTGACCATGGAGAATGTGGTAAACTTTGTCAGCGATTTCAGCAAAGGTAGGGGCAGATGTGACTACTTCCGGGTTAATGCCGCTACAGCGAACGGAGAGGTTGGAAATGAGGGTAAGATCAGTGGGCCTGACGAGGGTGGAGTAGGCTTCCTGTTCGACAAGCTTCCTTGGACAAACAAGAATTGCCCCAAATTCCAGGATCGCAAATCCTTGTCCGGGTCGGGTCGGTACTGTTGTTTCAATGTCGAAAAAAGCTACCTCTGATCTCTCATCGCCCATCATCATGTTTTGTGCTTATAACACTTATTTCTTCCACCAGGGTTTATGGATATGTATAAGCGTGCATGAGAAACGCACAGATATATATAGATTAGAGGTAAAGAGAGATTTTGAAAGAGAGGAAGGAATAGTGCGAAATGTTGCACACGGAACGAAGAAGCTTCCTTTATTTGCTTACTGATTTTGCAGGTTTCAAATTGGTCTCCTCCTATTCACGGTTCTATCCCGCCAATTTTTATTTTTTTTTATTTTCAGAAAAGGAAAATCAATAATTCTTCCATCTCAAATTATTTGTGATTTTTTTATTTTACATGCTCCTTAAAAAATATTAATTAGAAGAGTTATTTGACTAACTTTATCTTATTTACATCTAAGTTATAATCTCTCTTTATTCTATTTATGTATCATCTCCATTAATGATAAAATTTTATTAAGAGTAAAATGAGAAAAAAAAAGTAATTAGTTGTGCCTGAGGTCCTAAAACGATAAATAATTTGAAACAACTATTTTTAGTAACCACAGACAAATAATTTGAGACGGAGGGAGTACGTACATGCTTATCAGGATTTGATAAATTGATTATGATGAACCTTACCTATTATTACCAAAAGTATTTGACAAATTAAAAATAGGGAGATCATAACTGCTGCGCCATATTCTTTGTTTAGCTCAGGGGACATCCTAAAGCGAACGTGATTCTAAAACCTAAAGGTGATGTCAAATGATAAGTATATAATTTAGTAGTTCTAACGTGTATGCCACTATTACCTGAAGATTACTAATTATAATACCAGTTAGACGGTATATTCATTGCTTAAATTCTGAAATTCAGATGACGCAAGCAATCTCATATCCAGGGAATTCCTAGTATACCTCAGCCTTCAAGTCTCTCTTCCATATTTTGCTTAGACAAACTATATGAAGAAGCTTTACATGTCTTCAAAATTTCGGGCAATGTCTACCTTTGTGAACAAAACTGGCTGATTGGAACAAAGAAACTCTAAATCATTTTTTTCTCATAAACCAAAAAGATAAAAAGGAATTCGCACGAGCCGTGTATTACATAAAACTACTATCGACTTTAATGTCTCAAATGCAACTACTTATTACTAACCAGTCTGACAACCAGGATAAATATGGTTTAGTATTGCACTTGAATTACAGTAATAAATCTAGACGAGATGCCTTCAGGGACAACTAGAAATTCCTCTAATCCCCAATACTTGCTAGCTACGCGTAAAATGTTGCTTTTGATGATGACCAAGTCCGGGAAAACTATGCTGTTGCAGAGGTTACACGATAGCATTACGTCGCCACTTCACTTCTTGATTCCACTCCGAAAAAATTGATGTATTGTCAGCTAATTGTCAGGGATTCCGCCAGATAGGCTATTTTACATATGCAATATACAAGAAACTCATATCCAACGTTGGGACCATTCTTGAACTTACCCCTATGTCATTTAAGAGCCAAATTAGTATCATCGTTTTGAGCTCACTTAAGGCAAGCGGCGCCCTGTTTGTGTTTGTCTGCGATCATGCCTAGCTGGGTGCATAGCTGGGCAGTTCATCAGGTGTTGCTATCTGGGACCAAGCACTAAGCACTCTTGAGTTTTGTTTTCAATTGATTTCTAAGATGATTGGCAAATGTCACTGTGCCTAACACATCTAATTGGAAGTGGAATGAAGATAGTGCGCTTTATTAATCTTTCATTTGTAGCTGGATTACCCCTGGGCATATTCAAAAAGAAGGGGAGAAGTTTACAATAATTACTGTACATGTAGCGTATGTCGCATCATCGTTGTGAGCTGGAACATTATCTGTAGTGTTCAATTATTTTGCTGCTCTGCTCTTTCAGCAAGAACTTTCCTCTCCCCAACTGCAACAACATGCTGCAAAATTTACATTACGTAAAGATGTTCACTGTTTTCTCACTCCTCACGCAAGTTCAAGAAAACCTGCATAAAGCAGTAACTGACCAGCTCTTTAGCAAAAGGGTGATCATGCGATCATAATCCACACGAGATATTTAAGTACTGTATCTCGCATTGCTATTGTTATTTGGAGATACCCACATTCCCAACTCAAAAAGAAAACTTTCCATTGCCATCAGTTGCTAAAGGAGAAGAAGATGGACCACGCAAATTGTTCTCCACCAGCAAATCACTAGGATATGTGATTCAACGGCACGAGGCAGATAAATTTCCAAACGCTTGATTCCAGCAGAAGAAGTTCTGTTCCACTCCATGCGAGCCCAACTTGTCACATATCTACATCAAATAATTAGTTCCTCCTCTGAAATACTTGGCTGGTAACCTTGCAATTTGGCTTGACTAGTGACAAGACCAAGCATCTCATAGACTGAACAAGCATGCTTGTTACTCAGGTCACTGGACAGAAAATTATGAATGGTACCATCAGTTTCAATTTTGCTTTGACCTGGAGGCTTTTTCACCCCCATTCCAAACATCTTCTGTCTCGTGATGACAACATCTCGCCACCTCTTATCAGTTGCATATAGATTTGACAAGAGCACAAAGTAGCCTGCAGCTCTATCAGGTTCAAGTTCCACAGCCAATTTTTGAGCTACACTAGAAGCTAGTCTCACATTTTTGTGTATTTTGCATCCACCAAGAAGAGCACCCCAAACAGCCTCATTTGGCTTCATAGGCATTGTCTCAACAAGCGCCACGGCTTCATCGAAAAGTCCAGCACGACTTAGCATATCAACCATGCATCCATAGTGCTCAATTCTCGGCTCAATACCCCTAGTCTCTTTCATACATCTAAACTGTTGGTACCCCTCATTGACATAACCAGCATGACTACAAGCAAACAGAACACCCAAGAACGTTATCTCATCCGGCGTAACATCGTTTCCCCCCCAGCTTTCCATCTGCTGGAAAATAGTAAGAGCCTCGTGTACATACCCTTGTTTTGCAAAACCTGTGATCATACCAGTCCAAGAAACCAAGTTTCTTCTTGGCATCCCTTCAAATACCCTATAAGCTTCCTCTATTTCACCACAACTAGCATACATATGTATAAGTGCATTGTACAATGACACCAGCACCGGCTCATTCCTAAACCGCTCAACAACACTTGAATGAATCCACTTCCCCAGATCCAGAGCTCCCAATTCAGCACATGCTGATAAAACAGCTACCAAAGTCACCTGATCAAATTCCACATTGCGCCTTTGCATCAAGCGGAACAAAGCCACTGCCTGTTGACATCTTCCATTCTGCGTACATCCTGCAATCACCGACGTCCAAGAAACGACATTCTTATCCGGCATCTCATCAAAAATTCTAAGAGCCTCATCAACATCCCCATTTCTAAAATACCCAAATAACAATGAATTCCAAGTCACCACATTTTTCTCGATCATTTCATCAAACACCTTCTGTGCATCATCAACACCATATTCCCCTCCAATAGTTGAATATAAATTAACCAAATTAGTCTGAACAAACACATTTACCAAAGACCAATTCTTTAAAATCTTCACATGAAGCTGTTGACCTTCCCTTAATAAACCCCCTTTTGCGCAACCATTAAGTACATAGGAATATGTATACCCATCAGGCATAGCAGTTGATTTTTCCATTTCACAAAAAAGTTCAATAGATTTCTGTGGGTTTTCACTACGAGCATGGCCCCTAATAATTTGGTTCCAAAGAGTGGTACTTGGACTTTGGACTTGATGGAAAATTTGGTCGGCATATTTGAGAGTGTAAGATGTTAAGAAAGGAGAAAGTAGTCTTACAAGAATGAAGTTTTTTTGGGTAAAGCCATTTGTGATAATGTGGGCGTGGATTTGTGTTAGCTGTTTGATGAATTTGCAGCTTCGCAAGAGAGAAAAGAGACGTTGTTGAAGAGCTCTTGATCCTCTCTGCTTGGCGGGAACTGATTCTTCAACTGGCATTCAACCTCTTCTTTAAACCAAATACAATGTACCTTTGGTCGTTTATAGCTTGTTTGGATGGTTGTTAGTTGTTACCTAGTATTACTTATGTTGTATTGGGTTGTTTGTTTATGCAATGAAAAGATAAGTGATTTTCATGGCATAGTCTTGTACTTGGGAGTTGGTCTTAGAGCCTGTTTGGATGGACTTATTTTAAGCGAACTTATAAAGGCTTTTTAGATGCCTAAATCAAATGTTTCAATTATTTTTAAGCCTTTATTTTTAAGACAAAATGATTTTAATTTGATCAACCAAATCTTTAAAAAAAGTTGAAAACTTGACTTATAAGTTGCTTATAAGCCAATCCAAACGGGCTCTTAGTGAATGAATTAATGTTGTGACAAAATTGCAATTATAAATTGCTTTTTAATTTTATTTTTTATTTTTTATTCTTAACTTAAGCGCACACCCTGCTTTATGTAAAATTTCTTGTTTAAGGATTTTTTAAATTTAAGTCGGACCTAATATAACAAGAAGCAGCATGATGTAAGGATCTGATACTTCTAACTACAAAATGTTTATGAGCCATCTTGTGCAAGCAAAAAGTGAATAAGAGAACTGAAAATATGTTTAGTATACTACAATTTTTTTTTTTCTAAATCCAACTCTAACTAATGATTTGTGACCCTAGACAAAATAATTTCAAAATAATGATGAATACGGTAACAATGAAGTAGGAGTAGCACTTTTCATGTACAACTAGTTTGGATTGAGGCATTTATTATTGATTGATAGTTTGATACTATTACTGTTTTTGTAAACAAAGCTGAATTATCTGCAGAAGTAAGCTTTAGAATAGCATCCATCACATATCAACCATGAGTGGTTGTGTCATAGATAGCCCCCTAAATTTTACCACATTTTTCTCATGGCTACCTAAACCTAATATTATTCCAATTTGATACCTAAACTATTCTGAATTTGTACCACAGAAGCACTTTTTGCACAATCAGTGCAAAATATGAAGTGTGTGTAGGCCACTCGCGGATGATGTGGCAAAACGACGAATTATTTGAAAATCAAAATAAATGAAAAATAAGAAGAAAGGAAAAAGTTATTTAAGAAATACTAAAATGAGATTTTACAAGAGGACCCACGCGCCTATTGTACGTGTAGTTCAGTTTACGTGCCATGTGGGCAAAAAGTGTCTATATGGTACAAATTCAGAGTAGTTTAGGTATGAAATTGGAGCAATGTTAAGTTTAGGTAGCCATGAGGAAAATGTGATAAAGTTTTGGGGGCTAAGTAAGACTTTTGCCTTTTATGTACTTAAAACATGTCTACCTTAATGAAACAAAAAAATGGGTTTACTTTTAAAAGGGAATGTATTTCGTTTAATTCAAACCCTGGTAAACGAAAGTCTTTTGAGTATCGCACACCACACTTAACACAGCTACTTGCCATAAATCTAGTAATTAAGTTCTGAAATGATATAACTTGGACACATTGTGACAAGATGAAAAGATTCTTGCAGAACGTAGCCAAATCTTTTAATAGTGCAAGACAGCCCCAAATCGATTTCCCTAAACATCTTAAACCAGAAAGAGTTAACCTGACCCTGAAAAGCTACCTCAACTCCGATCCTATCAAGGCTATATTGCTTTTCTCAGACTTGCTGAGTACAAAGATCTCTGCAGTAGATAGCTACACTCTCTTGTATGTCATCAAAGCTTGTGCTAAGAAATCCCTGACCACTGAAGGGAAACAGGCCCATACCCTTGTCATCAAACTTGGCTACGAACCCATCATTTTTGTTCAAACATCCCTCATGGATATGTACGCGGCAACTGCCAATGTTGCTGATGTGCACAAGGTGTTCGACGAAATACCCAAGAAGAATGTTGTGTGTTGGACTTCGCTGATTTCTGCGTATGTCCGAAATGAGAAACCATACAGAGCCATAGAGATATTCAGGCAAATGCAAATGGATAATGTAGAGCCTGATCAGGTAACACTTACCGTTGCTCTGTCGGCCTGTGCTGATCTAGGAGCATTGGATAAAGGGGTGTGGATTCATGATTTGATAAGTCGAAAACCGGAATTTAGTGAGGATTTATCTTTAATGAATGCTCTGTTGAACATGTATGTAAAATGCGGGGATATCAGAAAAGCTAAGTTACTGTTTGATAATATAAGAATTAAGGATATCAGGACTTGGACATCCATGATTGTTGGGCATGCATTACACGGCCAAGGACAGGAAGCGCTAAGGTTGTTTTCGGCATTGGAAGAAAAGAACAAGTCCAGATCAGGAAACATCCGTGGGACTAAGGACCAATTACTTGTTCCCAATGATGTTATGTTTATAGGGGTTTTAATGGCTTGTTCCCATGCAGGGATGGTGGAACAGGGGAAACAATATTTTAGAAGTATGACTGATGAGTATGGCATAAAGCCTAGGCTTTCTCACTTTGGCTGCATGGTGGATCTGTTATGTCGTCGTGGGCTGCTAAAAGAGGCATATGGCTTTATTTTGGCAATGCCAATTCAGCCAAATGCAGTTACATGGAGGACACTACTTGGCGCCTCTGGCGTTCATTGCAATGAAGAACTTGCTGCAGTGGCTCGGTCTAAATTACGTGAGTTAGACGCAAGTCTTGTTGGTGATGATGTTGCGTTATCTAATATCTATGCTGCCAAGGGGATGTGGGAGGAGAAAATAATGCTTAGACATGAGATGACACAAAGGAGAACTCCTGGATGCAGTTCTGTTGAGGTGTGGAAGTTGCATTCTTGAATGTTTAAGTGCAGAGAAGTTATTATCCTATGGATTAGGTTCTTGATCACTTTATTGGGCCACAAGAACATTTGTCAAATTGCCAGCTTTTATCAAAAAGTTCGGGCAGAAAGTTCAAATACACTGACTGTTGAATATGTTCATAATCTTGTTGATTGAAAAAACATTTCTTAAAGGATCCAATAAGTGGATGGCGAAGGTATTGACATGACTAGCATTCCTTCTAATCTACATTGTGCCAGCTTGATTAACACGATCCATATGAGAGGAGTATGGAAATAATCTTTGTATTTCTTGAGTCCGCGAGCGCTGAGTCGTTGGGGGTAAACTCAATCAAACTCCCAACATTGATCTTTCCATCAAACTTCATACCTATGGATTTGAAGTTTGGGACTGCTGCGCCAACAGCTTGAGACTTCATGCAAAATATTGTAACTTCAAATTCCAATTTTTGCAACTTCAATTGCCTACGTCTGAAATTGATTTTAAAATAGCTAAGCTTATACTCCCTCCGTCTCAAATTATATGCCGTGGTTACTAAAAATAATTGTCTCAAATTATTTATCGTTTTAGAAGTTCAAGGCATAATTAATTATTTTTTTCTCATTTTATCCTTAGTAGAATTTTGTTATTAATGGAGATGACACATAAATAGAGTAAACATTTAATCGAGAGATTATAACTTAGACATAAATAAGGGTGAAGTTTTTAGTCAAATACTCCCTTCGTCTCATAATAAGTGTCACTCTAGCCAAATTTTTTTGTCCCATAATAAGTGTCACTTTAGGAAATCAAGACATAAATTGACTAGTTTTTTTCAATTCTACCCTTAGACAATAAAATACTCCCTCTGGATAAAAAAAAGTGTCCACTTTGCTGTTTTTTCTTGGGTAAAAAAAAGTGTCCACTTATTAAATCAAGAAACAATTAACATTAGCTTTCTAGATTTGCCCTTATTAAGTGTTATGTGATCAAATTCCAATGCCTATTTAATTGGGAGTGTGGTTTAGTCAATTTACATTTTTTTTTCTTGGAGTGAGTAGTTTCTTAAGGGGTGTGCACAGAACTAAGTAGACTCTTTTTTTTATCCGGAGGGAGTAACATCTAAATGATGATTGGAAAAGCCATATAATAACTTAGTATTGTTGGATTTTCAATTTAAAAAAGGTTTACTTCTTGTGCCTGCTATAATCAAAAGATAAAATTAATTTATTTTTATTATATAGGGATAATTTAATAAACTTCATATTGTATTATTAGTTTCTTAATACGCATGTTTTTTACTAAAATAATACTGGGACGGAGGGAGTAGTATTTCTTTAAGGAGCGCGTGAAACAAAAAGGCCACATATAATTCGACGGAGGTAGTAAAAATTTATAAATTTCGGCTATATTTTAAATAAGGGTCTCAAAAAGGGTCATCTGGGCGCTTTCCCAAATCTTCAATGTAAGCAAAGAGCTTTGCCACCCAAAGCCCAAAGTAGTGAGATACGCAACCCGGTCCAGCAGTTGCAGGCGAAGCGAAGTCACCTACCGGTCAGAAAAGTGAGTCGCTTAGTAAGGAGAAAATGGATACCGACTTCAATTAACTCCAACTTCCACACCAGCTGCTAGGTTAATTGTCCTTCCTTTCCCCCCCAATCCTGACGATTCTGTTACTCTTTATAGTCATCTTTGACAGTTTTCACCTATGCCTTCCGACGCTGAGTTATCGGACGATGATTGGAAACCTAATGTTGGCCCTAGCAATAACTCTATCGATCAATCTCTGGACGCAATTGAGAATCAATTATCCTCAATTTCAGTGGGTCAATCCGAATACGAATCCGAATCTGACTTGGATACAAAAGAAGCTTCCTCATCCAAGCAGGATGAGTTCGCCAATGGGAATTCCGGAGCTGATAATAGCAATGGGGTGGAAGACCTTAGCTCTGTGTGGAGGAACAAGTCTGAAGAAATGGAAGCGCCGGCAAGTCCTAGTAGCAGTGGTTATGCAGCTGAAAGAGGGAGTAGTAATGCTAGTAGTAGGGCATCTGGTATTGAGGAGGTTGATGGTGAGATTATTGAAATTGGGAATAGTGATGCTTATGAGGGAGTTTCGGACTCTCAGGTGCAATGGATTCCCGGGAAACGCCACGGCAATGAGGTCAGTCCAACTGAAGCTAGTGCTTTTTTTAGCTCTAAATAGTAGTTGTGTCTAGTTCAACATACCAGTTGACCTGCACGGTTTCCCCCAAAAGGCCTCATCCATTAAGAATGTCCAACAACTTATAAGTAACTTACTTTCCTTTTCAGCTAGTACTTTGTTCACACACACCCTACAAATTTCACACACACCCAACAAATCATACAGTGTATAACTTAAGAAGAAGTTTGTTAAATGTTAGATTCTGCAATTAGGGAGTTTTGATTCTTGATAGTTTTTTAACACAGTAAGATCAACTGAGGACAACCTGTAGGCTGCAATAAGGTCAAATTAAGGACCAATCGTTGGCTGAAATCTAACTTTTAGGTTGTAGATGGCATGAACTGGGATTAAGCTGTAGATGTGGTAGCAATTACTGTTTATAAGCTTACAACTTTTTATATTTCCTCCTACTGCATACACTCTATTTTTCAAGGTGTTTTTTTTTTTTTTTTTGGGTAATAAACTGTGAAAATATTACCATCAACAACAAAGATTTTTTAAACCTAAAGAGCATCCGGTGTTTTTTTTTTTTTTGAAACTGGTAAATTTGTATTCGTTAGCATTAAGGATATGCTGGAGACCTTCAAAAATGTTGGTCTAAACACAGAAATAGAAAAGAGATACTTACAGGGATTTTATTAAGTCTACAAAATGATCTATATCCTCTAATCCTATTTCTTTACACCAAAAGTATAAAGATACTATACAATTCCATTTTACTTTCTGAATGGAATTGGATCTATCTTTAAAACACCTCCCATTCCTTTCTTTCCAGATGGTCCACCAGATAAAATGTGGGATCATCCTCCGCCACTTCTTTTGACTCTTGCTGCCTCCTCTTCTCATCCAACAACTTAGTAGATCTGCAGTGTGCTCTGGTATAGTCCATGTTGTCTCTGTCAGGTTGAAAAATAGGGACCATAGTTCTGCTGTGAATTTGCAGTGAAGAAAGAGATGGTTGTTGGCTTCATCAGTTTCATTGCATAGAAAACATCTGGAGACTATGATGTTTCCTTTTTTCTTTAACACTTCATGAGTCAAACAAGCCCTCTTTGCCACCAACCAAGTGAAACATTTCACCTTGGTTGGTGCTGGACACTTCCAAATTTTTATCCAAAATCTTTGGTGCTCCTCATTCTGCCCTATGTCCTCCTTTCTGTAAGCTCTGTTTACTGAGAATTGTCCATCACTGTTATGTCTCCATCTCAAAGTATCTGCATTAGTGTTGGTACCTTGGAAGTTACCAATCCTGCTCAACAGATCAGCCACCCTATTTATCTCCCAATCATTCAAAAATTTTCTGAACGTCAAGTCCCATCCCTGTACACTCCATATTTCATTTATAGTCACCTCTGGGTTATTGCATAAAATGAACAAGTCTGGATAATTATCCATAAGTGGGACTTGCTTATTCCAAGCATCCTTCCAGAACCTTGTTTTTTTTCCCATTACCTACTTCCATCTTCAAGTTTCTTTTCAGCTTTGGCCACTAAAGAGATCCAGTGTTATAACCACGTTCTACTTCTAGGAAGGGTGCTATTACCATCTAGACCTCAAGCTGGCAAAAAACCAAATCTAATTACATAATCTTTGAACCAGAGAGTGACATCGATGAGCTCTCTTAGAACAGTGTAGTAAATCTATACTCTCTCTAATCTCTTTTTGAATCTGTGCTATGGCGAACTTTGTATTGATAAAGACTTCCAGGTTGGAGGTAGTAGGTGCCCCGTGGAATTAGTCGAGGTGTGTGCAAGCTGGCCCGGACACCACAGTTATCCAAAGAAAAAGCTGTTGCTTAGCTGTGCAATTTGGGTCTATGTTGCTCAGACTCTTCAGAAATGTCAACGGGTGCGTGTGGGATTCTCCAAAAGTAGTGCATTTTTGAAGAACCCGACAACGGCGTGGCAACATTTTTGGAGAATCCGGGCAACATAGGTTTTGGTCCTTCGTCTTGTTTAGAATTGTTGAAAAACAAGTCAATATATGTTTAAGAGCTCGCCTCAGTGGCAAAGACAATAAAACAATATTTTATACTGCTATTCTGCAGAAAATACACTGGTGAGACTAATCTATATGCAGACAACTAAAACTGAGTCTTCAGTAACATCAAAAGAGAAGTAAAGGAGATCCACTGTTGATTTGATTCATGTCTCATGTTTATCTTTTGACTTTTTTTGATTGATGAAGTGCAGGATGATGCTTCTGTTTCCTGGAGAAAACGAAAGAAGCACTTCTTTATCTTGAGTCACTCAGGAAAACCAATATACTCAAGGTCAGTGTTAAAGCCCCCCTCCAGAGTGCTGAATGACATTTATTAATTAGAGTACTACATACTGTTGTCTATTTCTACTTAATCATATTTAATGTCCTCTGAGATTACTTATTTTTCTTTTATCATTTTCGTTTGAAGATATGGAGATGAGCACAAACTTGCTGGATTCTCTGCCACTTTGCAAGCCATCATTTCATTTGTCGAGAATGGGTACTTCGTCAATGAATTATGGAGTTGCTCTTTTTTCTTATAAGCTCATCCTTTGGCTGTTACCTGGTACCCCCTTCCTTTTCAGCAAAGTCATAGCGGGATATTGAAGTTTGCCTGATTGGTCTCTTTTTCAGGGGTGATCGAGTCAACTTGGTCAGAGCCGGTAAACACCAGGTCAGTCTCCTTGTGTCGAAATTCTCCATAATGCAATGATGATGGAACTTGTGTTTTCTTTCATGGTTGATACCTCACCTTCTTCTATGATAGTTAATACTTGGTAATTTTGAAGCTGCGCGGGTTAGTGCCTAGTGGTTGTGGATGTATATATTCCTGCTTACTTCAGTTTCATGCTAGTCTTTTTTTCTTTTTTTAAATGCTTGAATGTTATTGTTTTGAAAATGGTATTGATGGAAAGAAAGGAAAGAGAAGATATCCACATGCTGTTTGGTTTTGCAAGTGAGTGGTCACCTAGGAATATTTTGTAATATTAGCAATTGAGTTGCACCAGTAGGCAACTTAACTGAGGACTTTTCGGCTTAAGCATTTTGTTGAATATGTGCTGCCTGATTTCTGTTTCTTGTTTAACAGACATTTAAGGCTTGTGTTTCAGGTTGTGTTTCTTGTGAAAGGACCTATTTACTTGGCTTGCATAAGCTGTACTGAAGAGTCATATCAGTCACTGAAGGGACAACTAGAGCTCCTTTATGGTCAGGTAAGTCACTCTTTTTCTTTTTTGTTTCTCCTTTGTTTCTTTTTATTGTTTAATTTTATAATAATTGAGATCCTGGCCTGCTCATAGTTTCCTTAGCATGTTAATTGACTGCCTATTGTTCTGACAGATGGATGCAATTTCTCATGTATCAGTTGTTATCTGTGCAGATGATACTTATTCTTACGAAGTCTCTGAATAGATGTTTCGAGAAGAACCCTAAATTTGACATGACTCCTTTGCTTGGAGGAACAGATGCTGTCTTCTCTTCTCTAATCCATTCATTCAGTTGGTTTGTTCTCTCCCCTTTCTCTCTCTTTCTCTCTCTGCCTGTGTACTTATCTTCATCGTGGTATCTTTTACTTCTTGTGACATTAATTCTGTAAATTGAAATATCCTATACTTCATCTACTGTGGTGAGAGAGGGGAATTGTTAAATCTTAAAGAGTGCTGAGACATTCTGTCTCCTTGGAACTTAAGAAACGATTACGGAAGCTTTATCCATTAATCATAATCATATAATTTATGTACTATGATGCGAGAGGCCAGTTTTATTAAAACTCAGGAGCAGTGTGACAGTATGTCCCGTTGAAACTTGAAAGAAGAACTATAAAAGATGTGTTCGTTAATTCTAATAACATATACTTTATCTACTAGGGTGTGAGAGCGCAATTTTTAAATCTCTCAAGTACTGGACATCCTCTGTCATTGCAACTTAGAAGAACTTCAGGAGCTTATCTGTTAACTTGTATTTAATAACTATGGGAAGGAAAATTATTTATTGATACTTGAGAGATGTAGAAGAACTCAATGTAACAGACACACAATCCTCCTTCCATAGCTGGGGAAAAAAGCAAAAAAGAAAAAAGTAACTGAATAGATTAAAAAGTTGGAAGTTATTTTTCTGCTTAGGAATAGGAACGATGAAAAAGTGAAGAAATTAATTTCTGCCTACTGTTTAGAAGATGTTGTGTAATCCAGGGGATTTGACAATGCACGGAATGTACGCTTATAAGTTACACAAAAGACGGTCACAAAAGAAAATATTTAACTTATTTGTCAAAAAGGAAAAGCATAAATATTCTCTATATAGCAAAAGTTCCATTCCATCTCTGCGGAGGTCCTGTATTATCAGTTCTAGCTTTCTGGCACAACTAGGACCGCTGTTTTCTTAAGCTGATGGAAAAGTATTGTTCTCTCATGTCTAGCTACTACTTGCTGAATATAGTACCTGTAATGTGTTTCCCAATAAAATTTACCTTATCAGGAAAAATAAAAACCAAAAGTGCTTCCCGATAAAATTGTTTTCTATCCTCTGAAATATGCTGTGTATTAGACTTGGTCTTTACTCTGCTGTTGATTTAATCTTTTTCTTCCTCATCTTTGTTGTCTTTTTTTTTTTATCCCAACACTAACTATAAAAGGAAGCTTTTCTTCACCATATTTTTGATGATGTAGACTTTACCCTCCCCAGACCCCACATTGTGGGATTCTACTGGGTATGTTGTTGCTGTATTTTTGATGATGTAGACATTTTTACTATTCTCAACTCCTTTCAAAAGGTTCTACTCAATTTTAAGTTACAGTCCGGACATTCTTTTAAGTGAAAAAAGAATATTGGGAAGCTTGTTGGTTGAACTTTCAGAATATGCTGTTCAGAAACACCTTTCTGATGATTTGGATGCAAACATTTTTACTAGAAACTGTTTTTACCTATGCTAATGATATCATTACCTATACTAATATATTAAGTATGCTTATTTTGATTTCAGGAACCCAGCTACCTATGCTAATGATATCATTACCTATACTAATATATTAAGTACGCTTATTTTCATTTCAGGAACCCAGCTAACTTTCTCCATGCTTATTCATGTCTTCCACTTGCTTATGCGACAAGGCAAGCTGCTAGTGCCATCTTGCAAGATGTAGCTGACTCAGGGGTCCTTTTTGCCATTTTAATGTGTAAACACAAGGTGTTGTTTCTATTTCTTATTCTTCTTTGGAACTCTTCTTTCAAATTGCACATTTCAGTGGTGCACAGGTTTCAGTATACTATATTGTCTAAAGCATCCTGTTTAAAATTGATTTGCAGGTTATCAGTCTTGTTGGTGCTCAAAAAGCATCTCTTCACCCTGATGATATGTTATTGCTCTCCAACTTTGTTATGTCTTCTGAATCATTTAGGCAAGTTCAACTAACTTTTGATTCTTGTTTGGGCCATTTTCTTGTGTATATGGTGCAAATGTTTGGAGATGATTGATAAGCTCATTTAACTCGTGTATATGCATATTCTTTTTGCTGTTTAACCTTATTAGGCTGGTAACTCGTCCTAAAACCTTGTAGTAATATGACTCATATTGTACCTTAATTTGCTGACCTTTTTTTAATAAAGGATTGGGGAAGGTTGCTTGAGCCGAGGGTCTCTCGGAAACAGCCGCCCTACCTTTCAAGGTGGGGGTTAGGTCTGCGTACACTCTACCCTCCCCAGACCCCACATGGTGGGACTATACTGGGCTTGTTGTTGTTGTTGTTGATTGGGGAAGGTTGCTAAATGCTGTCAATTATCGAGGCAGGCGTGGCCTTTGAGGATACAGATGTTACTGTGAATGGCCGTGCTAATCTTAGTATATTTGTGCTTGCATTCTTGGTAGGATTGTGTAGTAGCGGTTTACCATTATGAAATTTCCCATTACTTTATATGAGAGTGGTTTCACATAATTAGGTCACTTCTACTAGTTGTTACATTTCATATTTTCCTCGATTTCATTCACTTAGGTTTTCATGTGCTTTGATCAAGTCATTTCCGCAACGAAGGACCCCCTTTTTCTTTAGGCTCCACAACATTTATCTGGCCGTCAAATTATCTGGGGCTGCTGTGGAAATTTTCACTTTTTATGCTTATGGTCTGCCCCCATTGATTTGGCTCATGTCCTGAGGCAGCATGTAGCTAATGTATCTTTTGGCGTAGCTAGGATTTGATTATCATCACGACATTGCATCCAAATTCTTTTCTTCTATTTTGTGTGGTTGGTGTTCCTAATGCTTGCTCCTTTTTATTGGTGCTTTGAATGTTTTTGTCTTTTTCTGTGCCCTTGTTGACTGTGATGGTTGGATCATACCTTACATAATAATAATATAATTGATGCTGAGCGATTATATGTTTTAACTGAGTGATAGCCTAGTGAAAAAGATCCTCCAACCTTGAAGTTGGGGTTCCTGTCACCAAGAGAAAAGTGGGAAAGGACCATTGATGACTCTTGGGAAGAGAGGATTATGCGGTGGGGTTTCTTCCATATTAAAAAGTAATGATAAAAAAAATGAAACATCATATGTTACAGCCACTCAAGGTCTGTATTCCATTTTGTACCATTTAATTTCCTGGAGGCTATATTATAACATGCTCATTGATGTCATGCAGGACATCAGAATCCTTCTCACCAATTTGCTTACCAAGATATAATCCCATGTCATTTCTACATGCTTATGTGCATTACCTCGATGTAAGTTGGGACAGTGTTGAATTACTCTTTTTTAATCCCCTTCTCCCAAAATGTTGTCAACTTTCCTTCAAAGGGTAATCTTTATTACATTGTACTACAGATGCATTCTTACAAAAATTCAAATTTGTCAAAAGCTATTATTTATCTTTGAACTTTTGGCTGCTATTTTCCTTGAACAATTATTATTTATCTTTGAACTTTTGGCTGCTATTTTCCTTGAACAATTATTATTTATCTTTGAACTTTTGGCTGCTATTTTCCTTGGACAACTGTAAATTTTAACTCTCTTATTCCGAGCAATTCAAAGTAATACCGCCAGCTTAATACAGAGGAAGTATTTACTGATGAAAGATTTTAAGTTGAATCTCTTTTTGATTGGTGATAGTAGGTTGCCTTACAAGAACTCTAGGATTTTGGTGTTTCCAAGTTACTCAATTTTGGCGCTGTATATTACAGGTGGACACATACTTAATATTGCTTACTACGAGCTCAGATGCCTTTCATCATCTTAAAGATTGCAGGTAAATGATGCTTTTTCTCTTTTTTTTTCTTTTTTTTTTCTTTCGAGTACATTTGGTTCTAGTACTCAAAGTTGATTTTTTTTTTTTTTTTTTTTGGTTTACATTAGATCTGAACCAAGGGAAATATGAGCCATGTATATCTGTTCTTAAATTCTTTTAAGAGGCATTAGCTTGTTAAAGCGAACAACTTTTATCTTTCCCATAATAACCATGTTAAGGCAAAGTTCTTATATACTTGTAGGATTCGTATTGAAAAGGTACTTGTGGAGTCCAATGTACTCAATGAAGTCCAAAGATCCATGGTAGATGGTGGCATGCGTGTTGAGGATTTACCTGCTGATCCCGGTTCTCATACTGGAGCAGTCTCCGCTCATCTGGGTCAGCCTGGACATACTAGAGAATCATCAGAGAGATTTGCTGAGGCATTCATAGGTGTTGGTGGTCCTGCTGGACTTTGGCATTTTATGTATCGAAGTATTTATCTTGACCAGTATGTGTCGTCTGAGTTTTCCTCACCAGTAAATAATAGACAACAACAGAAAAGGTACTCTACATTCAAGTTGCTGTCATAACAAACAATATCTTTGCCTCTTCTTTTTTCCCTGTAAGACGAGATCTTCTATTTGCAGGTTGTATAGAGCTTACCAGAAGCTTTATGCATCCATGCATGATAAAGAAATTGGACCGCACAGAACTCAGTTCAGAAGGGATGAAAATTATGGTACGTGCTTGGCTGCTTGTTTTTTTTTTTTTTTTTTTTTTTTTTCCCCCTTCTGTAAAGCTCTTGAAGCACACAGACCTCTCGATTCTCTTCTCATAATTGAATGCTTGTTCATGGTCGTTTCCTTCCTAGACAACTCTTGCTGTCAGAGCTTTCTAGCTGTGTATAGCTGACATGGCACTGCTGCCTTTTGTGATTATAGCATACAAATTTATAGCCTGTTTGGCCAAGCTTTTGGGAAACTAAAAGTGCTTTTTTTAGAAAGTTGAGGTGTTTGGCCAAGCATTAGGAAAAACGTAAGTGCTTTTGAGTAGTAGCAGAAGCTGTTTTTCAGAAGCTAAAAAAGTAGTTTTTCCCCAGAAGCACTTTTGGAACAATGGATGAGCACAAAGTACTGCTCTAATATGGGGAAAAGTGCTTTTCAAATTGATTAACCAAATAAAACCTACTACTCTCCAAAAGTACTTTTTCGAAAAGCACTTTCCATAGAAGATCTTGGAAGCTTGGCCAAACAGACTATTAGTCAATTGAGGTCCGAGTTGCATAGATAATCTGATCTACACATCATAAAACTTCTTTCTTTTTCTTTTTTCGAATTTAAGTCTATAGAACCTAGATCTATCTATCTTTCTGCTTGCATAGTACCATAGACCAGGTTAATTTTCTTGTCAAAGCTTTGAGGTTGGGATGGACAAGTACTTTTGGAACAATGGACAAGTACAATGTACTGCTCTAATATTGGGAAAAGTGCTTTTCAAATTGACTAACCAAATAAAAACTACTACTCTCCAAAAGTACTTCTCCGAAAAGCACTTCTGACAAAAAGCACTTTCCATATAAGCAGATCTTGGAAGCTTGGCCGAACAGACTATTAGTCAATTGAGGTCCGAGTTGCATAGATGATCTGATCTACACATCCTAAATCTTCTTTCTTTTTCTTTTTCTTTTTTCGAATTTAACTCTTGAATCTAGATCTATCTATCTTTCTGCTTGCATAGTACCATAGACCAGGTTAATTTTCTTGTCAAAACTTTGAGGTTGGGATGGAGAAGTTTTCTTTGGGTCGACACTGACAGTTGCTGGGTAAGAGAAAAAAAAGTAGAACGCGTTCTCCTATTCATTTTTATTGTACTTCATGTTGCTGTTAGTCGTTATTCATGAACAAGAAAAAGAGTATAAATCTACTGAGTCCTGATTGCAAGGAAAGTGTGATCCCTTGCAAGTTTGCAGGTGATTTCAAAGCACTTCTCATATTTGCACGCTGAGCCAATTCTAAAAGCCAAGTGCATAGACATGAATAAATGAATTGTGCTATCGAGGATATGTAGTAATTAATTGGTACCGTTATTCATATTTCTTCGAGCTGGAGCTCTTTCAGGAAGGTGCTCGCTACAATCAAGTTCAGTGTATACCTTTTTGATTCAGTATTGACCTCTAATTACTATTAAGTTTTTTTTTTTTTTAAAAAAAAAAAAAGGGTTACTGAATTCTGGGATGAGAATTTAGAAACGTAGAAAAACAACTCTCATGATTTTGTCCCATGATAACTTTTTAGTTCCTCTTAGAATAACTTCCGTACTTTTATCTTGCAGTTCTACTGTGCTGGGTTACTCAGGATTTCGAACTTTACGCAGCATTTGATCCCCTGGCAGACAAGGTTTTATTATTTATTTGTTCTTCTAAGCCTGTTTGTCTTCTTGAATGTCACTTTTATTTTAGAGAGCCTTTCCACCTATCATTTCAATGGTGTTGTACGTGCTAGATGTGACTCATTTCCTCTTTGGTTAAGGAATATTTGGACTATTCATGGGACAGTTTAGGTATTGAAACTTTGGCAATCCAAACTTGCAGACCAATGCGATAAATAGACCGTAGTTCACTTTTATTCTGTACTGTAGTAAGCTGGTTACCACTTATAATGACACATGAGATTTGTGCCAGGTCTTTAGCCCTAGCGATTGAAATCAAAATCTCACTTTTACAAAGTTTTTTTGCTCAATAAAAGAATCTACCCCAACGTGTACCTTGAGATTGTTATCTTCCAAGATGATCTTATCCTGCCACCCCTAGATAAGTCGACTTATTGTTTATGCATCATTGTCAAACAGCTATTATTTGAGATGTCATTTCGTTACTGGCGTCAGTCTTATACAACTAAGTACATTTTTTGTAGACTGAAATGCTGATAAATACGTCAAAGCTGATTCTGTTATTTAAACTTCAATATATTGTGTTAGTTTAAATGTGCTTGACATATGGGGTATTATTCACCAATAGTTATCCTATGACTTTTCTTATGCCATTTTTTGGGAATGTGAGAATTGCACTATCTACCCATGATCTTTCTTTTACGTTTGGTAAATTCCACCTTGCAGGCTCTAGCTATTAAGACTTGCAATCGAGTATGTCAATGGATCAAGAACATAGAGAATGAGATTTTCTTGTTAGGAGCCAGTGCCTTTTCGTGGTGATTGTGCCCATGTTATGTATTCTATTTTTCTTCCTTTTTTTCTGGAATTCCTTGTAATAAGTTATTGCCTCATTTTGGTAGGCTTCCCATTTTTGTGGCTCAATTATATAATGCCGATTGTAGCTTAAAGTTTGGCAGTCAAGATATGAGTTGGTCTCACTCTAGCCATCATTTTATTTTGGCTTGTACAATTTATGAAAATTTTGTAGCTTATCTGTATCAAAAATTTATTGTGTTCTACGTATATTATGCGTTAATTCCCGCAGTATCCAACATGCGGACAAATAGAAGATTTTGGTGAATTTGGAATGCATGTTGGGACTAGAGCGCCACATGATATGGTTGCAACCATCTATTCCTTCATTCCCTACTTTTTTTCTCCGAGAGGGAAAGGGCGTTTACAATTTAAGTCGTTAACATCAATAAAATGTCAATCTTGGAAATAAGTGGAAATTGGATATTCAATATAGAATTATCTTGATCCCTATGCAAGAAAAGTTATACAACATATTGTATTACACAATCTCTGAAATGGGCTTATTTCATTTTTCCTATTTTGTGTAGGTTGTACAGTGAACCATGACGCAGTGTCGCAACTATTCTTGCTTTGCTACTATGATTTGCTAGGTCATCTGCGTCAAATGCAAATAAAGTTACTGTGAGCACTCCACAGAAATGTAAAGAACTAAACGATGGAAGTGTAATCCACTTATAAGGATCTAAAATGGATCGATCTTACCAATCTTGTCTCAGCCTAATAAAACAGAGTAAAAGAATGGAGGTGTAAATTGAATGTGGTGATTACTAAAAGAAGAAAAATACTGAATTCAGTCTCATAAAACATGCTATGGATAACGAATTTCTCCTCCACTGCAAATACATATAGCATGAACTTTTCGTATGATGAATACAAAGATATGAAGGTCAACCTTAAAATGGCTCCCTCTAATGATCACAAAGGTTATAAAGATATGATAGAAAAAAGAAAAGTAATTATCTTAATGTGATTTGACTGAAAAAGATGAAGAAGAAAAATCAGAAACTGACGATGAACATACACAGGACAACTACGTATTAACAGTTATGACGACTTGAACCAAGTAGGCGGAAACTTCACACAGCAACTGCTTCAGGCCTTTTGCTTGTCTTGATTCCTTTAATAGCTGCAACATGTTAATACACTATGTAAGTTCTAAGTTTATTAGTTATTAATATATAAACATCATGTTCTGGGTCTCTCAGTATGGCAAATAAAGAGTTTTCATATCCTTGCCTTCGGCATAATCAGGAGCTCCAAAGACAGCAGAACCGGCTACCAAGGCATTGGCTCCAGCTTCAATGACCTGCAAGGAAAAATGACTGTTAAATTGTAATCTCGTGTGGATAAATGGTTGGTTGCTTTGATGCACAATGTTCTCTTTGTCATCATCACATATAATTCTCTATAATTTGAAATGTAGGTTACTCTTCGTTGCAATATAAAACACGATTGCACAATAGATGAAAAACTATGGAGAAAGATAAGGTTGTGCTCCACGAAACCTGATAAAATATCAAAAAAATTTAGGAAAAGATATGAATACACAAGTTGCAAATCAAGTAGTAATATTTGCACACCACTTAAAATGCTGCAGGTAAGATTTATCCTTTTTTCATAACCTATGACTTATCCCAAGAACATATCAAAAAGAAACATAAATCTTTTCACAGTTAACGAGGGTTAAAGGGACAAGCTTGTTGGGAGAGGGGTTATAATCATGGGAGAGCAATACTGACCTTGTAAGCATTTTTGGGAGTAACTCCACCATCAACCTCAATCCAAGGGTTTAATCCCTGCGAAGTTCACATAAGGCATGTCATCACATTGCATAGTTTGAAGAGACTGAAAAAATGGTAAAAGAATTACCCTCTCCACGCAGATTCTTCTCAAGTCTGAGATTTTCTTGACCTGACTCTCAATGAAGCTCTGTCCGCCAAATCCAGGGTTTACAGACATAATCAGCACCAGATCAACAGCTGTTGCACGAAGAAAAAAATAAATAAAGACACAAGCAATTTAGGTAAACCAAGAATAATGTTCAGTTCTGGCTGTAACAGCATATTAAGAATAATATACCTTGAGCCTAACTGAATTCCAAAAACTAGCTCATATGGGGGAATTGCCAGGCCATATAAAGGGACTGCAACCCATACTCTCAACCAATGTGGGACTCCTAACTTATGTTGCTCAGACTCTCCAAAAATGCACTACTTTTGGAGGATCCGACACTCACCCATCAACATTTTTGAAGAGTCCGAGCAACATAGCTCCTAACACCTTGCTTTTCAAATCAACATCTCTAAGTTCAGTTTTCATTCTTGCACTCAAATTAATATACAAGTAGTTCAAGGGTACACTTCCCATGCTTTTGCTTCATTCACCAATCTAATACGGTTGCGACATTTTTCAGTATATTCAGCATAGTGAGCCTAATGATTTAACTAGTAGGATCCGAGGTGCTTTAACATGCTTTTCTACAATATGAAGTCAACTTTGAAAGACAACATAATCTATATGACTCTATCACCTATTTAGAGGAGTACTTCTCCCATCTCTCAGTCGCAGTTTCATTATTGACTCTCACATCACCAGTAACAAAGAAGGAAACTGAAGCAGAAAATTTTAGGAAAAATCCTAAGAGTATCATCTCTGAAAAATTGTCTTTAAGAAGCAATATCTTACCATCAAGGACATATTCAATTGCGGTTAAAGGGGTTCCAGGATTGAGGACAACCCCAGCTTTAGCTCCCAAACTTTTAATCTGAACCAGAAACAATTAATAAGGTGGTCAATAAAAACTTAAATATGTGAAATAATAGACAGTTAACAAAACACAAGAAGCTAACCATGTAGTTAGAACTATCTTTGGGTAACAAAATCATAACATGCTGAAATATTACACCTATGGCGCTCACAATTACAAATTGCAGCAGACCAGTTCCAATGTCATGGAACACCTAACAATGATTTTATAATTTCTCTAGAAGTTCATTTCACATAGATAAAGTAGATCTAATGTAAAAGGTAATCAGAAAAGAAAAAAAGAAAAAAAAGAAACTTCAAATGAAGAAGTGTTCAATGTAAGAAAAACAAGCACTCTACATTTTATTTTCTTAACCTCCATGGTGTGAGTTTGGATGCTTTGCATCATGTGAAAAGTTTTCAAGAGAGACATTATCTATAAGAAAAGTAATAAAATTCATCACGAATAGTTAAACAATTACTCCAACAAGTCTGTTATAACTGATATCCTAAAAGAAAAAAGGCAAATGAAAAACACCAATATTTAGACTTCTGATAAAGGATACCAAGAATCATGGATTGATCTCACAGATACAAAATTTGTAGTGAGTGAAAACTTTAGGCTTGTGATCGTTCTGTAACTTATGTACAACATTCCTAACAATTTAACTTAAGAAAAAACCCCTTGCTGTAACCTTATTTAAGTAGGTTTGCAATTTAATTCCTATGAGGAGATAGTCATTACTGACAAAGAGGTGTCTAGTATTCGACAAAAACAAGCATGCCATTGAGCATCAAAAGGTCTAAAGGATCACAAAACCAAGAATAAATCTTTTTAGGTAAGTGAAGCCAAAAATTTCAAGAGACTGAAAAAGACACTTAACAAGTCCCGTGTACCAAAAATTCTAGCAAGTGTAAGGCACTTGATAGGCCTTATACCATAAAGATTTAGCAAATTTGGAGGTTGCTCCTACAGAAAATTTCAGAGTAACACACTCAACTATGCAATTCTTTGTTTGAAAGATCACTTCAGCAGTCATCTTGCGGTTCACACAACTAGCTCCAGTAGCCGCAGAAGTCATGCATCAATCATACTAAGATAGCTTAATCTGAATGTCATTTTGTGCACTTTCTACAAAAATTTGTATATGAGAATAGTTAAAAGCCCTTTCATTGTTTGTGTTTAATCCAAAAATATATTTTCATGGGCCAATCTATTATGTAACCTAAAAAATTTGAGGTGAAGAGGAGTTCTTCAAGTTGCAGTACATCAACACTTTTGAAAGCACTGTTGATAAGATTTTTCAAGACTCCTTGTATGGTATCATAAGTACATGAAAAAAAGAAAGAAAGAAAGAAAGATAGAAAGAGAGAGAGAGACACTTACCTGATTTATTGTACGATGCAAGTGGATGGTAGAAGATTGCTCACAGTGAACACTGATGATATCAGCACCTGCTTTTATGAAGTCAGGTACTCTCTGGTCAGGTTCGACAATCATCTGCGGAAGTTTGAAATTGAACATTAGAAAAGGCATCCTCATGCCTATAGACCTGAAATTAGTTTTACAACATGAATGAACAATGGGAAATACCAGATGCACATCCAATGGAAGATCTGTGATAGGGCGCAACGAATCAACTACGAGGGGTCCAATAGTTATATTTGGAACAAATCGACCATCCATCACATCTACATGAATCCAGTCGCAACCTGCCTGCTCAACTGCTTTCACCTAAATGCATGAAAGGTACAAGAGTAAAGCACTTACATGTTATGAATGATTGACCAGCTTAAGAGCCATTCTTACGAGAAATAACAAACCAAAAAGAAGAATTTCACAAAAGAACTTGATCTTAAAATCAGGAAGGTAAATTTATTTACTCAATATGTCAAAGTTGTAAATGTATAAAAATTTCTCATAATCTGGTTTCCAAATAAAACTACACCTTTATAAGATCTATATAAAAATGGTAGAGCAAGAGATCCATATGACCACAAACCTGTTCTCCTAATTTAGAAAAGTTAGCGGAAAGGATGGATGGAGAAACAATAATGTCGCTTTTCGAAAACTTATCCACTCGAGCAGAAGCCTTCACCACAGTTTGAACTCTCCTCCTGCATTAATAAACGAAATTAGGAATAATAACATTTGGACAGATTGTGCCGCTACTATAAGGGGCATAGTGGCAGAAAGAGAAACGACTACTAGATAAATTTCCTATATTTTCTAAGAGGGGAAGTAAGAAAGGAACATGCAGTTGTAGCAGGAAAGAAAACGAATGGCTCGTCCCCAGAAAGAACATAAAATGCATAAACTCAGCTGATATTCAAGAAATTGACTCATTTTTACAACTATATAAGCAAAATTGCATCACCAAGTGGACATAATCTCATCAGAGAGATAAAGAGCTAATAGCAACTGGAATCAAATTCAAGTTAAGATTGGCGCTTGTTGAAAAACATACAAGTTACGGTGGCTTGAACAAGAATTAATCAGGATTTCAAAACTCAAAAGACCTTTGACATTGCCAAGAACAAGGCCCCTAATGACTTTACATTATCAGCCAATTGCCAATTGAAGATAGTTGCTTCTTGATGCTGTTAGATTCTAAATTATCACCACAAGGCAATGTTGAATTGCATATTATCCAGCTTATAACATTGACTCTTCGAGACTATTTACTTACCTTGCACAGAGGGATCAAACTTCAAATAGGATATGACATTGAAACTTCTCCTTCAGGCCTTATTAGAACCTTACTAGTTTAAGCTCAGCAAGGCATATTCACAGACATAGGGTGTGCAAAAATTCCTGCTATATCTTTATCATACACTACATTACATATCTAAATCCCCTCACCGCAAGAAAGCCTTCTTTTTTAGCCTTGAAAGGAACTCAGGGCTTTACCAACTAACTCCCTAATCAATCATTTCCTATACTTTTCTGACCAATAAAATTTCAAGGGTAATCCTTAATATGCAACATCATGATACCTCTAAGGGCCCTTCTATCCCGATAAACTTAACCTTCTTTCCATTTTAGGACCGTCAGAAAATCTTTTAGCAACTTCTCCTATGACAATTCAAATAATCATAATTTAGCGCTGCCGAATTTCATTTCAGACTTAACCGGATATTTCACCAACTAATTAGTTCTTTCATTCCATGATTTTTAACAGTTCTTGTTTTTAATACTATCCAAAATCAATTTAATAATCTCCACAAACATTTTACTCTAACAACCGCACAAGTCAAATTAGGTCTCCTTATCTGTATGGAGGAAATATATGACAACAGCACCATAAAGAATATCCAAAAACCCAGTTTGAACACCTAAAACATCAAGGTGCGAATTTTTTCCAGTGGAATTGACGGATTCAAGACTTCCCACAAAAGGCTAGCAATCTTATTTGCTTTCAACATTAACTCTAAGTATAAAGATTACAAGTAAACGATTGGATAAACAATATATAAACTTAACTCTTAAGGGGGGGAAGAAAGACAATCAAGAAAGTAGAGAACCAACCTGGTGAAAGTGAGTGAATTGGGGTTGGAGGAAGAAGTCTTTTGAAGCTTATGACTCCCGCCAAATCCATTAATTTGGGATTGTAACACAGTTGATGAACCCACTGAAGAAGCACTCGCCATTTAATTTTCTTTCTTTTTCTTGCAGCAAACTTTCCCTTCTTGGAAGTTTGGGAAATTGAGGAGAGAAAGGTTGGTGCTTTGACAAAATGGAACTAACAATCCCAACCACCCTCTTTTTTTAACTTTTGAGACTCCCAAGACAAGAAACAAACTGTTATTTTGAAGAAAATCAAGAATGAAATATCAGGTTGACACGTGTCCGTTTTGATTTCTCATAGGGTACTTTGCTTATCTTCAATGGTTGGCCCTTCTATCTTGCTGACTCAATTTGTAGGGACCTGCCATCCTTCATTTCGCATGATGGGCACAAGCACACCAACAGAGAGACGAAGATAGAATACAACACATAACAAACAACCCACCCCCCCCCCCCCGGCCCGCCCTCTAACCCCCAACAAAATGCCCAAACTAAAGCCCAAAGGCCAAGGCCAAAAGCCACCTTCTCTCTTGCCTTGTTTAATGATCTTTCCATTGGGATTGACATTAAAAATTAAAAAAAATTAAGTGATACTCCGATTTAAAAATAATATCTATTTAGCCATTTATATACGACTTTTTAAAATATACTAATTTCTAGGCAAAAAATAGTAATTTGACTAAAAAATTCTTAAGTAAATAGGCATTTGAAATTTGGTCACTTAACGTTTAATAAGAGCAAAATTGAAAGGGCAAGGTTAGTTCTTTCTTGATTTGATAAGTGAACACTTCTTTTTTCTCAAGAAAAAAAAGGCAAGTGGACACTCTTTTCTATTCGAAGGGAGTATATTGATAATGTTTAAATTGTTGAGTGAATAATTTATTGCCCTAAGTTGTCTGCTTTAATTTTCAGGGAATTAGTTCCACCTTATGACTTATAAGCAATTATGTGTAATTTTTCTTTTATATCTAATACTTTCTCCGTCTCAATTTAAATGATATTTCTTTTCTTAGTCGGTGGCACATTTTTATACTAGTGAAGATTCAATTTTAAGCTTTTTATCTTATGAGATGATTTGTATAATACAAATACTTATGACTTATTTTAGACCGTAAACATTTAAAAAAAATTAAAATTTGTATCTAATCAAATATAATTGTATAAATTAGGACTACAAAGAGTAGTATAGTTTACCATGTGTGTATAAGTTAAACCAAAACTTTATAATATTAATACTACTATAACAAACAGAAGGAAAACTACGATAGCTTCAGCATTAAATGACCAACGGAACTATCTTGGATTTTACTGTCTTGAACTCTTACCAGTGAGTTGGTGATAGCTGATGGCAAAAATATTTTAACAAATATGTCTTACAATACTAGTACTTCCATTCATTTTTACTTGTCCAGTGGATTAAAAATAGATATCCACTTTTACTTGTTCAGTTTAAAAAATTAAAAAATAATTTATCGTTTCACATATATTTTGTCTTTATTATTAATTATTGGGTTGGAAATTTCAAGGAATTGTAGTGGCTGCACAACTGTTTATTATTTAAATGATCTATAATACTCCAATTAGGAGTAATATAGTAAAATTATCATTTTATTTATTGCTCTTTAAGAGTGTGCCAAGTCAAACATGGAAAAGTAAAAATGGATTGAGAGAGTAGTATTTATATAATACTCACTCCGTCCATTTTTACTGGTCATGTATTGACTTGACTAGCCTATTAACGAGCCAACTATAGAATGACAAATTTTACTATTACATCACCTCTAATTATTGCTAAATATTTAATGATTGAAATTAATAAATTATAATTTAATAGTTGTAAAGCTATTAAGAATTCCTTGAACTTTTATCTCTTAATTTTTTAAACTGAACAAATAAAAATGAATAATGATTTTTAATAAATAGGATTGGTAAAAATTGGCAGATGGAGTAGTAGCAACTTTCTAGAAGTCAAAGCTCGCCTTAATTGGAAGTCGAAGGATAAACATCCGATGATGATTTTCTTCCACTTAAATACCTAATGCAAATGATACTCTTATCGTCTTGGACAAATGTTACTCTACTTGCTTAAGATTGTTGAAATATATAATCACAAGTAAATTTGTTCGCGCTTCGCGCGATTATACTAAAGATAACAATAAATTTAAAAATGATGCATTATTTATATCTTCTAAGAATTCGAGCAAGATGAAAAACATATCTATCTATATTATATTAAAAGCATGAACTTCCTAATTTAAAAGTTAAATTACTAAAATACCCTTTCTTAAGCCAAAAGTTAAATTACTTAAGTACCCCTCTAAATAATTTACTTATAAAGAATAAACAAAAACAAAAAGTTTATCCGAAAGGATGCAACCCTTCTCATTAGTTACTACTTTTAATGTTCGGTTGTCTTTAGGTATCAGTAAATGACTTCACAATACATTTTCTAGCAATCTGCCATTTTTATTTTTTTTTGTCCTTAATATGGTTCTATATACATGGTAACTGGTAAGTTATGAACAATTATAAGATTGTTGTCTTCTCAATTCACATTTACATGCTCATCTATTCTAAATATTAGTTACCGATATTTCAAACGGTTACTTTTTCTTATTTGAAGAGCCAGAAACATTAAAAAGCCTTGAAAACACCTTTTAATAGTTATCTTAGAAATTTTCGGCTAATGCGCGACAAAAAGTAATCACAATCTCGCTCTTATTTTTAATATTACGCTATTTTCTTACACATTTACAAACACTTTTTTTCTTTGTGTATTTAATTGTTGCAATTTCATCGGTGGCTACAAGCGTTTTCCCTCTTTGAATCTGTAAGTTTTAGTATTATTCTTAGTTTATGTATTTTTTAATTATCTAATTCAATTAGTATTCATGTTACTTATTTTAATCTCTTGATTTTTCTTTTGTGTTTAGAATTTTTAAATTATGATAATTGAAGTTGACTATAAGAACATTCCAAAGAAATATTAGATGGGTATTGAAATGAAATCCTTGCATACCCTTAGTAAGAAATTTACTCGCTCTGTTTCAATTTATGTAAACTTATTTCCTTTTTAAGAATGACCTTTTTTCATAGTTGAAAACAATTTACTTTTATGCAATGATTTATAGCCAAACAAAATATATGTGGCTCATTTTACACTACAACTTCAAAAGTTTTCTCTTTTTTCTCAAATTCCCTATCCAATCAAATAGGTTCACTTAAATTGAAACAGAGGGAGTACTTTAAAGATTATGAAATAATATCTTATTAAAGATATTTTATATTTCTTCATGTATGCCTTTCAGCAATAATAAATACAGCTAGAACAAATTAAATGAAAAATAACAAGTGCTTGCATGTCCGGAACTAAAAGATTGCATATAACAAGTACCAAAGTTGTTAACTTTAAAAAAGAATGTTATTATGGCTATAATAGACCGGTTAAATGTAAAATCAAAACGTGCTATTTGTTATAAATATTATTATAATATTGTGATGTCTATCTTTAGGAGGAATTTTAGGGTTTGTTAGGGTTTGTGACTTTGGCACCAAGTCAATTCTCTATAAATAGAGGTTCTCTTCTATTGTATTTTATCCTTCAAGAGAAATAAGAACTCTCCTCTTTCTATCTTTCTCAATATTCTTCTTGCTTGCTTTATTACTTTATAACACGTTATCAGCACGAGACTCTAACCAATTGAGGAATTGGACGCCGAATACGTCCACTAATTAATCTGTCCACAGGTATGATTTGCCATATTAATTTCTTGGTTATTAAAATATTGTGGATGGCCGTGTCTAGCTTTGAAAGGCGAAACTCAAGCAATGAAAGTCCACTAGCTATAAATCGGCTTCCACGAGGTAAGTGAAATCATTTCCTTAGCTTTATCTTAGCAAGTGCATTTTTTATTGCCATGGCTACTGCTGAGTTATTTTATTTAGTATTCCAGTTTTGGAAAATTGACAGTGAAAAAAAAAGGCATCCAATACATTGCTATTGTTGTGTTACGAAGTCCAATGCAGTGATAATATTTCTTTTCTTAAGTAAATTCATTTATTCATAGGCTTGTTGTGATTACAACTGAAGATGTGTTAAGAAAATTTATCTACATCATATGTATGCCTCGATTTGCTCTGAAGTAGCAATATCTTAAAAGAAATTCTAAGCTATTACAATTTGATATGCTTATGGCACCTGCACATTCGGATGATTGTGTTCCATTTATGAAGAATGAGAACTTTTGATATAAGCTATAAATATAGATCCATTCCCTGAAGTGAATGTGATAATATGTAGTAAAGCCTATAAATATAAACGTGCATTTGATTGTGAAAATATCATGATTCATCTCCAGAAGAGGTAGAGTAATCGAGAAGAAATATTCTGAATATTATATGTTTTACTCGAAGTAGTAAACTCGGAAATTTGCTCCGAAGTAGCAAAACTACGGACCCTACTCCCGAAGTAGTAGAACTTTGAACTCAACTCCCGAAGTAGTATATCTTTGAAATCTACTCACGAAGTAGTAGAACTTTGAAATTTACTCCTGAAGTAGTAAGACTTTAAATTTTACTCTCGAAGTAGTAAATATTTAAACTTTACTCCCGAAGTAGTAAAACTTTAAACTTACTCCCGAAGTAGTAAGACTCTGAAAATAAAGCGGATAAATATTATCCTATTTTTGTACATGTTTTTACTTTGGAAACGAATTGTCAAGTACTAATCTTGGTTGAGTTTAGACATCTTGGACCTAATATCAAACTATGGAAGTCGTAGGACAAAGTACATGCCGTTAAAATATATCGTGGTTGAAAGTGTCCAACGTTTCAATTCAATATCTTGATATCAATTGCAATTCTCAAAATCCTTTGGTTTCAAACGTCAAATTTATACTATATTTGGAATTGGCTAAGGGTTTTATGTGTAACTTTTGAAATTGATATAATATCTATATTTGTTAAAAGGAAAAGGCATCCGATTAGCCTTATTTTTATTTGCGGTGGAACTCATAAATTGCCTTCTTTCACTATATTAAACGGGAATATATTTTTGTCCCTTCCCTTTGCTAGTTTGGTCATATTATGAGAACTTATTCTGTTGATTATTAATTTGGTATTATATGCATGTTTATGGAAAGTAAGTTGTTAGCAATTTGTGGCGGATATAATTAGTTAACTAGAGATTTTAAAGTTGTCAGCATTCGGAAATTACTAACATGTCTTGGTATTACGTAACTTACTACTAAGGAATTGTTCTATATGTATTTTGGTGGTCTACAAGTATCGGTATAACTTTTGATAAGTAGAAAAAGTTTGGGAAATATATTAAAGCGGATTCTTGTGAGAAATAATGAGCTATTGAAAATTATGTATAAAGCTCATCTAAATGACCAAGTTTTATTCCACAAGTGAATGAAGAAATACCACAACACACCTCTGAAGAGATAAAATAGCAAAAGATATAGATGTTATTTTGTGGTATGAAGGTCATTGCCGCACGTACTTGTCGTACGTCAAATTATCTTGGATACTTTTATTATATATCATTCCAAGGCAAATGAAAAAGATTTTATAGAATATTTTCTATTATAACCACATTGATAGCATGATTAGTTGTTATTGATTTCCCGAAGGAAATAACAAATTCATGTATTTTTCTTGATCGAGGATGTAATATTTGTGGTCACCGCTAAGATCCAAAATATTCGGACGTTAATAGCAAATCTCCCGAAGGAGATGTTTGAAAATCGAAGTTTAGAACTTAATGTTTAATCATTTATAAATTGTATTGTCTTTAGATGTCCATTTAATTTGTTTATTTCATGACACCGGCTCAGTGTCTAACTAAAACTCTTTTATGATACCAAGCTAAAGATATCTGAGCAATATTTGGTAGTTAAAAATTAATGATCAAGGTCCAGAAGAGCCTAATCATTTGTCTACAAGTATCATGACACCAGTAGTGTCCGAACAATATGTGATTATGGAGAATAAATTAAAGGCTCCTAAAGAGCTTATATATTATTATATCATTCATCCTAGATTGTAATATTTGAAGGTGTGATGATTGAAACAAAAGTCCTAGTAAACCCGAAGTTTACTAAAGTAAATGACTATCATATTGAAGATTTAAATGATTGGAGGACTAAATATCTTCAAAATATCATAGTGGAAAAGAAATATGAATATGAAAGGTTACTCGATTTGTACAACAAATATAAGCATGATGAATTGCATGCCACAATAAACCAGAAGTTTATTGGTACAAAAAATAATTCATGTCATAGTAAACCAGAAGTTTACTAAAACAAATAGCACATGGCATGGTAAACCTGAAGTTTACTAGTATAGATAATTTTATCAGTTGGCATGAGCAATTTGGCCATCCGATTCAAATATGATGTGCAGATTGAATATTCGACATATATTGAAGAACTTGAAGATTCTTCAAGAATTTATTTTTGTTGCTTGTTCTCATGATAAGTGGATTATACTGGCTAATATTGGGATTGAATTTCCCAAATTCTGAAAATATAGAAAAGGTGAATATGGGCCGTTCATTGTTATGTGATGTCTTAAATAGATGCATCGATAAGACGATCACATGTGCGTTTATTGTCAACTGCGGTTTGACATATGCAATGTTACTTGCTCAAAAATGATTGAGTTGAGAGCGTAATTTTCAGATTATGTAATCAAGATAATTCATCTTGTGAATGCTAGTTTATATCCAAGTTGGTTTGGCATTGAATGCTTAGATAAAAAGCTAAACCATTGCTTATGAGAACAATGCTTCATGTGCTAAATTATGATAAATTTTCCCCTCACAATTGGTTCGGGGTTAGGAACCGATATTTCCATCTAACGCTTTTTATATGTGGTATACGATTAATTAATCTACCATGATGCATAAAGATGGATTCCCCCAAAGAAAATGGGGTGTATGTTAGTTTTTCTAACATAAGGGAGAGAATAAGCAGCTGAGGAATATGTGATAAATTATATATCATTAGTATGATCCTCATTCAAAAGATAATTCTACTCAAATGCTAGAAGCATTTGCTGACCCAAAATTAATTTCTAACTTCAGCTGCAAAATGCTCCTATTAAATTCATGTCCCTGAAGGACAGAGTCTATAGCATACATGAAGTGTGGTAGACTAATCGGTTCCAAACGCAATAATCATGGAAAAGAAAGAGGAGCAAATGATCAATGATCATTATAAGGAGGCAATGTGCTCTTGAAGAGCCTACGACATAACACTTCATGAAACCTCATGAGAGGTTTAGGTACCTAAAAATAATGGAAGTGATGAGATCTCGATAAGTTATGTCACATTGCGAACCGATACAAATGATATATCATCGATGATATCTTTGGTACAATATAGCGCAATATTGTAAAAGATTGTGAGGATCTAAATTCTACGTCTATTAAAGCATGCTAACGCGTAAATTATTATCAAGTGAAATGACGCATCTTGGTAAGCGTAAAGCTTATTGGACTCGTTATTCGGACACCGAGAAGATGTCACATATTTAAATAGAAATAGATGTTGTCCTGACCTATATGAATTACTTGACAAAATTATATGAAAATTCTGAAGAATTTTAAATGCCTGAAGCATATACATGTTGTAGAAATTTGTTCATAATTCTTATATGAATTAAGCAAGGTGAACGCGATTTTATCACCTTAATGAATATTTACTGACTAAGGTCACAAATGACTCTATTTATCCTTACGTCTTTGCGAAAATCAAAATCTGTCATATTGTTGGTGCAAGTTGATTACTTGAATATTATTGAAACTCTTGAAGAGTTCTCAAAAGAGTATATTATTCGTTAAAAGAAGTTGAAATGAGAAACTTGCGAATTCTTTGGTCCGAAGTGCCATATCTTTATGCAATTGATGCATTTATATATTTTGCTACGACTATAAGGGATTATAGTCATATGATGTTGGTCTACATGACAATCAAATCATATAAAGATAGCATCTATTTATAAAGCAAGTCGAGAATACACTTGCGGTGATTTCAATAATATCATATACCAATGCAACTCTATCCAAAGAGCGAAGACGAAATAAAGCATACATAGCCCAACTAAAGAGAGGATTCATAAAAGCACAAGTCATGCTTCATCAAAGTTGTTCTTCACACACGAGCTCCAGAAGAATGGTGATATCAACGTGCAAGAGATTTGTTTGAGCGTTAATATGACTGATTTATTCATTAAGTCTATACCAACTGCAACCAAGTCTATAGCAACTGCAACTCTCAAGTGAAGATGTGAAGATTCAAGTTTTTGGATTGAAGTTCTCATCAGGGGGAGTTAATACGCGTTGTACTCTTTTTCCCTTTCAAGGTTTTTGTCCCACTGGGTTTTTCCTTGTAAGGTTTTTAATGAGGCAACCAAATAGCGTATTATTAGAAATGTGTACTCTTTTTTCCTTCACTAGAATTTTTTCCCACTGGGTTTTTTCTAGTAAGGTTTTAATGAGGCATATTATCTATCAAAATAGACATCAAGGGGGAGTGTTATAAATATTATTATAATATTGTGATGTCTATCTTTAGGAGGAATTTTAGGGTTTGTTAGGGTTTGTGACTTTGGCACCAAGTCAATTCTCTCCTATAAATAGAGAGGTTCTCTTCATTGTATTTTATCCCTTCAAGAGAAATAAGAACTCTCCCCTCTTCTCTCTTTCTCCACAATATTCTTCTTGCTTGCTTTATTATTTTATAACACTATTATTATTATTTTCTGAAGTATAATGGAGATAATGAATAATACTTTTGACATCAAAAGAATAGAAAGACGATGCTATCAAAAGTATCCCAAAATAAGATATTTTAATTAATTATTAAATAAAATATTTTCAAATTAGTTATTCTATTAATTAGGCTCAATTTTTAATTAAATATTAAATTACCGATCAAATCGGTTGTGTTCCATACATTTACTTTTACGAAGACATTAGCATTGAGTTTATGTTTCATTTGTTTAATTACTGTGCCACATTCAGAAATTATATTGTTTGGTTTAAGTAAGACGTTTGCACGCAAAGCGTTGTTGGAACAATTTTTTATTTTAAAATAGTTATTCTTTTACTTACAAATTAAATATTGCATCTAATGGAAATTTACTTTGTGCTCTATTAATAGGACTTGGATTACTCAATCATAAAAGGAATTTTTACTGGTTATAGCTTCTGTTAAGACCTAATTATTAATAATAACTACCCTTTTATTTAATTATAATTAGTAGCTAATTCACTTTTCTAAATTACAATTGGTAGTTATATCAAAATACATACCCAAATACATATATCTTTCTCTATTCCCACTCACTATCCATTTCAGATTTTCCATCCTCTCAAAACCCTAAAAAACTTTCTCTCTCCCTCCTCACTACAATCGCCGCCGCCACAGTCCCGGAGCTCCGACGACGACTCCAACGGATCCCAACCAAAACAACCGTCTCTCTCTCTCTCTCTCCCCCCTTCTCACATCTGGACCGGCTTTGAACATTTGAAGACAAACCTCAGCGTCACCATAAATGGCAGCATGAAACGGCGGAGAGAATCAGATCTGCTTCCAGATCTGGTCGATTCCGGTGTCGGCGCATCCAAATACAACTAATTCACTCGCAGACCAACTGATCTTCCACATATTATACATCATCATTCATCTTCTTTTCTTTATGTAGCTGGCTCAGATCTGCGGATTTGAGTGTTTTTTTGTATTTTTTGAGTGTATTTGTTAACAGAGTATTTGGGTGAATAGATGAACAATGTATATCTCGTATATGGGGAAAATGGCTCAGATCTAGCTAGCTCAGATCTGCGGATTTGAGTGTTTTTGTTAACAGTGTATTTGGCTGAATATATGAAACAGTGTATTTGGTTGAATGTGTGAACATATGTATTTGGCTGAATATATGAACAGTGTTTTCAAATACACGGAAATTTAAATGTATTTGGCTTCATATGTAGTTTGAATGTACACAATGTATTTGACATTTTGTTAAAATCCATTCAAATACATTGAATATATGAACGTTGTTTTCAAATACACGGATTTTTGAATGTATTTGACTTCATATGTAGTTTGAATGTACACAATGTATTTGAAATTTTGTTGAAATGGCATCAAAGACAACGAAAACCCATAAATGTAGCTACGTAATCAATATGTATTTGAAAACAAACAAATACACCCGTTAAAATACATATGTTCATTAAATAGTAGCTATGGTTGGTAATATTGAAAAGGTAGCTACTAAAGGTAAGGACCTATTAAAGGGTAGCTATTTCATGTAAGTTTACTTGGTAATATTTGCTTTTTAGCAAAAAATCTTAAAGCTATTAAAATTATTTTAAATTATTGTCTATATCAAACAAAAATGTTAATCGTAATAGAAGGTACGTATTATTATTATTATTATTATTATTATTATTATTTTATTTTATTTTATTTTATTTTGTCAACAAACCATCTCAAGTGTAGTCAAAATGACAACTGAAGTAGTCAATCACCAATGTTGGATTGTATCTACTATAATATGTTTTCTCACATAACCAACATGGTAATGATAGAGCAACCACAGCTAATGAAAAGAATATAAATCAAGAATACTTCTATAAGGAAATATTTGGCGAGATGTGCTTCATTAGATGTTTGTACGTCATAAAATCAAAATAAGCAAAAAATTACAAGTATTTAAATAAACTTTAATTGTTCATCTTTGCAGGTTCCGACAACATGCAATCATCCTGATGGTGACTAACATGTTACCATAACGTGATTTGCGTCGACCATTCACACAAATTCGTATTTTATTATTTCATGTATAAATATTTGTTCAAATAATTTGAATAATAGTAACTGTACTTTATAAATTCACATGGTACATGATTCGGCGTATACGTGCAATGCACGTACCGAGAAACTAGCTCCCTTAAATACTTAATGCAAATGATACTCTTATCGTCTTGGACAAATGTTACTCTACTTGCTTAAGATTGTTGGAATATATAATCACAAGTAAACTTGTTCGCGCTTCGCGCGATTATACTAAAGACAACAATAAATTTAAAAATGACACATTATTTATATCTTCTAAGAATTCGAGCAAGATGAAAAACATATTCCCTTAAATAAGAAAAAGTTATGATTTCTTAAAAATTAACCCAAGTACCTATTTCTTCTCCCATTCTTTTTCCTTTTTCAGTTTTTCTCTTCATTGTTTTTTTTTTTTTTTTTCATTCCTATTCCGTAATCTCCCTGTCAATTCTACACTTAATAAAAGGGTAAATATCAATAAAATGTTCATGAACTCATCAACTACATCAACTTGAAAATCAGGAAAAAGTGGTTGTTGGAGCTTTTCATAGTTTGTACCGGTAGAAATTTGCTGTCACCGGATTATTATATCAAATAAATAAATTATGTATTACTCATATCTTCCATACACGTATTTATCACTAATCATAATTAAGCGATGTTATTTTATTATTACTCCTTTTTAAATTCTAAGATTAAATTAATTGACTTGACATAAACACCCGATATACATAAGTATTTACCATTTTTAAATTCTAAGATCAAATAATTAGTTTGAGCGACTAAAAAAATATGTGAGAATACTTTGTTGAGTAGGGTTCACCTGTAATCTTTTCTATATTAGTTATAGTATCAAGAAATCATAGGCAATAAATTAAATATATTTGTTAACCTGAAGAAATAGAAAAGATTAGTAGTGTTATTCTTTACCAAAAAATTTATTCTGTAATTTGTCAGCCTTGCCATAGGCATTGACATACCCTCAATTCTTCTTTCTATTCCAAACTTCTGCCATGGATTGTGTTTTTTTTTTTTTTTTTTTTCATTGAACTGGAAAATATCTAGGCTTTCCCACCTTTCCTTCTGCCATTGTATCATTCTTTACCAATATCCAACTAATTTCACCAGGTTCATATGATGTAGCCTTCTCTGCCATGAATTGTATTTTCCATAAAAGAGGAAAATAAATCCCATCATTAACTTTTAATAATTAAACAAAAAGTCTTTAACTCGTGCATGCGTTGTTCCTTTCGTTTTTCTTTATCCTTAAACACCCATTGGCCATTCTCCAAAATGCATTGTCCTCCAGAGAGATGCGTGATGCCCTCCAAATAATGCTGGATGAAGTGAGATGAAACTTCTTTATAAGTAAAAAGAAGGACAAATATCACTGATGTAATATTGACATATTTCAAAATGTTTTACGACTATCCGCACTATCCAAACTTATTAAAGTTGCTCTATCTCGAATTACTCCGTGACGTAAATGATGGATATAAATGTTATTTTCTTGATCACTATAAGTATCCCCTTATAGCATCTGAAATAGTAATGACATTGAATTGTACAAAAGCTCAAACTCGAGCGCCACATCTGTCATGTCTGTCCAAATTTGACCCACATTCTATGGATGATCAAAAGCAGCAACAAATAATTAATAGCCAAAATGAACAACCTTGGAACTAGGAAGCCATTTGTAGCAAAAACGGAAACAAGAATAGAGGCAAGATGATCTGCACTTTGCAGAAAAAGGAAAGCAATCATCACTAGTAAATACAGTTAATTGGTACATGATGTATCCATCAACCTTTGAATTTGCTGTAACCTCTTTTGCAGGGGCTGCGACCAATACTTAATTTCCATTCAAATTTCACAACACGTTTTTAGTGCATGCCAAATTCATCATTCTGTATTTGCTACTGGACTTTCAGTTCTATTTGACGACCCCACGAATATTGGAGAAACTATGAAGAGATTCAAGAAAATATCCAATGATGAACAAGTTTCTTCCTATCGAGCTGTTTCAAAGGATCAAGAGTTGAAATGGGGTCTGGATCCAATGACACTCAGGGGTTTTATAGTTGTTCTCTTGATGGTTCTTACTGTTATTTTCTCCATTGCCTTCATTTTCGGGGACTTGCCTTCTGATTGCTTGTGGACTTTTGGTGAAGCAAGATTTTTTGATATTAAACCTTCAAAAGGTGCTGCATTTCCGCTTTATTTTCGCATTTTTGTTTTTCCTTTCACTTTTATATTAGAATTTCTTCCTTTTCTGCAACTCAAGTTTGCTGAAACTAGAACAATAGGTATAGAAACTACCCCGGCATGCCATTCATTATGTACTCCTATGTACATAGTATATAGGTTTGATACTGGTAGCAAGTCTGCACTAAATGTGATATGTACTCCAGAAGTGTTAGGTAAGTTACTAGACCCATGTTTTCTGAAATCAGATCATAATGAATAAAGCTAACAAAAGGAGCAAGTTTAGTCGCAGAAGTTTCCATTTCTTGGCATTTAAATTTTCACATGCCGGGCAATTCCCTTGTTGTTATACTGGATTTCACCAATTACTCATTGTGTAATATTTTGGGGCGGAGTTAGGCGAACTCAAGGTGGTCCAATTGATCCCTTTGTTGGAAAAGTATATTTTGCTAATAGGGCAAAAACAATCTGTTCCATATATAACTTGTTGAATCCCCTTGACATAAAGGGAAGATTCTAGCATACAGTCAAAGGTGGCTCAAAAATTGTTTCAAGTCATAGAGTATCTACTTACATGTGCTTGCAATATTTCCTTATTGTGATCTAGCTTTTGGAAAAATGCTTGTAGTACTAATATATAGGTGCAAATCAGCATATGATGTGTGAATGCTTGGCCAGTAATCTTATTCTTTTCTTTTTCTTTCTTCCAGCCCCAGTTTCTGATGAGAATATTCTGACAGTACCAAAAGACAAACTACTAGGTGGCCTTCTTCCTTCTGGTTTTGATGAAACATCTTGTCGGAGTAGGTATGAATCACTCTTATACAACAAACGTCTGCAGCATAAGCCGTCCTCTTATCTTATCTCAGCGTTAAGAAGATACGAAGCTCTTCACAAGCAATGCGGACCTTATACAGAATTATATAACAGAACAGTCGACCTTATAAAGTCCGGTGAATACAGTAGTGCATCTTCAGTTTGTAATTATGTAGTTTGGATATCGTTTAGTGGTTTAGGGAACAGGATACTAACCTTAACTTCTGCTTTCCTTTATGCTCTTCTCACAAATAGAGTCCTTCTTGTTGATCCCAGAGTTAACTTACCTGACCTGTTCTGTGAACCTTTTCCTGAAGTTTCTTGGTTACTTCCTCCAGATTTTCCAATTATTGATAAGTTTAGTAGTTTTAATCAGAAGTCTCAACATTCTTATGGTTATATGGTGAGAAATAATGTCATAGGAAATTCAAGAATACCTTCATTCCTCTACCTTCATTTAAATCATGACTTTGATGAGCAAGATAAATTATTTTTCTGTGACACTGACCAAACTTTTCTCCAAAAAGTCCCTTGGCTATTTGTGAAGTCAAATACCTATTATGTGCCGGCTCTTTTCTTGATCCCATCTTTTGAGAAAGAGCTAAACAATCTTTTTCCAGAGAAAGAAACTGTTTTCCAATTTTTGGGCAAGTACCTTTTTCATCCCACAAATTCTGTATGGGGACTTATTACTAGGTACTATCAAGCTTACTTAGCCCAAGCAGATGAAAAAATAGGCATTCAAATTAGAGTTTTTGATTTTGGTGTAGGTTATTTAAAATTTGTGTTGGATCAAATCTTAGCTTGTACAACAAAGGAGAATCTATTGCCACCGGTTAACCTGAATGAGCCTATAGTCAATTCGTCTGGCAAGACGAAGACTACAAGTGTATTGGTGACATCGCTAAATTCACGATATTTTGAGGAGATTAGGAACATATATTGGGAGAATCCTACTGTGACAGGAGAAATTGTTAGTGTTTTTCAGCCAAGTCATGAAGAGCGTCAACAAACTGAGAAGCTGATGCATGACAGAAAGGCATGGGCAGAAATGTATTTGCTGAGTTTAACTGATAAGTTGGTTACAAGTGCATGGTCTACTTTTGGATATGTGGCTCAGGGCCTTGGAGGTTTGAAGCCATGGATTTTGTATAAGTTTGAGAATGGGACAGTCCATAATCCGCCTTGTTTTCGAGCTATGTCGTTGGAGCCATGTTATCATTCTCCTCCGTACTACGATTGCAAGAAAAAAACAAGAAGTTATAACGCAGTTAACATTGTTCCTCATGTGAAACATTGTGAGGATAATAGCTGGGGTTTTAAGTTATTTGATCGGAATGGTGAATTGTAACCATGCAATTATAACTATTGAGGTTAATAACACATTAGAATAAGGGGAAAAACAGGTCTTGCAGTAGTAATAATTGTAACTTTTTTCAAGATTATTTCATTGTTATGATTCTTTTGATGAAAAGCAATGATGCAACTTAGAACGGAAAAGAGACAAAATCATTTTTTACAGTTACTCTAATCTTATGGTGTTGCTATTTCTTTAGACCCTTTTACTCATTTTGACTAAAGTGACATGACATCCAGGCCTGCAGAACTCAATACACTAATTCAACCATGGCTATGCTTGACACACAGCTTTCGTATGACCTCAAGGAAGATATAAATAGTAAACCAAACGAAATGCTGCTTCTGAAATAATATTTCATATTTTGCAATGTACTTCAGATTAGCTTACTGATTAGCAAAAACTTACAAGCGATTCTCCTAGTATTATTACCCAATAACCGTAGGAACCAAGAGAACAATCAACATGGATGAGTCTCCTTGGTGGAAAATAAGACTTTCACCACCCCATAACTACATATGTATGTGCGCGTGTAAAATCCATCGGTGTTAACAGGACTTGGCTCCCAGAACCAAAATTCAGAAAACTGAACAGCGTGTGAACTAAATTTGCCAGAAATGGACAACCAATTGAAATTAAATAGATGAGCTCAACATCACAGAAGCGGTCATCCATTCGAGCTATGGAAAATTGGAAATCCAAGTAAGTTTCTAATTTGTGCTTCTAACAGAAGGACCATCTATCAATGGGATCGAAATAATAAAGTTATCAGTACCCTCTTTATTTTTTTTGATTAAGCACCGGGTGTCCGAGTCTCTTTGAGCCCCGACTAATCCCGGGGGTGCACAGGCCCTCGGCAAGGAGTTTCCCGCAAGTGCACCACGGTTAATTCAGGGTTTCCCGGTCCGATGGCCCTCGAAATTGTTTGCACCCAGCGGGTTTCGAACTTGAGACCTTGAAAGGGAGCACCCCAAGGCTCAAGTCAATTGCCACCAGGCCAACCCCTGAGGGTTAATTATCAGTACCCTCTTTACCGTATCACAAACAACGACTACACACTTCCTGTTATAAAATGGAAGCTCTTCAATATTTATTGAGATTTTCTTCCAATCAGAATCGTGATATATATTACTGTAGTAATTTTCCAATCAGAATCGTGACATATTGTCTTGGTCTCTACATAAATTAAAGCTAACCTACTGAGAAAATATGTTTACACGTCAAGAAACATTATCGAGCTCAATGTAGATGGTACCCGATGCCTGCAAGACAACCAGTTATGTAAAGGAGGTTGTTGTTAAGTCATCTGCCTGCTTGCTACCAATTTCAGCTTCTACTCTGTGTTAATAAAACAGCCTGCAATCTTTTGAATCCAACTAGCCTGTATCAGAATCTGAAAATTCCACTTGCTGAGCATCTTTCGGTTCCACATCGGTCATAGAAGGTGGAACAAGATCATTTCTTGGGCGTCGCTTTCGTATGGTTGCTTTCTGCAAAGAGATATAAGGTGGAAAAGATCCATGTTACGTAATTTCCAAAGAGGCCGAAATAAAGATCAATTGAGGAACAAACTGAAAGTGCCTATAACTACCTTCGCATTTGGTTGATTTGACTGATCAGGTTCTCTGGTCTGCTGGTTATTGGGTCTCTGGCTTGAATGATCAGGCTCGCTTGACTGAACTACCTGACTTCTCTTAAACCAAACACTACCGAATGAGATCAATGCTGCCAGGAGCAAGAAAGGTCCAACCCTTGGATCACCGCTGTAATCATGAACTTTGTTTAGGAAACTTTTGATCCTGTGATTCAATCCTCTACTAGGGCTAACAGTTCCTTCAGACCAAGATGACCAACTGGAATCTGCATCCTCCGGGACCAATTCAGGAGTTCTTGTTCTCTGCAACGAAATGTCTATAATGATGCAGAAATAGAAAAGGAAACTAAAAAAGGGTAAAGATGGGTTTCCACCATTTTACATCCTTGCAAAAATCAACATATGAATAACATGAGAAATCATTATCTCATGACATTGAGATCTATTATTCCTCCCACGTTGATTAAAAGGAGATTACTCCTATCACTCCTCCCACGTACATTGATTAAGTACCTTCCAGACTAGCATCCATAAATTCCACTCAAATGAGAGACGATAGATCAATTACCATAGAGATTTATTAGCCAGGGGTAAATAATCTTGTGCATGCACAAGTTCTGGTGTACTACCTACAACCAACTGGCAGCTGCTGTCATGAATAAAGCTTACAATCTTGAAGGAGGGGTGTCATTTATAAGATCCATTTTCAAACCCAAACCACCATTTAACCCAAAAAATAAAAGATCTTTTTGGAATCAGTTGGTGCAAACAAGTCTAAACAGAAAGATTTTGGAAATTAACTTACAAAAGAAGGAAGATTATTTGAGTCGCCATCTTTGATTATCTCAGAAATCCATTGTACAATCTGTCATTCCAATATAACATTAGATATCTAGATATAATCATCATGAACATTCTCATACAAGAAGCAGGCTCAATGCAAGATTGGAGAGTCCAAAAAATCTCAGGATAGATTATATATTTTCCTATCTAGGTTGTTCCCATATATGCTGATACTTCAGTCAAATATCAGACAGGGAAAACGTTTAGAGAGCCAAGCTTTATTTGCTAATCAAGCATAATACTTACATGTTCTAAAAGAAGGAGGCATTGACTATAAGTGTTCATAAGTTTTTCCAACTTCACAACATATGTCCTTTTTTCTCTCTTAATGAAGGACTTTGCATAACTTCCAAGACTGGTATCATGCAAATATGTGATCAATTATCATCAATGAGGGAAAGGAAACAGCCCTAAGCGCCAACCTCCAAAATTAACTTGTCTCCTATATGTATCTTCTACATAAACAGGTATTTTTGGTTCATAGAAAGAAAACCATTGGAAAAAGTAAATAGTTTAGGAAGGCAAAATCGAGAGATAAATGTTCAACTAGAAGCAATTTTGGAAGGACTGCTCGTCACAGTGTGAAGCAAAGAGAACCGTGGAAGGAGCAACTTTGATATCGTCCAATATAGAGGCTGTATACAATAGAAAAATGAATTGCTCGACGGAGCAAAAGATGTTTTATATACATACTTTGGTGTTGCTGTCAAGTAACATAGATAAACTAGTGAGTTTATACTCAATCACAAGAGAAAATCACAAGAGAACGTGAAAAATAGATCCATCATGTGACTGGCTATAGAATTTCAGGGGATCTGTCAGCCTACTGACCTCTTCAATTTTATTAGAACCATTGTATTTTGCCACAAGCTGAGATGCAGGATCAGTTTCAACATTGTACAATGCTGAGAATTTGTTAGTTGGCTGCTTTCCAACGTCCTCTGTACCATTCCTGTCATAGCGTACAATAAACAATTGTGCTATGTCTGTTATATCCCTCCTCGGCCCACAGGTCTCATAACTATTTTCTGAATTAATGTAGAAGAAACAGTAACTCTGCAAAAAGGAGAAGCTGTTAGCTTCAACGTGACAAAAAATCATAATTTTGATCAAAGAAGAGTCAACCAACACAATGAACCTCATGGGTACCACAGTAACATAATAGTCAATCAAGTCTTACATGCTTAAATAATATAAATAAAAGCCTAGATTTAGAAGAATAAAAGCAGACAAGGGAAAGAAAGATAGTTATATGAATCAAATTCAAGTTCAGGGAGCATCTCTCAACTACATAAAGGAAAAAAAAGTTTTTCAAAGCATAACGAAGTCTGCAAGCTTTCCAGACCCCACTTGTGGGATCACACTGGGTATGCTGTTGTAGCTGATGAACGAGTCTTCAAGCTTTAAGAAGGTTTGGATCCAAAACCATCTGGAAATTTAGAGCCTACCAACTAATCAATCAACTAAGCCTCAGCCCCAAATTAGTTGGGGCCGGGTAATATGAATCCTTTATATCCGATATGCTCTAATAGCTAAATAAAATGAAACTATCAAAGCAATCAGTTAATGCACCTTCTCCAAAATTTAAGAATTTGTAAATCCACAGAAGTGTCCTAGAGCTGAAATTTTTCAGGAAAAGCTATAAGAATCTAAGATGGGAGGTTAAATCAGCACGAAACAAGTAATTTAAAGATGGCTAGTTGAGTATCTAATCTAAGATGAGAGGTTCTAGGAATTCGATTTTCACTCTAGTCTAGATTCATGCTTTTCTGTAGTTTGTTATGGACTCCATCAGTCTGTCAAAAGACCTCCTACCGGTCATGTTCAACACAAGATGGGTATGAATCTATTATACAGATATAAAAAATGGATGCTAATTATTGTGCTAAAATTAAAACTACTGATGCTACAGAAAATGCAATCACAGCACTATTTAACCAAAGCAATGCAAAAATTTGAAGAGAGGTGCTCACTTTCTGTGCTTCCCCATCAAGCCAGGTAAATGTCAGTCGTTTCTGTTTTAGTGCAAGCCGAGCTGGCACAGACAACGAATCTTGATCCACTGCAGTCAATTCTTCATCAATTGAAAGAGTTTCTTGAACCCTGCGCATGGTCTTATGTGGTAGGTAATTTACACCATCAGCTAATGTAACAGACATTCAAAGCATCTAACATTTTATGCATGTCGCTTAATGTGAAACAAAATTTGAAGTCAATATGAATCTCTGGTGATAATGAGAAGTCCTTCAGGCCCGAGGGCAAGTCTCTTCCGGCATTTTAGGGTTGAAGCAGTTTACCAGAAAAATGCATCCCAAGGAAGAAATCTTTAGCTTTTATATATTAGGACAAAACTAAGCAGAGAGGCACATATAATATGCAGATGCAGACAAGTAGACATCTATCAGTTAGGAGAGGATGGAGGTCGAGTATTAGGGTAGACGGTTAGTAGGTAGTAGAGCATTTTCTCTCTTCACAGTGGTAGAGCAGGGCTCTATTCTGGAGCATCTTATCTGTTTCCTTACCATTATTAGTTATACTAGCATTATCTTATGCTCCGATTTTACTATTGTTGTTGTTTCTTTTGGTTATCTTTAATATTTGTACTGTCGGTACTTTCCTTTCTTCAATATTTCATCATAGCTTTTACTCTTGCATTTCTTTCAACCATTTTCTGAAAAAGGATTTTCTTAAGCCGAGGGTCTACCGGAAACAGCCTATCTGCCCCACAAAGGTAGGGGTAAGGTCCGCTACACCCCGCCCTCAGCAGACCCCACTTGTGGGAATGTACTGGGTATATTGTTGCAGACAAGTAGACATCACTATCAACAGATTATTGTAGGTCTTGGCATCTTATTAAAGTGTTTCAATTCTAATTAATCTTTCATCTCAAAGTTCTTACATAAAAATGTAAAGTCAGTGCTAATTGTTGGAATGCACATCTTCTACGTATTATCAGGTGGTGATCCCTAGCAACCCAACACAGATTTCGTCTGGTCCAGGCAGTCCAGATATTGATAGCATAAAAGGACATATGCTGAATAGGACTTTAATGGTTCGTGTCATTCATGTAGGCTTGGGTCTTCGGTCGGGCCCTACTGGGGCAACCTGTGGGCCAATTCATAGGTATATGACTCCACTGGCAAAAACTGCTGAATAGAGAGGGGCTTTATCAGATTCTCTACAATTACTAGCTCCAAAATCTCTCTCTCTCTCTCTCACACACACACACACACAGTTTCTCCCCCTCTTTCTCTATCACAATTATCACACTACATCAGCCGTTAATCTCCGTTCAGACTTTCTAAAACCAGATGGAAAGATAAATCAACTAAAACTGAGATGGATAAGCCAAATTACAGTCTAGAGCATTCATTAAGAAAAATGGACGATGAAAAAGAGCTTACTTCACGCATTTCATTGAGCTCCTGGCTATACCTCCCGACTAAAACAACACAATACCATATCTTGGTATCCTTTCCAGCACGTGAAAAGCCCCGCGAATCACAACCCAATTCTGTCGAAGTTACAGTCCTCAATTGTGGAAGCACTGAAGAAGTATGAAACAAAGACCAGCAAAATCCATATTAATACTATTTCAGAAAAGATTGTAAGACACATACTACAAGAGGCGCAGTTCTTGAAGCCTTTTGCCATATTTCAATACCACAATCTGCAGCACAATAACCCAGCATCTTAATTTTTTCTCCATCTAAATTGGAGAACTCAAGACATATAAACACAAATATAACCACCCTTGAATTATGATCACAACACAAATTTTGGATCTCATCTTTCCGCATGTTGTCAACTGAAAATAAGCCAACCTGAAGATGCACAGTTGTGCATTCATACTTCATAGTGCTATGAATGCCTATACCAATTTGGATGTAGGTAGGCTTCAACTCAGGCATAGATGTTGAATTAGTTTAACGATCAATGTACTAAAACATAATTGTCATGAAAATGCCTAGACCAGTTTATGCAGAACATGGCAAGAACTTTGAAGCAGTTAAATTGCCACAGCTATGCTTCTACCTTTCCGTCAAAAAAAAAAAAGTTGTCACAAATATGCGTACGAAATTAACTAGGGTAGCTACAGTGGTCACATGAAAAACTACACCTCAATTAACTAGTAATAAAATATAATTCCTTGTTCATCTGGGTACACAGCACTAACTATCCCTCTAGAGCCAATTCATGACACTCTAAATAAGCATAGGCAAAGGCACAAAGCAGGATATAACAAAGTTTTTAAGACTTCAATTTCTATGTTGTCTTTTGTGTTCACTCAACTACTGCCAGCATGATAATTTGTTCAATTAGGCATCAATCAACAAAAACAAATCTTGGTAAAGTGGCTATCACTTGGAGGAAATATACTTGAAATTAATGAGCAAAAAACACCTTGTACATATTGTCAAAGTGGTGATGAAAAGTTTGAACTAGGTATTCTCCTCTATTGATCCTGGAAACACCAACAACAACATACAACAAGAAGAAACAGGATAACTCCAAAGGAAAATTTGCTAAGTCAATCTAAAATGAGGGCCAAGTTTACATAATGATTGCTAAACACTACAGTAACATGAATAAAATAAACTCTGCTGACTACTTATCAAAAAAAAAAAAAAAAAAACTGCTGCTGACTGGAATGTATATACTAAAATCTCCAATTGATTAGCCAGCATAAACCATATCAGATAAAGCAGTGTATGAAAAAATACTTACTCAATTCACTTATGTAGTACACTATTTTATGAAACTGATGAAATAGCCAAATCCATTGGTAAAAGGTGGAAAAGATGAGTACCTTGATGTTTATTCATCTCCATAATATCCACAAACAATGAACTGTTGACATAGCCTACAACCACATATATTTTTCAGATTGCTATCTTAGGCACATCACTAATCACAGGCACCAGAAGTTATGACAATATGACAACAAATAAGGAGGATAATGAACTTACCATGATGAACAACAGGTTTGACACCTGTTTCTTTTAGAAATACAATGGCAGGAGCAGATTCGACCCCTAACCTGTATAGATAGGACAATAGGTCATCTTCCAAAATCTTTAAGTGAAAATTATCAAGGAAGCGGAGCATGAAAGTATAGAAGAATAACTAAGTAAAAGTTGTGCATTTCACATCAAAGAACTTTGTATTTGCTTTATCATTCTCTTTTTTCCTGTTTTATTAGACGTGGAAGAGGAACCAATCATACAAGACAATAATATTAATTGGAGAACATGTATTAGCTGACTAAAATCACGTCGTGAAAGTTCCACATTAGTGTTCAATAGACTTTTCTAGGATCCTCCATATTGGCTGATCCAATCAACATAATGCCTTCCTCTGTTATTAGCTAAATACATCACGTATGAAGTACCAAGGTAACTTACCAAAAGAGAGCACCTCAAGATACTATTTAACCACGCCTATCCATAGTAATCAATGCTCCAAACTGTTGCTACACTTTAGTAGGTTATTTCTGTTATTTCATGTAGACAGATAGCAAAGTACAAGCTTAGGGGTACTTTTAAGACTAGCCATAGTTTGGGGACTAAAGTAACAATTTGTGCCAAGTTTAGGGGTGTTTTAACCACTTCAGCCAACTATAAATGACAAGATTTTCAGGCTTCAGATCCTGTGGAGATACTTGGCTCTCCACAACGAAAGTCGTTATCTGTAACAGTTGTTTGACGCTTTCTAGTTAGTCATAAAAGTTTCCTTGAGGTCCAAAATCTTTTTATTTTACTGTTATTATTTATATCTACGTAACCTTCAGCTGTTCACCACACAAAATCAACTTCCAAGCTGTTCAACATTCACTCAATGAGGAAAAATCAAAAGATAATGGAAACCAACGAAGCTAGGAGAGATGATAAGGAAGGGCGAGGGAGAATATTCGAGGAGAAAAAAGAAAAGGAAATCAAGAACCCGTTCAACACCCCTCTCCCGCCAAAACAAAAAAGATTGACAAAGTAGCATGAGATGGAAAGGAAAAATACACTACATAGTTGGAAAAAGAAACAGCAAAACTAGTGTACATTACATATTCCACCACAATGAAGATTCTCCTTCCTGCCACAGGACAAATGCAAATGTAGCATAGGCTGAATAATTCTTAGCAGCCTGACGTATAAATGGAGTTGCCCGTTCTCCAGTTTGAGAGAAGAAAATGACCTTGACCTTATCATTGAGAAAAATAAGAAACCTGTCAAATTCTACACAAGCGACCGAAAAATAGTACACATGGCGGCACCAGGGTACTAAACATGACGGTGAAAATTGAAAAATATCTTCATTCACGCTGGGTTTATTCTTGTGTAGAATCAAATTAGTCAAGCTATATGGCATTTAAGGTGTGTATGCAGCCAATCCAATACAAACTACTAAAACCTGTGACAGAGACTTTGAACAAATCAAAGAATAAGACTACTCAGCTAAAAAGAAGTTGCACGGTATAGCATGCCCTCAGTTTCTAGGAAAGGAACTTTCTTCCCACAATCTTCTCCAATGTTGAATGTTCAACAAAGTTCGCCCAAATCTTTTAAGAATGGTATAAACTTTCTTCTATTTCAGGTGATGATTTAGTTTGTCTTACAGTCCGGATTTTAAACTCCAAAGCCTACAATGTTCAATTTTATCGAAATCTTAGCAAGTATTTTGACTCTGGTCAATAGTTGTCAAGGATTTATATCAACGAGTAGTGGACCTAGTGGTAAAGCATATTCTTCCTTTCAGGGAGATGGGATTTATTTAGCTTTAATTTGATGGATGTAGTCAGCGCTTCATAGAAGTGTGTCCTTCAAACAATGACATGAAGAGATCCTAAGTTCCTGACATGAAGAGATCCTAAGTTCCTAACAAGAAGAGTTGGGTTAAGTGGTCAACATGGTATTAACATGGTATTATTAAGTGGTTAACACGGTTCTTTTGAATCTCAATTTTGAAGAGTTGGGTTAAGTGGTTAACATGGTATTATTGTATATTAGATACTGAAATTAGTTATTCTAACTTCTATTTGATCGATATAGTACTAAATTCATATATGTGTGGCACTTTTTTAAAATCGTGAATTGTGCACCTCTCTTCAAAGAAGCGATCGCTTGACTTCTCGCTTTTCGCTTCAAGTCCCATTTTGTCGAAATCTTACAAAGTATTTTGACTTCGACCAATAGTTTTTGAGGATTTATATCAACTGAGTAGTGGACCTAGTGGTAAAGCATATTCTTTGTTTCAGAAGGACAGTATTTTTTTTAACAGAAGGCTGGTACTTATTTTAGCTTTATTTTGAACACTAAAAGGACATGTTAAAAAATGTTGCTTGGGATCTAGATTTTTGGACAATGATCATTTCTAAAAGAAGAAACGGCTTAGTGAAGGTAATTGCATTATGGCAATACTTTACAGAACTTATTGGTCACCGTTTAAAGAGGATGTTTGAGCATCATCCCAATGTTTTGCTCAAACGAAAGCCAGTAACATATCATAATTAGAAGATAATTAAAGACAGGATGCTCTTCAAAATGGTTTTACACAGATAGAGGAGTATGTGATTGTAACCTTCGATAATTGCATTGTGATGACCTCTTAAAAGATGATCGGTATAGATGTGGTTGAACTGGTAAAAATAAGGGTAACTCGAAAAGGATACTTTAGCGTGCACATTAATCGAGCTAATCAATCATAAGTTGCAGCAACTGGCCATTTTTCATCACTTCATTTTTTTTTTTTATTTTTTTTTTTTTACACAACTGCAGTAGTTGGGTAGGCTATCAGAAGTTATACCTTGTGAGGTTTGCTTTTCAGCAGAAAATCTTGAACCTGAAATTAAGAAGAAGGGGTGAATCAGAATATATAAAGCTAGTCAAATATTTTTTGATGAAGAAAAGCTAGTCAAATATTTTTTTGATGGAGAAAAGCTAGTCAAATATTAAAGAATACTTTATTGAACGCAAAACTTGTCTATCTTTCAACAAGTTAAGTAGAAAATTTGCATGTATGTTGATCAGTCTAGGAGTTTACCATATATAAAAGATGTGAATGCGGAAAAACTCGCGATTTACAACAAGAAACACATTTGTCTGTTAGCCTGTTAGGCCAAGCTTTTGGGAGCCAAGGAATCCTTTTTTGGAAAAAAAAAAAAAAGTAATTGTTTTGGAGAATTAAGGAGTTTGGCCAAATTTTTTTGAAGTAAAAAAAAAACAAAGTATCCTAAGTAGTAGCATAAACTACCTTCCCCACTTTGAACTGGAAAATAAATTTGTAACTTCTCCTTGGAAGCACAAGCAAAATAGAAAATTAAATTTTCAGGACAAGAGTACCCTTACCAAATATTAACATTTGTCAAACTGTCCCTCTTAATTTGGCTATCTGTATCCCAGTTATAATAATAACAATATAAGATGTATACTGTATCTCAGTATAATAATAACAATATAAGATGTATACATTTACCAATCATATGAATATTAAGTACTTATATAATATTCCAATTATTACTTTGATATAACTATATCGATAGATAAAATTTTGAATAAAATTTTGAATAAAATTTTGATATATACTTTTTATGTTATTTTTTACATTTAGTTAAATAAAATTGAGAATTTTAATTACATTCTTCCACAATAAATATTTAAAGCCATTTATCGTAAGAATTATCAAGTAAATCTTTACCTGTCTTTTCTCGCTGAAACCATTTCCTTGAAAATTTGGTCAAACACAAATTGTTTTTCCAATACTAAGAAACACTTCTCAAATCCTAAAAAAACAGCTAGCTAAGTTTTTGTTCCCAAAATCCCATGAAACTGCTATTTTCAGTTTTCTCACACACACCAACCTACCCATCAGTCTAATTTGTGCAATGACAGCAGAATAAAGCATAAGATGAAAGCTAAATCACATATGTTACCATTGACTCCTTCGAGTAGTACCGAATACGAGGCAAACTTAGAATGGATGTTGCAACCCAATCGGTAACTGAATCAATGGAAAGTTCTCCTTCATACCTAACCAGATTATGAAGTATCATTAGCAAAACACAAAGCAAGAAATTGTATTGAAGGCAAAGTAAGTCCACGCTCTACTTTTGAACTTTAATCAAGCAAACATGACTGTATGACAGGAGAATAACCTGAAGAATGGTGAGAAAAGGAAACTCACCTAGACATGCACCTTAAACCTCTACAACCTGGGGGGAACGCCACAAATGCTGGAATTCCTGTAAGCGTGGCAATAAGTCAAGTTAAAAAGGGTTGAAGAAATGGGGAAATTCATGCATCACTGTCAGTTAATTCATCAAAGCATAATGAACTTCCTGCAAGTTCAATTGAATTTTGGTGGATGACATGACCCTATAAAAATTGTAAGCTAAGCAAGTAAAAGAAGATAAGTCCTATATGAACATGTACATAATCAAAATTTATCTGATTTTAAGTCAATCTCGATTCCTTCATCTTAGGGGCCGAAAATTAGACTTAGTGAGCTGAGTGCAAGAGAAGATTAGTGCATCTGAAATTCTTCTCCTACTAACTGCACTTATTGCAAAAATATAAATCATGCCCCACTGGGCACAAATGTATAATTTACACAATATATCATCTAGGAAGAGATTCATGATAAGACCAACTGCCCCGACAATTCAGTTTCAATGTCTCCAGATCTTCTTACTAGTGCAAAGGCTTTTTGCATTGCAATCTCATATGTACTCTTTCTAAATTCAACGAGCTATAGTATTTCAAGTCCATCACATCTTCCCTCTAATGAATTTATACATGATTCAGAACCTAACAGCTGCCATTACTGGTCAAGAGCTGCAGTCAAATTCCGAACACCACAAAACAGCAATCTAATTCTTATCTCAATAAGTCCAAAAAAAATATTGATTTCCCTATTATGCTAACAATTGAATCCCAACTTCTATACATGGTTCGCTAGAAGAACAAAATATCAGTCATAAATATGAACTCCGTGACATGTGTTCCAAGCTTGTATTTCAGCAGAATACTATCTAACAGCCTGTGTTCTGTTGAACATTTTCGAGGAATGACAAAGTAATATTTATATTTGTTTATTAGAATACTTTCCATGTCTAAAATATGGTAGTCCACCAGGTCTCTTCTCAGCTAGATATGTTGCAAGTTGAACATCAGCAAGATCAATAACTCCAGTATCTGCGACCCCATCTAACAAAGTAACTGAAGACACAAGGTAGAAGAAATAAATGGGAAAATACATCAAGTAAAGTTAGCAGGGTAGAAGAAAAATACACCAAATAACATTTAGCAAGATTATAGATGGAATAAATGTTTGCAAAAATATTCAAACGCTTACCAATTCTCTTCCACTTGTTTGAAAATTGAGCACATCTCGCACTCCCCGGAGAAAAAATCTAGAGAAGAATTTCAGTCAGATATTGAGGTAACACAGGTTCGTCATGCAAAAAAGAGTTTCATAGCATGTTATTGAACGATATATCCGACGATGCATTTATCCCTCTATAACACACAGATATATAAATGAGGGACTAGATTCTGGTTGATACTATAGTATACATTGAGCTCTCCATGTACAGAGAGTGAATAATGAAAGCACAAACTAGTAGCTACATAAGAATTCCCAAAAGTAAGAAAACCAGTTTGACACACATATTGTACCTGAATTAGCAATGCCTTGTCAGTTCCAATCTTGGATAGAAAATTCTCCGAGTTGATGACATCAAAAGCATGGTCTTCAGGATCTAAGGTACAAAAATAGTGAAATATGCATCAGACAAACATAGATAATGACTCTAGAAAGAAAAAATCTAAACTAAACTAATATTATTATTTTTATTTTTATTTTTATTTTTGAAAAAGTAAAAGATTTCATTAGCCATGGCCTTGTTATTTTTTATTTTTTTTTAATTTTCAGTTTCCATAAAAAATAACAAGGCAACTTGGCCATATACAAGAGGTATATCGAAAAAGGGGAAACCCTACAAAATATGATTCACCCCTAAAGACACCCTATCCTCTATACAAACAGGAACTACATGGGGGCACCAAAAATCTAAACTAAACTAATATCAGTTGAAGTATCATATGATCTCTGGTTTACATATCTGTGGGGTGGGGGATGGCACTGGGCAAGTGCTTGCCTAGCAAAGTCTAGCTAAAGAGGTGTTTACGAACCAAAAGAAATTGTCTCCAGGAGTGGTAAGCTGATTTCTGAAATACTTCTCCCAACGTACTGCTCTTTAGCCTTTTCAATAGCATCCTGAGTAGCGAAAGAAAAAATAGATTAAACATAAAACAGAACACATCAATAGGAAATGTGAAATGAATCTACAGATTCCCATTTATGGTACTAAAAATTATCAGTACAAACTAGAACAGAAAACTTACGAATTGCTCATCAATACTGAATAAGTCATAATCTCTCTTCCAAATTTGATTGGTCAGCAACTCAAAAGCATATCGAGCCTGTGAAAAAATTATGCAGCAATTATGATATGGGAAGCATGAGCCAAATTGGTCATGTTAAGGGGTGCAGGAGAGCCAGGCAACCGGAAAGTAAAATCAACCAGTTCACAGCTGTCCAAAATAGAAATATCAAGACCTCTAATCAGAGGAAAGGCCATACCATGGCACTAGGAAAAAATGCTAAGACATGTCTTGCAGATCTAATTGCATGCAATACCATGGTTAAGGGCATTAAGTGTGCATAAGCCAGCAATAACAAAACAAACATAATGAGAAAGAAGCTACTGCTTAGAATCTGGCAATATTTGGATGGCTGGTATGAGAAAACATTTCAAGTAAAAGAAAATAATATTTAAGAAAGCAAACAAACCCCGGTGCTAGAATCAAAAGAAAATGTCAACAGATTAGGGAGAGGAGGTCAGCATGAAGATACAGTATTACTGCATGGTAAATTAGCAAGTGATGAGCCAAATTTAGAAATACTCAAATATCCAATATTATTTAACAGAATATCAAGAAACAAATATTTAAAGTTTGTTAAAAACTAACTTATCAAAGAATTTTTTTTTAAAAAGTTAAACAAATAGTTTCAGTGTTCCAAGATGAAAGTTTATATCAAGTAATTTTTCAATTCTTTCCTTCTTCCTTATTCAAGGTGTTGACGCCAGTCATTAAAGCACAAGAGAGCAAGATGAATATGCTAATCAGAAAATCTTTACAATCAGCATCAGATGAAAGATAGCTTTATAAAATTTGAAGGGAAAAGAGGAAATAGAAAGACCCTGAACCCTGCTCCTCCTTTAGTTAAAGTCCCTATATGGAAGAACATCATGTCGGCCTAGGGAGATCCAACAGCATGAAAAGAAATGAAATGCAATACGACCTGCTTCTTTCTTAGATTGTTGCACTTCCTTCACATATCTTGCCCATTAAACCTGGTTTTCTAAAGTTATTAATGCATTCAAGCCATAGAATTTAACACCAATTAGCCTTAAACTAGGATTGCCTTTGCCACCAAAACGGGTAAGTGTACCCTCACTTGTCCTACATCCACTTGTTCTCATCGCGTGAAGTCACCCATCACATAATGTATAACCTTTATGGTAGAATCTACAATAGAGACTTAAAATGGGGAACTCATGCTAGCTAAATGTTGATCAACTATCTGATAAACACTGAACAAAATCACTAATATGAAGCAGACAAAATTAACTCTTCTCTTTTTAAATCCATCCACAAACTTAAAAAAATGTATTTCTACCACAAACTTGGAGTGATGAATAGTTAGTGGGACAATGAATAAAGATGTGCATGAAGTGCACACCTTGATCCTTCATAGTATTGAGATCAAATCATTACACACAGCCCATGATTGAAAGGGGCAAAAGCTACATGTTGCCCACTTCAAAATGTCCGCGAATTGGAGATTCTGGAGCCGAAAAGAAAAAAAATGAAAATATTCCCACATGCACTCTAACTTCATTTTATGTAGGACAAGGTTCAGAAGGTTGGTGGGGCCAAGGAAATTAGAGATTGAGCAGAGCTAATGCACCAAAGTGTGAGCAGTGAAGACCATTGCCTAAGGATAAAACAACCCGTAAACATGTACTTGTTGAGGTGAACAAAGATATTGGGTGTTCATCAACTCCATCACTACAACAAGAACAGGGTCTTGCTTTACAATCTTGGATAAGATCAAGGACAATGGAAATTGCAGATTTGGGAAACAGGATGAATTTTCATAATACTTTTGCCTCTATGTTGCTATCACAAGATAAGAAGAAAAAATGAGGGACATTATTCATGATAAACAGGACATTTTTGGCATACATAGGCTAGCTTTTTCCTTTTAAAACCACACACTAGTTTTATCATGCTTCAGTTTTCAATTTTCAATTAAAGACAAGGAAGTTGCAAAGCGTCATTCACTGTAGGGAAAAATAATGTCAAATTAGTGCTGACAACTAACCTTGATAAAATCGACAGTAGAAGGAACTTCAGCACCTGAATTCCTGTAAATAATACACTTTTATTTCCAGGAAATTAAATCCAACAAACAAATTCAAATCAATGTTTCTTCGTGCTAAATACTGGATTTGACACCAAAGATGTGCAGCAGTGGAAAAGTGAAAGCGCAATAAATTCTAAGCACATCTCATACATATGTCATAGAAAGCATCCATATAATGTTCATGAGTCACACCTCATCCCAACAAAGGGATATTAAAAACATACTATGCCATTTGTGCACCTTTTCAGTTTATTGGTAAAAAGATGGAAATAAATTGCCTGAAAGCACATGTTGAGAAGGAAATTGAAGTTTGAGCCTAACTCAATCTCAAAATCTAGCTTATGAGGTGAGGATTGTCCACAACCATAAAAGAAGACCAATTACTCCATCCACCACCGGTGTGGGAAAGCTAACACACATCAAGTTACAATTTCTTCTTCTTCTTTTTTTTTTTTTTTTTTTTTTTTTTTTTGATAATGAAGGGGAATTCTCAAGTTAAACTTTTAAACCAAGGATCAGATATGAAATATATTGCTTCGCTTAGTTTAAGGGATAATTTATAAGCACAATAGAGTGTCTCTTATTTCTCTTTCCATTAGTTAAAATTTTTGAGACGTGGCATAGTAGAGTCCTGATTTATCGATTAAGTGACTTTTTAATTGAGCAGAATAAACTTGGGGAACATAGGGACATCTAGCAGGGGATGAGTAGAATGGGTTAGAGAACGATTAGTGCAACTAAGAACTATCTGCGTAAGAGGGTGCAGGGGTTAAATTTTTGAAAGATTATGGTGAAACCAGCAGCAAAAGAGGCCAACGTTTCTGATTGTGAGAAATGCAATAATATGGAGTAAAAGCAAATTTAGCAGAAGATACAAGGATTACAATGAAAATTGGTGATGTGTCATCCATAAGATTCTAGCAAAAGTGAATATTGTACTGGGTATTAAAATTATCATCATCTCATCCCGAACAAGTTTAACTATAACACAAAGGCAAACCCAAAGAGAACAGCTAATTTAACAAGGCACGCTGACGAATTTCAAAGTAGTCTTAGGGGACTAACAAGACCTCTAAACTGAGACAAGATTGAGAATCTATAAATTTCATGACAACAAAAGCAGTACACCAACATGATGAATATATCGTACAAAGTATGATTGATACCTCCACACACCCTAAAGGTATGGTTTTCGAGCTCACTGGCACCCTGAAGGTTTAAATGAGACACAAATACCCCTTAACGAGGTGGACTAACCACTCAATTATCCAGAAAAAAACTCGACCAGGAAATGTCCATGTTCTACTTTCAGGATATAATTAAATATTAGAGTAGGAGATAAGTTTTTTTCAATTATCCGTACTACTATACGTCAATAAGTTATTCAATATTATCTGTATTATTATGAAACTAGTTTTGAAAATTTAAATACATCTTACATGTCAATGAGAATTCTCAATGTATTAGGCTATTAGTTACTTAACCAAAAGTTGTGATAAGTATGAAACAGTAGTAAAATAATCTAGTGTTGAAACATTACACTACAAGGGTTAAAAAAAAAAAAAAAAAAAAAGGTCTTGCAGGCTAACGAAAAACCTTATGTCCCAAGAGAACAGTTGAGTGAATTCAAACAATAGTTTATAAAAGAGAATTACACACGAGAACACTTACGTATTTTTTTATTTTATTTTTTGATGACATGGGAACCCACAGCCGCTACCTTTCGGGTGCGCACAGGGTAAACCCAGCTCCTGTGCAATAGCTCGCAAACCACACAGGAGAGGTAACCCGCACTAGGCAAGCCCCATGCGACGAGCTCGACCCAGAAGGCAGATCCCCTGCTGTCGTAAGCAGGGGGTTTCGAACCTGAGACCTCCATTATGAAAGTCCCATGCTCAACCAACTGAGCCACCCTTGCGGGTAACACTTATGTATTTTCTCAAAAGAATAATATTGAAAATACTATTCATATTACTTTATGCTAACAAGCTTTATATAAATGCATATCTACACAAGAAAAACGATAGAGAAAAAGATCAATCCAAAAATTATCTTAGTAAGAAGTTTCTTCAGGTGGTTGGTTAACTATCCTGTCAAGGAATGCTTATGTCCAGTTGAAACCTTACAGGCGTTAGAGTCTAAAAGTCCATCCTCTATAATGTTTGTGCAATTAACCCAAAAAAAAAAAAAAAAGAAGCAATTTCACACAAATGATAGAGGCTGTGGCGAATTTATGTAGAAAAAATGGGTCGCGTGAATGCATGGTGACCCGACAAAACTTGGTATGTATGTAATTCTTAACATATTATCTAATATAAACTGAAGTAACACATAGTCAAACGAGGGAGCACTGGTTGAGTGCTGGGATTAATCCCTAAAGGTTGCGGGATCAAATCCTACCAAATCCACTTTTCCGTCCTTTTTTTTTTTTCTATAAAATTTTATATCTTATCTTAAAAGCAATGGTGAACCCATCCTGTTGAAATCCTGGATTTGCCTTTGGATAGAGGAAGCAATGTTGGAACAACAAGTATATAACAAAACTAATCAAGAACCACCCCAATATGTAACAACAGAATTCCAGTGAAAAATGAATTACCACTTTGAAGATAGCTTTTCGTATGCCTGACTGACATCCTCAATTGAACTATGTGCTCTGATACCCAATGCTACAAACAGTCACACCAATATAATTCAAGAAATAAGAAAACTTGGCATACAGTTAGGAAAAAAGATTTATAATGTAATAATCAGAGTGTGAACTCACAATCATAATGCGAACGAGGGAATGCACGAGGAATTACGATTAACTGATAAAAAACCGAAGCAGAGAAAAGTATAAAAGGGATAAAGTAAGCCTTGAGAGTCAACAACACTGGATAAGTGACCGGTGGTTTTGTCGGAACCCTAACAGAGGGTGTCGCCATGATCAAATACTGCTTTTCAGGACAATGTGAGAATGCCTTTTGGGAGTTTGATTTAAGACACTGTCCGGAAACTCTACGCTGTGTGTAGGCAAAGTAGTCGGTTTGATTCGCGTTTTTATTCTTATCGGGTCCGGGTCCGGGTCCGGGTCAAGGTTTTTCTTGAATAAATCATTAAGAAATTATTATGTCATATTATGTTATCCGTTGCTTTATTAATGCAGTGGAGTTTAAAAAATAGAGAGATATTTTTTGAATCATGCAGTTTATAAATTAAAGATATGTATAATGTACTAAAATATCTTTTGAGTTTTATGGTAATAAATTTGTCATGTAAGATTTTTGAATTGTCAAACTTACTACATATAGAAAGAGACGCTTTTTTTTAACAGACCAAAAAGGAAAGTAGGATCTTTTAAATGTGTGATGTTCCACATCGGTGGGATAAGTGTGCTTATATGGGTTTAAAATAACCTTGGGTTCTCCCACATTAATAGCTAGCTTTTGGGGTGTGAGTTAGGTCCGAGGTTATTACAAATTGGGAAGGAGAAAATATATTTTCATTATCCGCAATTAAAATTTTGAAGTGACATAATATTAGTAAAATATACTTATGTATTTATAATTATATGCATGTGAGCTAAACTTTGGAAGAATATAACCTAGAAAAATGTAGAATTCTTATAGTTTTTGGTTAGTTTAGAAGTTTTAGAAGGCCAAGGAAATGAGTTTGTGTTTTGAGGTTTTATAATGCAATTGGTAGAAAATGGGAACAAACACTCTAACAAAAATGTACTTCACTCTCTATCATAAGTAGTTTCGTTATAATCATTTGGTAGTCTATGTTTAATAGCTGACTAATTCTAGTTCACGCTATAAATTCCAAACGATTAGGTTAGGGAATGGTGGAGTTTTCTTCAGCATTGCTCTTTTAGGTGTAGTTCCGTCAAGGCGCCATGATCAAACTCCGGCAATGAGGGACCCCGAAACTAGAATATGTTGCAGCTTTCTTGATCACAGTCAGGGTGCTGCTCGCTCTCTCTCAGCCACTAGTGGCTCATGTAGTGGTCTGCATTCCTACGTGCTCATAGAGCTGCATATGCATAACGTTAATTAAAACAACCAAAGTTGTAAGTTCATAGATAGTCATACATTCTTAGGAAAAGAATTGGTGTATTAAAATGTCTTAATCATAATCCCCATTCAATATCTACTTTTCACTAAGAATTATTTGTAATATTAATATGACGGAGTAAACCCTAACACGAAGTAAATTCTTATAAGAATAGAATACACTGTACTAAAGAAAAAAAAAATCTATAATTTTTTTAAGTTTATATCATTATGACAAAAAATAATAATAACAACCCCCATATCTTTTTTTTTTTTAAAATCAAAAGGCATAAAAGCCTTCTTCTTTTTTTATTATTAATAAAGCATAAGCAACTAAGAGTCTAAAATAAGACACAACTAAAACAAATGCAAAAAGGTAAAGCTGAAGTATCTACAGGGGTTAAGATTAGGAAAGTGTGTTCTACTTGGGAGATCTTCGTCTTCGCATATGGGACATTTTTGGTCAAGATCCATCTGAAATTTAGTCTTCATCTTTTAAAATCCAAGGTGGGTATGCTTCATTTCTTGATCATTTTCACCTTTTACTTCACCTTGTTCAGTCTGTTGGATGTGTTCTTGATACGAGAAGTTGTTGATCAAGATCGAAATGAAATTTGTCCTTCTCCTCCAGAAATCGAGTGCTAGGTATGCCTTCTATCCATTCCTTTTGTAGTAGTTGTGATTTTATTTTGCTGAATCTACTCATTGTTGTCTCTATATGTGCCAATTTGCCGATTTGCTTGTGTTTTAACTGATGTACTCTGCTTTGTGGGAAATTTCGTTGGGATGTCCTCTGTAACGTCTTGATACTACCTATTCTTAGCGACCTTCCTTGCATATGATTCTTGTTCAATGGGATGAGCACCTAATGGCACTAATACCACCATTAAACAATTGTACGATAGCAAGTATTTTTGCCATGGTGTGTATCCTTTCATGAATCTTTTTTGATTTCCTTTTCCTCTTTGTTGAATCTTTCATTGCTATGTTTTATTAGTCTCCCTGTATGTATGTTTTTTTTTTTTTTTTTTTTTTTTAAATGTCCTTTGGTACCTGCAAAAAGGAAACAAACAGTTAGTCAAATTAATCCCTATATTCTTCTCCCAAAGGATTTGAACATAGGGATTGTAGTCACTCCATTTCATTCCATTTAGTTCCTTCATTTGAAAATTCTCCTTCTCAGATATGGCAATTGTAACTTGTCATTGTTGAGTAATCTTCTTCCTTCCCTTTCCAGTTGCTGAAATGAGTTAACTAGGGCGCTACCATTATCTAGTGCCAAATTTGCCAAATAATCTGCCATTTTATTTCCTTCTCTCGGAATGTGATTCACACTTACACTCCTAGTGGCCATAATTTCCCAAATCTCCTCCATTTCATTCACTATTTGCCAAGGCACCTCCCAGATTTTATGAATCACCTTCACTAGAAGTAAAGAGTCAGTTTCAATGAGTATCTGATCGCTCTGAGTGTGCTTAATGAATCTCAGAGCACAGTATGGCCATTACTTCTGCTTGTGTATTTGTAGAATATGCTCCCTCTATCTCCTCTGCCTGAGCATGAATAATGTCTCCAGTATTATTTCTAACACAGAAACCCCAAGAGCTTATACCAGGATTATCCCTCAATGCACCATCTGTGTTACATTTGATCCATCCCATTTCTGGAAATTTCCATAGTACCTGTCTAACCTTGTACTTATGAGTATAAGCCTGTAACACTTGCACCTGTTCATTCCAATTATAGGGTGCATACTTAAAGTTACTCATTCTCACTTTCATGAACATGATAATATTGTGTATGACATTATACATTAGCTTCCCATGGGAAATCTTCCCTTCATGCTTAATGGCATTCCTCCTCTTCCAAAGCTCCCACAATATAATTCTTTGGGACTGCTTGAAAAATATTTCTAGCATTAGGGTTCAAAGGAGCATCCCACCATAGGTTAACCACTTGTGTAATCCGCAATCCTTGTATATTCAACCCTACTGCACCACTAAATTGCTTCCATAGGAACTGAGCAGCTGGAGATTGTAGAAAAACATGTGCAAAGTCTTCTACTTTAGGGGATTGACAACAATAGCACCTAGAAGGATATTGAAATCCCCACTTCCTTACAACATCATCCAAAGGGAGTTTGTACTTCCAAAATCTCCATAAAAAAAAAGATATTTTCACAGGTAAACCTTTTATCCACATGTTTCTGTACAGCATACTTGTTTGTTGCCTCTGTCTTACCAGCTGATAAGCAGAACCCATAGTAAATTTACCTTTTGCTTCTAGTCTCCAGAAAGGTATATCAGCTGGTCCATTTTCACTAGGAGGAGGAATATTTGTTAAGATATGCTCCACAATGTCATTAGGAATCAGACCCCTTAGTTTAGATATATTCCAACTTCCTTGCTCCACTGCTTCATATACTTGGACCACAATTCTATCACAAACAAATTGTGATCCAGTAACATGATACAATGCTCCCAAACCAGTCCAATTATCCAGCCAAAAGTGTGATTGCCCCTGTTTTTGCTGCCACCATATTTCTTGTTCTATCTGATCTCTCATTTGTAGCATTTTCTTCCATATATAGGTTCCTTTTGTCCATCCAGCTAATACAACATGCTCCTTCTTTAAGTATTTATTGTTCAAATACATTCTCCACAAGGATTGTTTGGTCCTAAAATTCCACCACAGTTTGGCAAATAAAGCTTTTGACACATCCTGAAGACTTCTAAATCCCAACCCACCCTAATCATAAGGATGACATAGCACTGTCTACGAAGTCCAATGTTTACTAGAGTTTCCAACAGAGTTACTCCAGAAAAACTTGGCAAACATCCTATGTAAGTTAGCAATAACCCCTGCAGGGGGATCACATGCTGACAACAAATGAATAGGCATGCTTTGAAGAACATGCTTAATGAGAGTGATCCTTCCCCCAATGGATAGTAATTTTCCAGACCATGAGAATAACCTGTTACTGACCTTGTCAATGATCTCCTTATAATGCTCATTCTTCCTCCTGCTGTAGTAAATCGGCACCCCTAAATATGTAAAGGGAAAATCCTTTCTAGGAATCTTTGTCACTCTATGAACCAGCTGTTCCACCTCTACTTCTACATTTTCATGCATATACACTGCACTTTTCTCCTTGTTAATCAGTTGTCCACTAACTTTCTCATATGCACCAAGAGTCTCCATCACCAATTTCAAGGAATTCTCCTCGGCAGAGGTAAAAATTATAGTATCATCTGCATAGGCTAAGTGGTTGATATAGGGGCTCCACTTAGGCATTCCATACCCTCTAAACTGCTCTTTATAGTGTAGTGCATTCAAAGCTCTGGACATGCATTCAGCAGCTAGAATGAATAGGGTTGGTGAAAGAGGGTCTCCTTGTTTCACACCTCTAGTGGATTTAAAGAATCCCTGTGGCTGCCCATTAATAAGAATAGAATACCAATTATTAGACACTATCCTATAAACCATATCAATCAGCATTTCACCAAACCCCATTTTTCTCAAAACTTTGGTTAAAAATAACCATGATACTCTGTCATAAGCCTTTGTCATGTCCAGCTTGATTACAACATTAGCTGGATTTCCCCTCATTTCGATATCATGCACAATTTCTTGAACTAACAGAATATTTTCCACAATGCTTCTTCCCTTTACAAACCCTGCCTGCTGTGGAGAAATAATAGTTGGCAGTAAGTGTGCAATTCTGTCATGTATGATTCTGGAAAAAATCTTACTGTTAAAGTTGCTCAAGCTGATAGGCCTCATATCTGAGAAAGTCATGATCTCTTTCTTTTTGGGCAGTAGCACTAGATTTGTACAAGTGACATATCTTGGTAGCTCATGTCCACAGAAAAAAGATTGGACCATCTTAACAATATCTTCTTCAATAATCTCCCAACAGTGTTGATAGAACTTCCCTGTAAAACCATCTGGCCCTCCTGCACTGTCTAAGTTTAGCCCAAACACAGCTCTCTTCACTTTTTCTTTTCCTGGTATTTCATGTATCAATTTCTTCTACTCCGTATTAACCAATTGAGGTATATGATTCAATATCTCAAAATCAAATGGAATATGGTCCTCAGCAAACTGGTTTGAATAAAACCTGATAGCCTCTTGAATAATATCCTCCTCCTTGTCAAGCCAAATCCCATTCTGATCTTGAATCTTCTTGATTAGCAACCTTCTCCTCTTTCCATTTACATGAGAATGAAAGAACTTAGTATTCCTATCTCCATCCTTAAACCATTGCATCCTTGCCTTTTGTTTCTAGAACTTCTCTTCAATTGCATAGAATCTGATAAGTTCTGCTTGTACCTTCTGCAATTTCTCCCTGTTACCACTAGAAGGATTCTGTTCAAATTCTAGTTCATGCACCTTCACTATTTCTTCTAAAGTTGCAATCTGCTTGAAAATGTCCCCATAAGTATCTCTGCTCCATTTAGACAAAGCTTTACTGACCTTCTTCAATTTGCTATACACTTTGAAAAAAGGATCTGTACCAAAGTTGCCTGACCAATTTTGCTTCACAACCTCCAAGAATGATTCTTGCTCCACCCAAAAATTAAGGAATCTGAATGATTTCTTAATAATTCTGCTATCTTCATTATAATTTATTATCAAAGGGGCATGATCAGAACCTTGTTTAATCAGATGTTCTACTTCCAGATTAGGAAACTTGTTCATTAATAATTGATTGCCCAAACACCTATCAAGTCTCTTAAATATACAAGCTTCATCTGATCTGCCATTCCACCAAGTGTAAATACTACCAGTGAACCCCAAGTCTGATAGTTGGCAAATATTTAAACACACTCTAAAATCCTCAGTCTCCATAACTGAAACAGGCAAACCTCCAATTTTCTCAGAGTCATCCAGAATAACATTAAAATCACCCCCACCAGCCAAGGAGTTTGAATTTGATTAGATAATTCATACAAAGCATCCCATAGTTCTATTCTAGTATCTCTATCATTACTAGCATAGACCAAAGATGCAGTGATTTCCTGATTACCATCCACCTGAGTCAACTGTAAAGTTAGAACCTGATTAGAGTCCATTAATACCTCCACCTGATAATCTTCTTGTACAAACACCCAAATCTTCCCATTACTGTTGTGCCAAGCTGAACCCATTCCCACCCACTGTCTGTACATATCAATATGTCTAATATGTTGGAAAGGTTCCATCAAAGCAATAAAATTAAAATGCTTTTGCCTATGCATCATCACCACTCTCTCAAAGGCCTGTTGTGTATTTACAGACCTTGTGTTCCATATGAGAGAGTTATTCATTGAGAAGTACTTTTGGCAATAGCTAACCTTGTTTGTACACCCCCTATTTCCTTAGGAGGTACACTCTTGTCTCTATTAGCTCTGGACTTTTTCTCTCTCTTTAACTTTGCAACTTGTGTAGGTGACACATCTCTTTTGTTTCTATTGATCTCCTCCTTCTGTACTGATGTATCTGTGCTATTTTCCACCTCATCATCATCCCCAATATCAATTTGTACCTCTTTTTGTGTTTCCTATTTATTTGCATGTTCAGCTTCATTCCCTTTTGTATTTGCCTGATCAGTGTCTATGCTTTCTCCTCCCTCAGTATTATTTACATTTTCCTGATTTCCATTTTCATTGTTGTGTATATATGATGTTGTTTCTGTGAATTCTTGTACTGTTTCCTTGGGTTGATCATTTAAATCAATTGATATTTCTGTCCCTCCATGGTCATCAGGTGGCTTTTCTTCAATGACTTTATCTTCAATTGATTTTTTAGCATTACAATCATTATCACACTTATCATTTTTCTCCCCTTGTGCAGGATTATCCACATGTTGTATGGCTACCTCATCATGTTGATTTGCATCATTAGCAGTATCTTCTACCCTGGAGCTTCCAATCTCTGAGGACTCACTATGTTTGTCCTTATCCTTTGCTACAGTATCTTCATTGTTATCGACTTGTATTTGTTCATTTGCTGGTCCCATATTAATTTTGGTCATCTCCTGTTGAATATCATTGACTGCAATTTCCTCCACCTTTGAATTCTCACTGTCAACACTATTTATGTGTTTTTGAGACTCAGCATCATTCTCCTTATTGTTTGATTGAGCCTTGTTTTTAGCTTTAGTGCCACTTCCCTTGTCCTTTTGTTTCCCAAAAGATGCCTCTACCCAGGGTTTTGAAGTTTCAACCTGCTTATTATTTTCCTCCTGCTTCTTATGATCATTGGTGCTTCTTCGCATTCCTCTTCCTCCAAGTTCACCAAAGTTTCAAATTGGTTCTTGTTCTCTGCCATTTTGTCCCTCTTCTGGTTATCATTGATCAACCTCTCCTTTTGTCCTCCTTCCCCATGATTAACTCTGGTATTAGCCTCTTTATTTTTCTTATGCTGCATTACTTGCCACTGTTTCATCTCGTTCCAGTTCCCACCAGGTTTGCTTTGTTTTTGCTTCTTAGTTGGAATCTGTTTCTGTTCCTCAATTTTCTTCCCTTTTCCTTTGTCCTCCTGATTTATATTTTGATGTGTCTCCAGTGTATTTTTCTTATCATTCATGTTACCATTCTTGACTTTTTCCTTCTCTTTGTCCTTCTCTTCGTCTTTTTCATTCTCCTTCGTTGGTCGAAACTCTAGATGAATACTCCAACATCCTGCCATATCATGCCCTTGTAATTTACAATGGGTACAATATTTTGGCAAATAGTCATATTGGATATGTTGCCATTTAGATTTAACTTCTCCAGTTTCCTCATCAACACATTTAATCAGAATCCTTTTTGGCAATTCTTTCATTAGATCCACCTCTACTTTCACTCTTGCACAACTTGGCCTTGTTCTATTGTTGGTGGCCTTATCGATCACCAATGGTTCCCCCACAGCTTTGGCCAATGAAAACATTGATTCTTTATCAAACAAATTTGTTGGAAGGCCTGGAAATGAGATCCATGCTATTGCAATTGTGGTTTCCTCTTCCGGATTAAACCATGGATCCCATTTCAAGAATCTTATCGGAAAATACCTATTTCGAACATGTAACTCCCATGCTTTCGACAATAAAACAAAGATAATCTTCCAATAGTGATAGTCTAATCAACACATGTCTTTCTTCTAAATATCCAATAGTGCATTTTCCTTTTATCTCCAATTGTATCGGCATGATATTTCTCAAAGATTGTATATCAGGTCTACTGTATGAGAATTTCGCCGCTATTGCATATTGTAGATTTTGCCTGAGACATAATCGAGCAAATTCTTTCTTTGTCCATGTCATGGTAGGTTCTCCATGTAAATAGGTGATGATTTTAAAATCTATAGGTTCAGATATTTCAGGAATGGTATTGTTATGAAGAGCTGCTAGATAATTTGCAGAATTGTTTTGATCCGTATTTGGCAGGCCAGCCACTGTTGGTGGCTGGCTTCCGGCCGCCGTGGCCATGCCAAGATCTAGTGGTTTTAGGTTTAGGATTTACAAAGGTAGGGTTTCTCTACTAGTGCAACGTCTATCAAGAGGTGGTTCCTATTTTCCTTAATTGAAGACTTAACAACCCCCATATCAAAGGCCATCAAGAGAGGATATAGTTGGATATTTTTAAACATGTGACAGCAATTGAGCTATTTTTGAGAAGGGTTAAAATAGTTTTCCTCCTTTTTATTTCCAGCTTGGCATCACGTGATAGATAGATGTATTTCATGCCTTTCTTACAATAAGAGATTGAGCATACTCAAAAGGGAAGAAGAGGAATATGAGTTCGAATTATATAATCATGATGATGAAATCTGACTAAAATTCTAAGAACAATATCTAATACAAGAGATATATATCTTCTCTCTTATCATCTGGCACTCTTCTTTTTCGATTTGTGTTTATGTCCTGTTCATCTGGTCCTTTTTTTCACTTTGTGTCACTTCATTACTATTTTCACATGTCTAAGTTGTACAATACTATTGAGTCGAAGCTAGCTCATTCTTGCAATTGACAATTGAGACAACGAGCATAACCAATGATGAAATGATCATCTTTCTTTGAGATTATGAAACTAAAAGTTAAGTTGAAGAATTCAACAACTTAACAGGGAAAAAGGTGTTCAATTTGTAAGCACAAATCTCATGAAGGGAAGAGAATAACTTGGACGATTAATGAATTGTACAATTTCTTGTTAAATTATTATTTGAATCAAAATAAGACAAAAGAATCAAGATAAAACCAGTGCTAAGAATTAGGATTGATAGAAGCAGTACCATCATCTTTTACAATAATGGATTATGAACAAATAACAATGTCAGTGAAGCCCCTCCCTCCCTCCCTCCCCCTCTAGATTTTGCTAACCTACAACGATGAAGGTTGTAGGATAGCAATGCATCCACTTTTGGTTTTCCATAAATGCCCCTCATATTGTCACAAAACATTATAATAATGAGGTCATTTCTGTCTTTCTACCAAAATTTTAATAGTAGCAAGCAAATTCTTCTTCCCCCCCAATCAGAATACTCCCTTTTTCGACAATTTCTCCTGTCAATTTCTTTTTTGGCTAACTCCTTTCCGGTCAGTTCTTTCTCCGGCGAAATCTTGTTCTCCATTCCTTTCTCTGGTCAACTACTTCTTTCTGCTTCTTTATTCCTTCTCCTTTGGGTATGCACGATAAGATCATCTCTAAGAATCCTACCGAGCTTAATGTATAATTTGCGATTTGTTTGCCGAAACGAATAAATTGAAGACCCTCACAAATAAATTCTTTTTTTTTTTATTCATTCAACTTTTTGTATTTAAAAAAGAAACAACAAAAGCGAAATCATCTATTTCTATTCATAACTGTGTTATAGTACCCTATAGCCTACTAGCAAGTTCCCCAACTAGCTTTCTTCTCTAAGCCAATCTCACCTTGTTTGAAATAAGAGGAGCTGCTATAGTAGTAGTAGCTGTTATATCCAAAACAGCATAAATCAACTTCTTGATGATTAAATACGAAGATATATAGTAGAGTATAATGTAGAAGCACGGAGGAGAATAAGTGCTACTCATGAGAGAGAACCAAAGTCTCTTAAACCATTAATCAAAGTGTGTGTTAAATTGAAATGAATGAACAATTAAAATTAAAATGGTGTAACAATTAATATACAAACTAAGGTGAAAATCCTTGGCTATTTGAAAAAACACATGTATAGAGTGTTTACCCCGGTATCGGATAACCAATTGAATTTGTGAATGGGTATAGGATATGTGCTTTGTTCTTGACGTATGTAAGCTAAAGAAAATATAGATTTGAAGGCTCACCGCTAAAGCAGCCAAAGATGTAAACGTTATGAGCAATGAATTATATTATTAGCAATAATTCTAAAAAGAAAATGGCCTTGGCCGAGTGAATGAGAAGGAGAATAAATATGTGAGATTTTTCTCTTACAAATGTTCTTCAAAGGTAAAGGGAGCCAACCCCTTCCAAGGAGGGGGGTGTCCCCTATTTATAGTGCTGCCCCCATGGGCTTCGTACAATGTGAACTAAATAAAATAATAATGACAAGGACAGCCCTGAACGGATTTGGTGGGATTGGACTGACGGCGCCGTCTGACACACGCATGGTTGGTGGCTGACCATGGCAGGACGCTACTGACGCGTGGCTCACGTGCAACGGCTGTACCGGACCAACGACCATACGGACCAACGGCTGTACCGGACCAACGACCACACGGACCAACGGCTGTACCGGACCAACGACCACGCGGACCAACGGCTACACCGGAACAACGGCTATGCGGACCAACTGCTAAACCGGACCAAATAGTATCCTTACTCAGCTCCGGTCCAAGTGCTCCCTCGGTTTAGCTCGAATGTCGTCAGGCACGTTCCTCTCTTCTTTCCCTCGGTCCTCATTTCATCGGTTTACGTTATGTCCGGTATTGACCGTATACATAGAGCACTCTACAAACACAGATAATTGACTTCAAATTGAACTGTCAAGGTGCAGGTCCGTTGACCCGATCAAACTACACATTCTAATTAGTGAGTTACCCCGAGTCCCAACCACAAATTTCAGTCTAGCTAACTATGTTCTAGTCCACTTCAAATTTTCATTATATATAAGTGCGGTTGGGGTACGAACACAGCTGCCCCCACTTGTACAATGAGCTTCACAAATTGTACACGCAATGAATGCTTGTACCATGAGTTATATAACTTATACACTTTATCCAACTATTTTTATATCCCACGTAGACATATGTCATAGTACTTAATATTTATTCCCTTCTCATGTATAGACGTATGTACTTCAAATTTTAATTCTCCTACACAAATTTATTTCGTCCGTGCACTTTAATATGTTCACTTTTGACTTTTCACATTCTTTAAGAATTAATAAATCTCACCTGGATATATGCCATAGTACTGAATATTTATTCTTTTCTCATGTATACACGTGTGCACTTCTATTTTAATTCTCCGACACATATTTATTTCCTCCGTGCAGTTTTACTTGTTCACTTTTGACTTTTTACGTTTTTGCTGAAATATTTATTTTCTTCCCATATTTCTAATATATATAAGTGGCTTGGGGGTACGAACACAATTGCCCAAAATTGTACCAAAAGCTTAACAAATTGTACACTCAATGAATGCTTGTACCATAAGCTATATAACTTGTACACTTTTCAACTATTTTTTAATCCCACGTGGACATTTCTAATATGTCATAGTACTTAATATTTATTCCATAGACGTATGCACTTCAATTTTAATTCTCCGACACATTTACTTCCTCCGTGCACTTTTACTTGTTCACTCTTAGACTTTTCGCGCTCTTGAAAAATATAATATGTGTGTGTCCAAATTACTTGTTCATTTATAAAACCAAAATAAAATTAATCCTTTCTAATAAATATTCTTGAAAATAGTCTATTGGAGATAGACTATGACAAATGTCTAAGTGGATAAAAAAGTAGTTGGTTAAAGTGTGCAATTTATATAACTTTTGGTACAAATTTACATTCTATTGTTCGTCTCTTTTCACGTTTAAAGTATTAAGAAAGAAGGAAAACCCGTTTTCCTTCTTTGTCAATATTTTACTTATCTTACTCTCCTTTGCATTCTCTGATTATTGTTTCTTTACATTTATAAAATGTATTAGTTTATATTTTCATTTCGGAATTAAAATTTGGTGATTTACGATATAACATATCGCATTTCTAATATGTCATAATACTTAATATTTATTCCATAGACGTATGCACTTCAATTTTAATTATCCGACACATTTATTTCCTCATCTTTTTTTAATTAATTTAATAGAAATATTTTATTAGTTTTGCTTTTAAAAAAACCAATATATACAACAATGGTTCTTATGTTTGGATCTGAACAGTTAATTAATTGAGATGGATATCAACTTGTCAGTATACATATAAGATATTAAACAATTTAAAAGAAAAAAATCTAAAATCAAAATATTAATTTTCCCTCACCTTCTTACTAATTTTCTTTTTCACATTGATGAACAACTTTCATTGTCATGACTATGACAAATTTTTAAAAATTATTTACAAAATACAAACTTTAAAAACAAGTTAATTAAAGTGAATAAACATGTTCGGCGAGTGCATCGCACGGGCATATATGGCTAGTATGTCTCTACATAACAATCACATGGTAAAGTTGTCAGATCTATCGATATCACACTCAAGAACAATCAAAATTTTGATTTGTGTTAGTCTTAGTCCTATGCTCTGTCATTTGAATAGTAATCTATTTGACGAGAATCGAGACAAATATTACTCCCTCGTCCCAAAAAGATTGACACTTTTCACTTTTTGAGAATCAAATTTCTTAATTTTGATCATGTATTTGAACATAGAATCTTTAATTTTTTCGAAATAAAATTTACATATTAGGAAACTACGTAAAAAGTACTATAAGTCACCATAATTAATAATTTAAAATATTTAAAAGACATATAAATAAGTCACCATAATTAATAATTTAAAATATTTAAAAGACATATAAAAAAGTTATGGTCAAAGAACAACTCATTTAACTCTCGAAAATCGAAAAGTGCTAATTTTTTTGGGACGGAGAGAGAATCTTATATTGCAGATAATTTCAAATTTGAGTATCCATTTAGCAATAAGACACTTTTATGGATCGATTTCGGCCCTCCATGCTGTTATTGTCGATGGTACATCAAGGTGTGGCGGACCCAAGATGTTGTTGGGTGCCTTATTAAAATTAATGAAAATAAAGTCCTGAGCAGAGGTTCGAACCCAGATTTTTTAGCCACTAAAATTTTTAAAGTTCCTCCTGGAAACCAAAGTATTTCTAGGGTACTTTTTAAGTTTTTATACCCAATTTTCATATATTTTTTATATATATATACCTAGTCTGCATTGAGTTTAACAGGTGCTAGAGCACCATTATATTGAGCCTAGGTCCGCCCCTTTTAGCATCATCATTAATTGAATGAGGAATTCTAATAAGGAATTTAGAAAAGTTCCAACGATATCACACATGGGATTTGAACATTCTCTTATGTCAAGGGAATCAAAATTTTAAATATGTATAAAAAATATATTTTATTCTATTTATACAATATAATCTTTCAACGCAAAAAATTCAGTTGAATACTTAGAATTTCCTTCTTACTGTGACGCCCCCATTTCCATTGACCACGTGCCCATAGGATATTGATCAACTAGGAGCTAGTATGTCATCTTATATCTCAATAGTGATGTTTGTGATGTTATTCCACACTATTAGAGTATACCAACGTGCTCCAAAGCCACCACTGAAATATTAATTGAGTTCTTATAAAAAATAAAATAAGAAATATTAATTGAGCAACAGCTTCTGCCAACATTCAATGAACTTGTTCATCATTAATTCATTTATTTGAACCCCGAAATTGACTTTAAGCACCTGCATATTGCCCACTATAAAAAAATTATGACATGGAACTTAATTCTTCCAATAGGAGGTTCAGAAAATTCCTACTATGAAGCAAGCACCCATGAATCCATGCTCTGCCTAATTCTTTTTGTTCCCTGCAGATTTTGTTCAACATTTGTCAACTTTGATATAAATGTCTGCATGCCGAAAATCAAATAAAATATTATCATGATCACAAATATGTAGGCTAAACATGCAAAGTTCCAATTGCTTTTCACGATTCAGCATGGCCAGAATTTTACCACTAGAAGAAATGTAACTAAAGGCTGCATTTGACGACTGCCTGTCAGTTACTTGTTTTGTCTTTTTATAAGATGGTCCATAACAAAAACAGTGGTAAAGGACACGTGGGAATTAACCAATTCTCGTGAGAAAGGAAAGATAGGATTGAACTACTAATTAATTTACTAAAATATAATAGTAAAAGGAAATGAGAAAGAATGGACCTTTCAAAATATTTATTCACTTACGAAGGGCAATAAATGACTTTTTAGCGTCCTCAATGCTCCCCGTTTCACATTGTAAACGCATAATTCTAGCCAAACAAAAACGACTTAACTATAGGATAAGCTTCAAGATTTCCATACCTTATCTTAACAAATTTATTTGTTTGCATCCCCGATAATTGCATAGTATCTCATAATTACCCACGAAAAGAGAGGACATTTTTAGGTATGTAATACCGAGTTATAACCAATGGCCGATCGAAAGGCTCTATATTTGTCCATTTGCTAGATTTGTCCAACCTATTTATCTCTTTTAGTTAACATAAATTTTGCAAACCACCCTTTTCTGTCATTAGTCATTTTAAAAATATAGGATGTTCAATTAACTGTTGTTTGTAATCTTGTTAAAACGTTACCCCTTTCTAACAACTTTCTCATTTCTCATAACAGCCGTGTCAACTTAAACTAATTATACAATGAGAATATATAGAAGTTGATTATATTAATTCTATTGATGATGAGATTATATTTCTGATAAATTGTATTTTATTCCATTTCAATTTATATGACGTGGTTTAATTTGATATATATGATATGATTTTTAAGACAGAGATGAATACTTTTAAAATTGTGGTTCTAATTATGAAATAATATCTGTATAGCTATAAAACTTTTGAAATTCCTAATCTTAAACACGTCATTATGTTTGTATGGTTATAGAATTAAAATTGACATGTGAAACTATATATATGACTTTAGAAGAATGTCACACACGTTTTTTTTAAGTTTGATACATCATTTGGTATAGAGAATTTATTAACTCAATTAATTCATATTCACACCATAAAATATTTTACAAAAATATAAAAGTTTTAATACTATACATAAAAGTTTATCATTCCAATCATACTCCTTCATGGTAGAATTCCCATGCTTTGGGTCGAACAATAATATCAAAGGCACCACCAAAGGATGGGGCTACTCCTCCCTTAATCAGAGGTCTCGAGTTCAAGCTTTGGATATGAAAAAATCTTAGGTAGGAAACGCTTCCCCCAGAAATGAACCCTATCAACGCGAATCCGTATATAGTCGGGCTACAATACGGATTCCGCACACCGAACACCGGGTAGAAAGTTGAAAAAAAATAAAAAATCAAAGGCACGTGCAAACCACCTGAGCAGAATGGTTATAGTATGGAGGTCGGCCCAGAAATTGGATTACGTGGCAAGTGAGTGGTGGCCAGAAAGTCACCGGTTCGTTAGCCACAAGAAAGAATGATGCAAAGAACCTGAACCTAGTGTCCTTTTTGGAAATGACCATTGCGGGTCCCATTTGCTTACATGTCGAACCGTTAGAGAAACCTAATATAATGCGAAGAACACGAGAACAAAACAACTACGTCAAGGTTTGGTAATGTGATTATGGAAGGTTGGGCCATTTGCCTGAATCACTTAACTGTCTTCCACTTTCCTTCTTTTCCTCCGTTTGGTTTTGTTGTTTTCCTTTTTCGTTGAAAGACATTTCTTTTCGTCGGTCCAATACTTACGAGTTCGACTCATTCAAATTTAATCAAAAAAAAATTATTTCGAGAGCAGAATACTAAAGACGATCTAATCCTCCAGACTTGAATATAAAATTAATAAATGAATTAGTACTTACCACCCACCACAGCCTTTTAGTGGTTCATTGAATGGTATAATTCGTTGACACAACTCTTAAAGTTTATGTTAGGACACTCGAATATTGAAAACATAACATAAAAAGTTTTTAGTTTGTAAAATTTTAAAGTCAATTTTCTTCTTTCGAACCAGAATTACTCTTTTCTTTAATATGTGTCTGTTTATGATCTTCAGAAACAAAATAACAATATATCTGAAGACATCTTTTTGTATTTATTGTTGATAATAAACAACTTCTTCTTTTGTTTTATTTGTTTTGTTTTGCAGAAGATAAATGTTAGTGCTTCATCAACAAATTATCCAACACACGCAAAATAATTTTTGAGACAGTTAATAAGAGTTCTTAAACTTTCATGATCATAATCTAAAAACCTAAGCATAGCTTTTTGTACACCTAAGACATCAACGATTATTATTATCTGCGTAATAATCGGAAAGAGGGGGCTTGGTTCTGACAAAATTAATTAGTCTAGTAAGCAGGACATGCATGATTAGCATTTAATAAGGTCAATGAGAACATTAATGACTAGTATAGTTGGATCACGTGAGAATATTGGATAACTTTTAATATTCCAACTAATACATAAATGTGAAAAGTATTAGTGATATCGGCTGCCGGACGCGTTATAATTGGCTACACAATTCTCCAATAGAATGGCTGCTGAGATCATAATAAGTCATAACCTTTGCCAACTTATTAACCCCACTGTGAAAGACAATGTTTTTATATTGGGTTTCTGAAATTTGATAGCGTATGGTTATTAATCAGTATTTCTTTAATGTACAGTTTGAATTCATGTGATTAAATTTGAAACATACGTACCTTAGCTTTCGGTCGGGCTCATAACTTGTGACATGTTATAACTGTAGAATATATAGCTTGTCCCCAAAAACAAAAAAGCTAGAGAACATATCGGAACTGATGAGATAAATAATTGTATATCTGATTAATCGAGTACTGTATAGACAATTTATTCTGATGACCTTATCAATTTAGAAATTGTTGATCAAGTACATGTTAGATCTGTTTGCAGCTAAAAGGATCATAAGTGAATAATCAATATAAATGTATTCGTTCTGACAAAAAAGAATAAATGTAACGATTAGTGTGATTGAAAAATATTCAGGAGGGGATGAGATCAGTATGAACAAAGTATTGGAATTTGCAGCGTCATCGTCCAATGTATATGTCAAGGAAGTTGAATGAATTTAACTGTGAAAGGCAAAAAGCTACCTAAATTCATCGTTTGCCAATTGACATTACATATATACTCACCATTGTCAATATGAATAACAGATACTGTAGTTTTTTATGGTATAAATAAGCAAGTTGAATACTGAACGAAATAAGTTCAGCACTTTGATTTTTGGGTTGCGTTTCATGCCTATGTTGACTTTTAATCCGTTGTGTTTAGCTGTCAGAATTTTCAGTTTAATTTATCATGATTGATGTCATGTTTTTGCTAATTAGCTCTCGTTTGGCCATAGATTTTGGAAGTCTTTTTTTAAAAAAAAACAATTGATAACAGTGTTCGTCCATGAAATTTGATCAAATTTTGGAAAACTTTGAAGAAAAATTTTGAAGTTCCAAAAACCGGTTTTTGGGTGAAATTTTTCTTCCACTCATAAAACTTCATTTTTTTCCAAGTAAAATACATATCCAAACACAACTTCAAGTTCCAAAAATTATTTTTCAACTCAATTTCAAAAATTCTGTTTTTCAAGTTTCACAAAATCTATCGCCAAACACTAGCTTAAAAATATGTTGCAATATAGAAATGATTGTTTTGGTCGTTGAATTTTTCATTTGAAAACAGAAAATTGAATTGACCATAAAACTTATAAATGAAAATTAAAATCAATCATAATATTTTGAAAAAATAAATAATTGGATTGTTTTTTAATTAAAACCGAAGAATGCACATATTGAGTCAAGTCTTAACAACCACAACGTGACAGTATAATTGGAGTAATAGCATTCTGACAAATCGTAGCTGAAGTAGGGACAACGACAGTGACTAGCAATTCTTTATTTGTGTCAGGCACAAAGAAGAGAACATGTAGAGGAACAGTACCAGATAGTACTCTAACTCAGACTGCTTTTCTGGTATTCTTCAGTTTGCACTGAACTTACCATACGATTGTTAGTACAATTTTCACTCCCTGCTAACAAAGGATAGACATGTAGCAAGTGATATATGTCACATCATTAACGTCTGTTAACAAATGATGATATCCCGTGATATTTTTTTTCTGTGAAATGAATATGAAATAAGTAGCAATATTAATTTCATTTTGTCAATCATCTTGACAGAATTTATAAAGTTTTTTCATATTGAAGTATGTATAAGTTAATTTCTTTGTTCTTCTCAATTTTGTTCTTCCTTTTAAAACTGAGCTTCACTGCAAGTACAGAAATTTTGAAGCCCTTGTTTTACATGTGGGACAACTGATCCTGAAGATAACATGCAAACGACAGAAATTCGTCATGCTTAGCGCCTCGAACTGTTCTTTTTCTAATTTAATGCGTGGCAAGAACCATGTTTTTATTTATTTTTGTATTTCTTACTCAACTTGATACATAGCCATTTTAAACTTGCCAACATTTATTGCCGTTACAACTAATCCGATAACATTAGGTTCGTAGTGTTAGCCTTGTACTAGGCTCTTAACCATCGATATCATATCTTAGACGAGATACACGTGGTTAATACCATGTTTTGACATCTTAAGTGGTCCAAAAGTACTTTGAGATTTTCACCTAATCATGACATAATTACACACAAATATTGGGGGAATAACAGGGTCCACGGCATATTAGGTTGAGTCCCCACAAACCAATATGAAATTGAAAAATTGAAAGAAACAATTCAGCTTGAAGCTAAAAGTTTGGATGAAGCAACCGCTAAAATCCATACAGAGAACGAACGTAGTTTCATAGGGAAAAAAACACAATAAAAGATTAGTAAGCTCACCAACCTGATCTCACAGTCACATGCTAACAGTGTTCATCAGTACAACTACAATTTTATACAAATTCAATATCACAAAGTAATAAATAGCAGCAGTGAGATAACTAGGAGTGTAAAAAGACAAACCAAAAAAAAAAAAAAAAAAAAAGGAAAAAAGAAAGTGGTAGGAGTATTTTTTTTTTTTTTGGGACATAATATTGGTTACTCTGTTGAATGCAACTTAGGGGATTAGAAAATCTATACACATGACAATTTAATTCCACACCATAATAGCTACTACTACTGAAGCTCTATGTCTGTTCTTCTTCTTCTTCTTCTGTTATTTTTGTTGTTGCTTATTTTGCCTTCTTTTCTGCCAAGAATTTCAGTAAGTCCAAAGGCAATCAAGATCCTGTTGAACCACAGATGATGTAATTTCAGTGTTCATATCAGTGCTTAGACCTGTTTCTTGTGATACACTGACCATTTCTTTCTCCTTTTTGAAACTCTGCTGCATGTTCTGCCCATAATTCTCAAGCAAATTCCTAAGAATAGCAGGATCTTGTACAGGAAATGAACTTGGCTGAGGAAAATTGTGTTGAATAGGGACTGTTTGGTTCCAGGAAAATGTATTTGGGACAGAATTTCTTGGGAAAATATCCATGGGATTTGGCAGAACAGGAAAATTAGGAGAAGTGTTGAAAGAATTGATCATGTTTTCTTGGTTCTTTTGAGCATTAACAACATTGGAGAAGCAGTGCACGTGACTGGGTGATGAATCTGTCAATGGTGGCAAAAGGGAATTGCTCATTTCATCTTCATCAGAATTCCCTCTCATAAGCCCTGAAATGTGAATTTTCTTTCCACCAGTTGTCTTTTGAAATACTCTGCTGATCACCCAATCATTCTGCCACAGCCAAAAACAAAAACAACGAAGAATTTAGGATTCTTGAAATGAAACAGGGAAAAAAAACGGAGGATATCAGAAAAAAAATGCATAAAGTCAGTACCTTTATTGTCTTGGGAAGATTGTAAACTGATAATCTTCCTTCTAATCTGTATTCATGAGTCACCCAATTTGTTTTTTCACCTCTGGGAGCTCTTCCTTTGTAGAAAACCAGAGTTTTCTTCATACCAACAAGTGATTTTCCTCTGAAAATCTCCTTATCTTTTCCAGTGGCTTTCCAATAACCTGCAGCAGTTGCCCTGTTTGTCCTCAAACCAGTCGGGTACTTCCTGTCTCTCACACAAAAAAAGTACCATTCTTTTTCCCCAATTTTTGCCTTCCCTACATTTACAAGCCACAAACACAAAAACAAAATCAGGAACATATACCACGTTATGAACAAAAAAAAAATTGGTATCTTTACACAAATAGCTGTCCGTATTCATATTTGTTTTTCCTAGTCAGTATATATAATAAGTTATACACTGACTATTTTCAGTTTAAGCTCTTGACTGGACGGCTATTTAGGTTAATTTTACATCGAAATTATAAAAGCAAAAAAGGGAGATCAACTTACATGGAAGCTGCCAGGGTTCAATTTTGTTCATGTCAACTTCTCCAATAGCAATAGCAGAGAAATTGGTATCAACAACTTTTTTAGATAAATAATGAGTAATCAACTCTTCATCAGTAGGATGAAAGCGAAATCCAGGAGGAAGTTCCATCTGTTGCTGTTGATCATCCTCCTTAACAACTCCAGAAAAATTCTCCATCATCATCAGAACCTAAACCCCTACACACCCTTTTGTAAAATTTGTGTTTTTTTCACAATCTGATTGATAATTTATGAGTACCAAATAGGTTCTTGCCAAACAGTTCAAAAAAGCAACAATTAAGAATACTCCTATATATCAAGATTCAAGACTAATGAAATTTTAGAAAAAGGTATCTTGGCCTTTCAGAATTGCGAAGAAAAGTAAATGAAAAGTGGGAAAATAATGAGAAAGTTAGAAAGAGAAGTCATGGAAATGATTTTAAAGATTGAAAAAAAGGCAGAGAAATGAACTTCAGAAGGCCATAAATACTGGTCTTTGGGGGGAGAAATACAAACGTGAGCTCTAAGGAACTTTTGTTTTTGGCCCTTCTCTTGTGCCTTCTCATATAAACCTCTATACACCCCTTTTTATATTTGACTAAATACACTTCATCCCCTTAAAGATAGTATGTAATTCTGTCAAATTTCATTTGTCATATAGTGCTTATTTTTAACTAAAGTTTTTTTTTATTGGATCATATAATTTAATAGTTGGAATTTCTGTTATATAAATTGTAATAGTAGTAGTTGAAGAAGTTTTCAATTTTTGTTGCTTTCATGGTTGTTTCAACTGTATACCGGAACTATGTATCCAACATGACTTTATTGTACTGTATTTTAAGTATTTTTAATATTAAGTAATTAAAGTTGCTTTCAATATGTATCTTTCTCTTACATTCTTCTGATACAATTCTTGAGTGATTTTCCTAAATTAATCTCCTCAGTTCAAAATTCTTGACTTTTGAGCGTGCGAAAACGGACTACCTTAATGAAATAAAGTACTAAAAATGAACGGATTACAGAGAAGGTTTACATCATCTACCTCAAATTAGCTTAATTCCCATTTAACAAAGTGAAAATTACCTTTATAACCGTATATTTATTTTCATTTGGGATAAACTTAGTTGGGTTCATACCAGCATTCCACAGAATCTTCATGCTGTTAGTTTCCAGATTAGACACGTTAAATTCACCATATAAAGCAGAAAATTGGCAAAAAGTCTAAGATTCTTAAAGGCCTTTCATACTTTCAATTGACAGTGATAAGAGACTTCAATTAAAAAGGTTGTTTCTTATAACGCTGTTAGGCTCACACGTATTGTTTTTCGCTAATTCAATGAATACATAACATGTGTTTTTAATACGGTTATACTTAACCATAGTAAATTAATGTAAGTTTAGTTTAAACACCAGTGTGAGTACTTTTTTTCGTCAACCGTTTTACTTTTAAACATTTACGTGTCACTTACTTAATTACATTTCTCAATTAAACAGTTCCTTAGCTTTTAACGAGATTCTGTATGTAGCCCACTTTGACACTAGAAAAAGGGACTTTAAGAATGTTGTTCTCGTGACCAATTTCTGTTCAGCAGTTTCTGCAACTAATTAGATCTTTAGATATTTACTAACATAAAGCCAAAAGTTGTAATGATGAAGATCCTTTTGTGGTATAGGATATGGGTCGTCTAGGAAGTTCACTTAAAAGATTGCTCTTTTGGACTCATCTTCAACTGTCTTTTATGTACTTACAAAAAGCTTACTGTTGGCCATCCTGTCATTCTTTGATATGGTGGGGTTCTTTCAATAGTTTCAAACTTTCAAGTATAGTCTTCTTGAATGCGCTCTGGCATAATACTTTGGGCATGTATAATTTATTAATTGTCACAAGACTGACCATGTTTTAAGAAACACCAGGTAGCCTATTTTATTTTTTAATAAGTTAGTTGTTCCACTTTTTATTAACGGTTACATCAAGCTATTTTAAGGTGAAATTGATAATACAAAAACTCTTTTATATGTATAAATATTAAGCTAGATCTGTTTTTTTCCTGGATTTGGTTGGTCCATCATAGATGTGAATTGAGAGAATTAAAAACGCTTACTCAGAATCCAAACTGGAAACATATATCAAAGCTAAGAACATAGAAAAAATAACCTCCAATTATTAATCTCGAATATATGCGAGTATTATACTTGTACAAATATTTCTAACATGTTTCTTGAGTCAGGGTTATCATCATTGTCTTTGTGTGTATTCGCTGTAACAGTGTTTGATTAGTTTTAGTCGTGTTTAAACATTCAATCAATAACTAAATTTCAATAAAGTGTTTGTTTTTAGTGGAAAAATGTTTTTTTTTTTTTTTTTTTTTTTTTGAAACCGTTGGAGTTATTAAAACCAAATGGGAAAAAGAGGAAAAACGAAAATGCTTTCAGATTGAAATCGATTTGTACAATTGTCGTTTGCCATCCATTGTGTGCATGAATTTACTTTAAACAATGCATGAAACATTAATTTGTTACATCAAACTAATTAAGACACCTTATTTTGTTTGGTAATTGAAAATAATATAGTGTGAACACTTTATAATTCATACATGATACACCGTGCTATCCTAAAAATGGTAGGATTTGCACCTAAACAAAGAAGTTAATGTGAATTCGTTAATATGATAACAGAGATGCATGTACTATGTTAGATACTCAAACACTTATGATAGTCTAACAATTTAATTTTTAAAGGAAATTCCTCATATAACCCAAGAACGAATGTAAGAAGGATCTATAATTGGCTGATATAGCAATACTAATACGTAAGTGCTTAGCAAATACAATGGAGAGGAGAAAGAAACCTTTAAAGGGTGTAGAATTGTTTATAGTGCTAGGGCATGTTTACAACTTCTCGAAATATTTGAAAATGTCACTTACAACATCTAACCCTTACAATGTTTAATTGCTGATCAACTGGTGCCCCGAAAAAGAAAAGATTAGTTGATCAGTACAAATACTTCCAAATTTCTTAATATACAGCTTCGAAAAACCTAAATTGATCATTTCAAAGGTTTTATTAGCATCCATATACTCCTTATGTTAGATAGGATCATAGGAAGATCAAATTTAGTCCATAAAAATATAACTCACTCGGGTGTGAATGGATTAGATTAACCATATGATCATTGTTGGGTCAATTTGAGCATAACTCAAGTTGGTCCACATAAAAGTTTGAGCTAATTTGTGTAGCTTATGTAGCCCAAATTGACGTATAAGAAAACATAACAAAACATCCAAAGTAAATAGTTTGAGCTTGTTTGTCTAAATATATTCGTGATGAATAAATAAAAACTTATGTCAGTTTAATTAGTAATTAAACAAACTATAAAAGAACAAATAAAGAAGAATGTTTCGGAGTTGGATCGGCTGGGTCATATGCATTGTTTAGCTCAAATAAACTACCTATTTTGATCGAAGAAATATATAGTTTGAGCTGATTGTAATCCTATCTATTTATCGACTAAGTTTATTCTAAGTCACCTAAATTTAACCCCAACCTATTCACGTGGCACCACTTAAACAATATAATCATGGCAAAAGAAGTTCTAAAATGTAAACACTTTTATCGAAAATGAAAAATTATCGTTCTAACCCCATGAGATTGCAAGAATTTGCTTCGAAGAGCTGCAATTAGAGTACCAACTAATCTGTTATTTCATACTAATTGTGAACCAAATAAAAAACTCAAAAGAAGGACTGTGGCATTTCCATTTCTTAAATAATAGCAACAGTAGAAATTTCTTATTCAGGAAAGAAACCTAATTATAGGAGGGCCACTTGTTCAAGATTGCATTTCTTAAGGAATTAAATTAGTATAATCTTCTAACCAATATTGAACCGTTCAGATTGGCTTAAATAGTCAAACATTCATATCAGCCACCAAAATTTGCCCATGAAGAAATAGTATAGTGCCGCCATATATAGCCAATAAAAAAACCATAATCAAAACACACACTTGCCAGTCCCAGTTGATCCAAGCAAGAAAATTTAACTAAACTCTGGTTTAGTTAATTAACTCTAGGGTTGACCGTTAAACTCTGATTAGGCTTAGTTCTGTTTCTTTTGTTCCAACACATACCAAGAAATGAGACAGCTTTACGTGGCGCAAGAAGATTGGATCTTATTGGTATTCAGGGAATAAAAATTAGGCCTAGGTCACTTTTAAATTCTTTAAGACTTCCCAAATCTCTAAAAGTACTTTTGTGAAATATGCTATAATGATTGACTGCTGCATAATGCATTGCCTAACTATCAATTTATAATAAGATGGTGATAAGAATTTTGTTTTTTGGTTAGGTCATTGTGATCTTATTGAGGTCCAAAGCATCCAAAGCATACTGCAAATCTCTTAATGCAGTATTAGATTAGGTTTTATTATACTACGTGGCTTATGTGCCAGTATTTCTTTGCATCTGTGGATGCAAAATTGCCATGTTCTCATGCTTACAAGTTTTATAAGGTTTGACCAAAATCATTTACACAATTAACCAAATCTCACATTTTCTGAATTGCTTCTTGCTGTTAGCTAGCTGTATAGTTTGGTTTCTTTCTTTTTTGAGAAAAAAATTGTTCTATGTTTGATCCGTGTCACATATTAGTATGCTTGACCAAGTTTTCAAAATATATATACTTATTTTGAAAAAGTATTTTCGGAGAGTAGACTAATCAATTTGAAAAACACTTTTGCCAATATTATAGCAGAGGAAAATTAAAAACAACTCCAACTTTAGCTTCTACTACTACTCAAAAGCACTTTTTTTAATTCCTAAAAGATTGATCAAACACCTCAATTCTCTAAAATAAGCTTTTCTTTCTGGAAAAAAAATAATTAATTGCTTTTGGACTCTCAAAAACTTCGCCAAACAGGCACTAATAATTTCGATGAGCTAAGTGATTAATTTTTTTGGACTAACAGTTGTTACTTGTTAGTCTCAGATTTGATTCTTAAGTTCTTTAAAGTGATCAACATACAAGTTTTATCTTCAAATTTCAAATTTCTCTCATCTCCTTTTTGTGTTTAGTGGAGAAACAATATCTATGATTGTAGCTACTGGAATTTTCGGTTTTCGATATACGTTCACACGAGGCATCACATGTATTTATCAGTAGCAGCTGCCATGATGTATTATAGACCAATGTTCGATTTTTTTTTTTTTGTATAGATGGAGATGAGATGACATACCCAATTTTGTGAAAATTTAATATTATCCATGTCTGCAAATACTAATCAAGATCCTTTCAGCAAATTATAATAACGATAATAATAATGATGATGATGATGGCGATGAAACTAAATAAATACTACTTATAATCACAATCATTATATAACCGCAGAAGGAATTAGAGGAATATACCCAAATCGCCAGAAATAGTAGCTTTTTCTGATGATGATCTTCCTGTAGTCCTAACATGAAACATCTAGATGTCTCTTAATATACTAACTAGTGCTTATTAAACATGCGCTGGAGGATAATCATAAAGTTCTAGCAATTAATATATTAAAAATGAGAGAATTATTAAAAACTAGAGATATGATTTTTAAATTTTAAATTCGAACTACTGTTGCCCTTTCGAATACTAGCTAGTCATTCTTTCAAAATTTTAACTAAACAGATTGTTATATTACTCTTGCATGAGAAACAGGTTTGGATCTTCAATAATGTATTGTGTAAGTTACTAAGAGCAAAAGGAGGAATTCATGTTAGGCGTAGCTAGTGTATTCGGCAGCTTTGTATTTAGTGCTACATGTATATACTAGTTTCTTGGTAATTATAGTTTGATAAGGGAAACCATAGAAAATGAATCTGGTAATAAAAGTCACAATTCAATAACAGATAACAAATGAAACATAATATATTCATCTCAAATGGCAAACGATTTCGAAATCAACATCTTTTTTTCAATATTCGTTGGGATTGACATTGCTTGACTTTTGATTCAACGCGTGAAGCTTAATAACTCACTTTGAACTTTTTTTTAAGAATTATGTGGTACAATTAAGTCGAAGAAACCCTTCTTCAATAAGTATATATTCATTTGCTTGTAAACCTTCGGGTACTCATCCGTCTCTCTTTTTTCTTCGGAGATCGTTTATTCAAAGCTTTATTAAACCTACAATCAAATGTAAACCTTTAACTCTCTGTATTACTCCTCCGTTTCACGGAATAGAAGGAACATATCCAAGTCTTGAAGAACAAATCTCTAGCAATAGTGGCTATTGGTATTTAAAATTGGGGTCACTTTCATGTGTTGGCCTCACCTTAATTGTTTGGTTCAACTAATCAATTAAACATTGATGTCACAAGTTTATTTAAAAATTCCCAAAGGCCTGTCCAATCCCCGCAAGACTTGGATGCTTTCGCCTTAATTTACATTTTTTTAAAACCTTCCTTACACTATAATGGTTGAAAATGAAGTATCTCTTAAATTAGTTTAGTAAGAGTAACAAGTAGAAAGGAAAAGTTGATTGAATAACATGAAAGGGATAGTGACCAAGTATTTGTACATATGAGACTTTATTTCGATTTCCTTTTGTGGTGTCGAAGACATGCACTCCTTTTTATTTTTTGAAAAAAAAAAAGTTTTAACAAATATTTTCTGGGTGCTTAATTATGGTCCATATTTTAGCTTTTGAGGCTATTGATGGAGCTTGTCTTCTGAGCTAAAGAATTTTCACATTGTTAGATTATCTTGTTATGGCAAGTAATTTTTTTTATTTTCAAGATTATAAATTTCATTTGTTTACGAAAGATTACCCGGGAATTAATCACGGAAGAGGACCCATTAATCATGCTTATGCAACTTTCACACGAAACCTTTTATGTCGGAAACAAAACAAAAATACAAGGATGTCGCCCCCTAATTACTCTTCTGAGTCCTATTCTTGTCAAGATTTTAGGATGGTTTCTGTGGTAGCTATCATATGATTGTAATCCCTTTTTGGCTTTAATATAAATTTAAGGCCATTTCAAGTTAGTTATATGGCTTAATAATTTAAGAAACGTGCATTATCAGGGTTGGCCGTTTTCTTTGGCCCACTTTATCTCCCTTTTCTTTGTGCCTAAAAAACAAATAAAGTTTGCTAGTCATTGTCATTTATTTTTTCTTTTTTCAATTTTTTGTACTTGTCTTTGCGTCATGGTATGCAATTTTTACTCTTCCAGGCCATTTCGAGTTAGTTGTCGGGTGTAACTAATGTTCTTTTCTTCCTAAAATAACAAAAGTTTGTTAACAAATCACAGGATTTCAGTTGGATGCAGAAAATTAATTAATTAAGTAATTGATTGAAAAAGAGAGAAAGCTCATTGGAATCGTTTCCTTGAGGCTGTAGAGAAACATATTGTTAATGTTGAAAGGCCAGGATTCAGATAGGCTCAATATTTCCTCAATTGGGTGTATTTGTCAGATACAAAATTAAGGTACTTCGTATGTATAATTAGAATGAGAAAGTATTCAAGAGTACATTAAGATTAATTTTCCAAGGTCATAAAAGTTGATTTATACAAATACATTAAGAGCGGACCCTAACTGATTGAAATTTATTGATAAACATAAAGTCGTTAAAAGCACTATGCTGAAACCGACCAAATAAATAATCATTTGAGGAAATAGGATCTCTTGACCTCTTACAATTTGAATAGAAGAAAATATCTCTTTCAGATCTCTTATATGTTTTTTTCATATCTCTGATGTATAAAAAATGAAAATCTCTTGTAAAAAGGTCATAAAATTAAAAAAAATAAAAAAAATTAAAGGGCCCAATCATTTATATGTTTGGATAGAAGTAGTGAAACTAATAATATGCAACAATGTCCGAGCTTTGATCTTTTGTTGCTAAAACTATAATCTACAAGAATGATGCCAATAATTGAAGTGGGCTGGTTTGCTAATCTGGCGTGATCCCTCTGACAGCACTATAAAAGGCCTACCAGAAATGATTTAGTAGAACAAGACAATAACATCCAAGTCCAGGGCCTTGCTGATGTTTCTTCCCTTGCCACTTTCTGTTTCACTTGGTGATAGAATTAAGAGCAAATCCAAACAACTGCTATTTCAGACACAACTCAGGCCTCGTATATCACAATTTGGCCAATTGGGAGGGTAGCTTGTAAACTGAAGAGACCCTCCCATCATCTTGGGACATCAAACTTCGCATTTTTTTTCCTTTTGACAATAGTGGTGTACGGACCTTGCACGCACCTCGATTAATTTAACGGGTACCTATTACCTCCCACCAACACAAGCAAACTTCACGTATTTTGCTATATCTAATTACATAGCTAATTGGGATGATTAGAGGATAAGGAGTATCTCCTTTTTTTACTTCGTGGAAGAATAGGTTAAATGGAGGGATATGCTACCCTTCTGATAAATTCTGTAATATTCCTTCTCTTTTCCCTCCAACCAGAATAAATGTCACATTTTCTTGTTAATCTAAGCACCATCACAGCATGTCAATGAATACCAATATAACAATAGTGAAGATATCCAGTAGTTTTGTTCTGTACATGATTGGCTAGTGTATATAGACTTGATCAAAATCAAAGAACAATATTCTTTCCTTCTATTCAATAAATGTACTAACTTGGAAGAGATTGAACAATATCAATATCACAATAGTGAAGATCTCCAGTAGTTTTAGTTCTGTACAGGAAATTGGCTACTGTAAATTAGACTTAATCAGAATTAAGGAACAGTACTCTCTCTAAACAATATTTTCTCTTTCTTTTCAATAAATGTACTAACTTGGAAGAGATTGAACAGGTTCCACACCCAAGTAATCCGGACGGACTAACCCAGAGTCTCTATCTACAGTGGCAAGATATATCATTATGATTTGCCTCAGAGCAGGGCTCTATGAATCTACCTCATTTTTTTGAGAACATTGACAACCCAGATTGGCTTCTCAGGAAAAATTTCATTGTACTATTCACCTTGGTACTTTTATTTCTTCTTTTAATGAAAATGAAAAAAGAAAATAAAAAATGAGAACCAAAAGCATGTTGTCACATGACAAAATTCATCCCTATACATATTCATGGCTTATTTCATTTTGGGATAAGAATATCTCAATCTTGCAAGAACTTTTTCGCAAAAATAACTAAAAATAGAAACACAATACAAAGGGACTGCTTTAGCTTTGTGAAGCTGATTTCATTTCTACGTGAGGGAGAGAGAGTTGCTGCTGCTATCTTTGTGTGTGTATTACGGTTGTTTGGCTCATGGAGCTGCTATTAGGTTCAACAAAATTAGGTCTAGCTCGTGTTTCTATTTTTAGTTACTCTTCCCAAAAAGTCCTTATAACATTGGGATATTCTTATCCCAAAATAGAATAAGATGAATTTTGCGTCGCCTCAGAGCAGGGCTTTATGGATCTACCTCAATTTTTTAGAAAATCGACAACCCAAATTGATTTCTCGGGAACAATTCACTGTACTATTCATCTTGAATTTTTATTTCTCCTTTTAATGAAAAAGGAAATATCAAAAAAAGAAAACCAATAGCATGTTGCCACATGATAAAATTGATCTCTATCCATGACTTTTTTTATTTTATTTTGGGATAACAATATCCAATCTTGCAAGGGTTTTTTTGGGAATCGTAACTAAAAATAAAAACACAATACAAAGGGAGTTGCTTTAGCTTTGTGAAGTTGATGTGATTTCTACGTGAGGAAGAGAGAGTTGCGGCTGCTATCTTTGTGAATGTATTGCGACTGTTTTGCCGATGGAGTTGCTGCTACGAAATAAGGTCTCGCTCCCTTTATATTGTGTTTCTATTTTTGATTACTCTTTCCAAAAAGTCCTTGTCTAGTTCCCTTGTTTCATTTTGAGATAAGAATATCTCAATCTTGCAAGAGCTTTTTGGGAAGCGCAACTAAAACTAAAAAAATAAAAACACAATACAAAGGGAGTTGCTTTAGCTTTCTGAAAGTTGACGTGATTTCTACATGAGAAAGAGAGAGCTGCGGCTGCTAGCATCTGTGTGTGTATTGTAGTTGCTTTGCTCATGGAGCTGCTGCTAGGTTCTACGAAATTGGGTCTAGCTCCCTTTATATTGTGTTTCTATTTTCAGTTACTCTTCTGAAAAAGTTCTTGGAAGATTGGATATTCTTATCCCAAAATGAAATAAAGATGAATTTTGTATCGCCTCAGAGCAGGTTCTATGAATCTATCTCAATTTTTGAGAAAATTGACAAACCCAAATTGATTTTTCTGGAACAATTCACTGTACTATTCTTTTTGGAATTTTTACATCTCCTTTTAGTGAAAAAGAAAAAGTCAAAAAAGGAGAATATTGTTGTCACATGGTAAAATTCATTATATCCATATCAATGGCTTATTCCATTTTGGGATAAGAATATCCAGTCTTGCAAAAACTTTTTGAGAAGAATAACTAAAAATAAAATAATAATAATAATAATACAAAGGGAGTTGCTTTAGCTTTGTGAAGCTAATGTGATTTCTACATGAGGAAGCTAGTTGCGGCTGCTATCTTTGTGTGTGTAATGCAGTTGTTTTGCTCATGGAATTGCTGCTAGGATCTACAAAATTAGGTCTAGCACCCTTTTTATCGCGTTCTATTTTTAGTTACTCTTCCCAAAAAATCCTTGCAAAATTAAGATATTTTCATCTCAAAATGGCATAAAGATGAATTTTGCGTCGTCTTAGAGCAAGGCTGTACAGATCTAACTCAGTTTTTGAGAAAATTGACAACCCCGATTTATTTCTCTAGAACAATTCACTGTACTATTTATCTTGGAATTTTATTTCTCCTTTTAATGAAAAAGAAAAAATCTAAAAAGGAGACCTATCCATATCATAGGAATAAGAATATCCCAATTTTGCAAGGACTCTTTTGGAAGAATAACTAAATATAGAACTACAATACAAAGGAGTTGCTTTAGCTTTGTGAAGCTGACGTGATTTCAACGTGAACTTGAATTTAGATAGGTTATGCAACCCATAACTCCTTATACACAAGAAGATATACTCTCCTAAAGTTGGGCCCAAATCATGGACCAACACTTAGAAAAATTTTCTAAGTGTTGAAAAATCAACTCTCTGAAACTGGGGCCCACGCGCCTGCAAGTGCGCGTCAAACTACTGACGTTAGGGCTCACGTGGCACTTTTTTTTTTTTTCAAAAAATTGGGGATAATTTTTTGATTTTTTTTTGCTTGGGCCCACAAACACTTGTCAACTTTTTGACTTGAAGAATTTTGGATCAAACACCCTCTTTTGTCTTCTTCTTCAAGATGAAGGTATGAAGATCCTTATGAACTTCAAGAACATTCAAAATCCTAAGTACCTTAATTTCAACTCGTTTTTACACAAATTTCAGATCTAGGCTCTATTCAACTAGGAGAACAAAACCCAATACAAATTAACCTCAATTTAGCCCCAAATCAACAGACTCACTTGTGTTCTTGAAGGTCCCCCAATGGTGGATTCTTCAAAACTTGTCCAATCAACCTCAAACTTCGGATCTAAGTAGATTTGACCCTTCAAAACTCGAATCCAACCTCAAATACACACAAATCCAACAACAACAATGATTTTTGTGATTTTGAAATTTTCAACTACGTCCAAGTCGATTCATATCATTTGGTATCAGAGCTTGGTAGAAGAATTGTTCCATCAATTCTTCATCCTTGGTTCAAGAAAAAAAATCAACAAAAAAGAAGTAGAAATTCGAAAATCTCAAAAATTTGGTGTTGTTGGTTGATTCGTTGGAATGGAGGTTAGATTTGAGTTCTTTGTTATCAAATCTAGCTAGATCTCGAATTTGGGAGTATTTTGAGGTGCTTTGAAGAAATCACCATTGAAGATCTTTAAGCTTTGAAGAACTCAAAAAGGGTCTTGGTGATTGAGGTTGATTTTGAGCTTAATTTGCAGTGGCCTTTGTTCTCTTAGTTTTGGGGAGCTTCGATCCGAAATTTAGGAGCAAAACAAGTTGATTTGAAGGTAGATTGAAATTTGGGTGTTTTTCATGTTCTTGAGCATCTTCATACCTTCATCTTGAAGAAAAAGGCAAAAGAAGATGTTTGATCCAAAAACCTTCAAGTCAAAAGGTTGAAAAGTGTTTGTGAGCCCACGCAAAAAATCAAATAAAATTTGCCATGTCAACAGTCTGACGCGCGCCTACAGGCGTGTGGGGCCCAGTTCCAGAGAGATTTTTTTTTTCAACACTTAGAAATTTTTCTAAAGTGTTGGCCCGACTTTAGGGGAGTATATTTTCGTGTGTATAAGGAGTTATGGTATGCATAACCTATCTAAATTCAAGTTCAATGAGTCTACTTTCCAAAGCAACAAATCGTTCGTCAATCAGAGCTCTGTACAAAAAGTTATGTGCGTTTTAATAAAACGCTGCCAGCAGCTCCCAATTTTCTAAGTGTTGGCCCAAAAACTTCCCAAATTTTCTCCAAGTGTTTGGCCTAGGTTTGTCTACTTCTTATGTCATTTCTTTGATTCTCTAAGCTAATTAACAACTAGTAATTGTTCTTACTTGATTGTTAATTAGTTCTTGAGTCCCATTTCTTTCGTACCAATTCTTTCAAGCTTTTATCGTTTTGAATTCGTTGGAACTTCTTTGGCTCTTTCCACTTGATTTTTGAGTCATCCTTTATCATCAACAAGAATCTATTCTTCCACAAGCCGAATCGTATCATCCTGAGTCCCGTGATTCTAGCACGGTCGCTTTTATCGACTAATACTAGCTAAAATTAATCTTGAATAAATTATTCTTGCTTTAAGTCTTACCTATGTTTCCCAGTTGATTCGCTTAGAAATGTGATTTATATTTTTGGCCTAGGAGCGTAGCCGCACACAAAACTTTTTTTTTAATAAGAGTAGGCCAAGGAGAGTACCCACAACACATAGTCAAACTCAATTTATTTAATTTACTGCACTCTTTTCTTTTAAATTAGCGACGAGTTTCGAATTTATCGCAACTCGCGTCGTTCCCTCACACATGCTCTTTCCGCTCTTTTCTTTTTAATTATTTACAACATGGTTTTAAATAAATTCATATTCTCATCTCGCTTACTCACAATTTTCTGGGTTAAAAGTAGAGTCAAGGAGGGTAACCCCACTGAGACTCATTGGATTTATTGTTGCATACTTAACCAAGGGACGTAACCGAATACATGGCCAAAGCACATTTAATTATTAAATGTCAAAGAGCATAACCACACATATGCCTTTAAAGTTAACTAAATATAAATCAAGGATAGTAACCGACCACATAGTTAATACTAGTTTAAAAGCGCTTATACTTTGACCAACGCTTGATATATCCTAATGTTTCACTACAATTTGCTAATACCGGATCATGAACTTGATTCAAGAGACTCGGCGTTAATCGATAAACCAAAACATTAAACGAACCAGTCACATGAATCCATATCACAGTATTTACGATCTCAAGTTATGTTTGTCATACTGAAGCAACTTAAAGTACAATGCCAAAATTTCATCTATCATTCTCCATTTTGAACAATTTTTGCACAAATAAAATCCAACCCAACAGAGTACGCAAATCAGGTCTCAAGTAAAGGAAACAAAAAAAAGAATGGACCATTTAACCATAACTACTCAGTGTTGTACTTCTTTCTTCGAATTAATAAAGGTAACAGTTTCAAATATTTGTGATCCAAATTTCATGCTAACACAGTTAATACCATTTAATATTCAATATACATATGAGACGGGAATATACCTTGTATTTGTGATTAGAATTGCCAAGCAGTTGAATAATTAGAACTAATGGTCAATTAACTTCTACGACCCACTACTATTTAACTAATGGCCAACTTTGTTGTGCAAATCAAATCTGGCCCAAATTAACTACTAAAACAAAATGACATTGTCATAATTCAAAGCAGCTAACAGATAATGGATTAACTAATCAAGGGAACAAATTAATCAGGGAAAACGAACCAGAGGCAAGGTAGCACAAAAATAATGATGAAATGACCAGGTTTTGAATCATGAAACAATTAAACAATGAGAAAATGGAAGAGTAAGGAAGAAGAAGAATGTACCGTTGCGAGCTAAAAGCAAACAATCTGTTTGGGTGGCTTTTCATGATTTCTAACAGAGAAAATTAGGTCTTTCGTGTGTATGGCGGCTGTTTTGCTCATGGGGCTGCTGCTAGGTTCTAGGAAATTAGGTGTCTCATTTGTATTGAGTTTCTCGTCCCATAAGTGTAACTTTAGCAACCAAAAAAAAAAAGGGAAAAGGGCCAAAATTACCCCTGAATTTTGATAAATAGTTTATTTATACCCTTCGTTATACTATTGGGCCAATTATGCCCTTACCGTTATATTATTGGGTTAATTACGCCCTCACCCTTATACTATGATCCAAATTTACCCTAATCTAAACGGATTGCCACGTGTCCTAATCCTAGACTCTCAACCCATTTCGCTCCAATAATTTCATCCGGATCAAACAATTCTCCGGATCCGACGGGCATAATTAACCCAATAGTTTAACGGTAAGGGCATAATTGGCCCAATAGTATAACGAAGGATATGAATAAACTATTTCTTAAAGTTCAGGGGTAATTTTGGCCCTTTTTCGAAGAAAAAAAAAGTATGTCCAAAATAAGTATTTTCTTGGAAATTCAAAATAAAAATTGGCAAGTTTTTTCAACTATGTCCTTAATATCAAAGAAGTAGCTCTTAACATTGTTCAATTCTCAAAAAAAAAAAAAAAATCTAATAAGTAGAGATGGTTTAGTAAACTCCACATTGTATTTATTGATTTCTTAATAGACAATTTCGATAAGATGACACTTATTTTCGGTCAGAGGGAGTATTTATTCTCATTTTTTATCTTCTTTTTCCTAAAAAGAATAAATTAAAAAAAAAAAACATAAATATATTAATTAACTACTTTTAAACCAAAAACAAGAAAAATTAAGTAACTGGAGCAAGGAAAATTCAAAAGCAATGAACTAAAAAACTACATTAAAAGAAACTTATTTATGTAATTTTTCTTTCTTTGGAACATAAAACTTGCACTCTAAATATAATTTTTGTTAAAATGTCCTTTTTTATTTCCACAGATAAAACCTACTAAAATGAAATCAAAATATCAAAATTAAGCCTAAAAAAACATTTAACTCTAAAACGGTGTAAAATCTGAGGAATGGTCAAAAATCACTTATCTACGCTATTCATCCTCTAGCTGGGGCGTATGCACATTTGGGCCAATGGGACAAGTTTATAAGAGAGCGCGAGAGAGTCAACGAGGAGCACGAGAGTCCAACATGCACCGCCTTGTAATGGATAAAAAAGAATTTAGATTAGCTTACATATTTATTCAAGTAATGAACCGAAAAAACTGGGTGGAAGAAGAGTAGGGTGGATTCCCAGCACAGATACTGCACATTCTTCTCTTCCTTCTGTACATAATACGAACAACCGCTGGCAAGACCAAACAGTCAAAATGCAATGTCTCTTGTTTCTTGACTTCAGTTTGATCTGCCCGTGAGAGCTTGTTACGCTCTTGGAGAAAGTTAAAACAACAAGGAAAAAAGAGTGTTCAATCATTTACGCACTAATGGTGTAGTAGCTGCTGCCTATAAAACACCCATCCCATAAAAAGAGGACAAGCTATTAGAAACAGTTCAAGAGCCACCGTCTTTGGTAATTCAGTTTGTGATGCTTAGCATCAAAATCCCATGTATTTACATGGGATTTAGTAGGTAATCTACTTCACACTAGCAAAGTCCTTCATAACTGGTAAGATGCATCATACATCAAAACCCACGAATACTTCACCATTTGATGCATCAAACCGCAGGCTTAGAGCATTTTGATAAATAATTGATTTTTAATAAAGGATGCATATAAAACCAAGTTTTTTACTGTATCAGGTATGTATACAAAACCAAGTTAACACAACATAAGCGGTTCACATGTGAACCAGCTTTGTTTCATTTACAGATACAATTAGAATAGGTAACAACCTCACATATTCGAATTTAAGATATCTTTTTCTGTTTCTTCTCTTGCCATTCTTTGATTTCAGCATCTATTGTTGCTTTCACTTTTGAATGAAACCCAGGGTATGGTTCGTAGCCAAAAAGAGATTGGAGGGCCTGTGAGGAACCAATAAGTCACGAAAAGATTAGATAATGCAACAACTGAAGGTACTTGTATCCTAACATAGATGATAGACCTAGTATAACTACCTCAAGGAGTACAAAGAATGGTGCCATAAGGAACGCTTGTGCAAGATTGTCCAGTAGAGCAGGTGCTCGCTTCTACAAAATTGAATAACAATGTCATGCGACCAATTTAATGGAAGCTTTGAGAATCTTACATAAAATTAGTAGAAATGATCACCTCAAATACTCCATGACCTATAAACTGTCCAATCCAGCAGAATAACTGAGCCGGTAGAACAACCTGGCCATGTGTTTTTCATAGTTAGCACCAACCATCACATACTTTATTCAAAAAGAGCTAGACAAATTGAAAAGTACTTCCGACCAGTGGCGGATCCAGGATTTTACACAAGCGGGTTCAATCAGTGAATATCCAATAACGATAGCCAATAGTGTAAGCAGCGCCGGCACAACAAACTAGATTAGCCCGCTGCTCGTTTATTTGTTCTTTTTTAAAATAATGTAACCTCAAAATAAGATTATTTGAACTCAACACACATTAATTTAACAAAGTTGAGCAGAATTGAAAAAAATTACAAAGAACCTATTTACATTTATTTTCATAAAAAATCTATCCAATTTGAAACACAAAAACTAATTCAACAAGAGTTATAAATTTATTAACTCTACGTAATTTAACAAAATCATTTATAATTTTCAATGTGTTATTTACTAAAAAGACAATACAAAAGAGTTTCAAACTAAGCAAAACTAATATAAATTAATTTAACCAAATTAAAATAAACTAACAAACTATATGTAATTGCAACAAATATATGTTCTAGAAAAAAAACTATGAAAGAGAGTACCAAAAGTCAATTAATAAAAAGTTAAATTTTGTTTGAAGTAAAATAGATTTCAGAATATTTTTTCTTGAATTTCAGTAAGAAAACAAAAATATACATGGTGAAATAGAAAGAAAAAAAAAAAAGACAAAATAAAGGTAATAAATTACTAGCTAGCAGTTCACTAGCATTAATTGTATATGGTTGGCCAATTTCCTTTGTTTTTTTCCGTAACATGGTTAACCAATTGGCCTACCATTTTTTTTTTATAAGGTTGGTTAGCCAATTGGCCTACCATACACAGTACATACTGAACCAAAAGCAATAAAACGGAATCAAGCAATGTTATTAAGAGGAATCGTTCTGACATGCTCACCGCCACTTTGAACCCACTTGACCGCTGCACCAGAGCCAAGACTTGTGTCAAGAGGATTCAAGTACTTCCCTATATTTGAATTTAACAATAGTTTTCTTATAAAGAGTAAATTTACAGGACGACGCGGATTCAGTTGAACCCACTTCGCACTACGTGGGTCCGCCCCTACTTCCGACCAAATAGATCAAACATTATACAACGTTGACCAGCCCATATGAGACTGTCCAAGTAGTAATTAGCTTTTTTTTTTTTTTTTTGGGTTGATACAACCATGGTATCTGGGCTAAGCTTGCACACCTCAACTAATTCCACAGGGCAACTCCCACCAGCACAAGTACCAGGTAACCCCGTAATTAGTTATTGGTCTTGGCCTCTAACAACAAATAGATGACAGCCAAGTTTGACCAAGCCCAATGCGAGCAAACAACAACAGGCTATGATTATCTACCCAATGAACTGCTATAGCTAAAGAAGTCAGGACTAAAAAACTGATGGCCTGGGCTGGTCATATGTTATGTATAACATGTTGTGTCATGTAGAGCGGAGTGTGGATTGTACACAACATGGTAGCTACATGATACTACCCTTGCCAGAAGCTGTGAAATAGATCAGTGAATTCAGCTGAATGACTAGATGTTTAAATGGACCATCAGTTACGTGTTTAAGATGGGCAAATAAGCTACATTATAAGACTGTAAGCTCCCCTGTTTAGCTTTAGTTTGCCGGTTGTGAATACAGGAATAGCAACTAAATGGTTGCTTTAGGTCAGTATTCGAAAATTCAGGTAAAAAGAGCATTGAATCCACAAACGACATTAGATACAAAAAGAACATAAGATTGACAAATGACAAATGCAACCCTTGATTAGCAGAGCCCCATGTTTTCTTCAGTTCATACAACATTCGTATTCATTTTTCAGCGAAATTCCCATAGTCTGATTCTGGTTTCAGCTTGCATTAACTAGCCTGTCCAACTGGTGTAATCAGGACTTGTTCTTGATTGTATGTCAGTGCAGGGCAAGTGTGATATATAGAGAACCCCTAGTTTACTCGCAAGGCAACTCGTTTGACCTTTGAATGAAATGAACCCGATTAGGGAAAAATAGATTCAAAGGACTAATATAGCTGACTCCAATTAGTTTGGGATTGAGGTTTAGTTGATTGATTGATTGAAGGGGTGCAAGAATATAGCAACAGATCAAGCAAAAGGGGGAATTGGCATTCTAACTATGCTCGTCCGGGAGGAAGCATGAAATAGACCGGTAATTTGGCTTCACACAAGATCAACATATGTGTCAATGTGACGATAGGCTGAAACTTTGGTTAGAATAAGGTGCAGTCCAGAGACTCCAATTGCTGGTAATAAGTAGAATGAACAATCAAGAACAAATAAAGAGGACTGACAGGAAATGAAGCTCTGAGAAAGGCTAAAGCCAAAAGGCTTTGAACAAGTCCTCAATATGTGTCAGGGGTGGAGCTACAGTTCTGCTCACGGGTTCGGCAAAACCTAGTAACTTTGGCCAAGACCGTGTATTTGTGTTAAGAAATTTACTCCACCTAGTATGTATAAATAATTTATTCACAACCCAGTAAATTACCTTTTCTAGAATCCAAACTCATAAACTTAAAATCCTAGCTTGATATTTGTAACGAAATGCATGTCTTGTTCTAGTAAAGTAACATTTAATGCAAATTAGAACGTCCTCATTTTTCTTCAGTTTGCCTGTTTCTAAATTGACAATTCTCCAACAGGTTTATATCTTGACAGACAATATCCCAAATCCACGGGAGCCTGACATAACTTAAAATAGTAAATGACGGAAGAAAATCAAGAGAGCAGCCAGGCGTAAGGAAAATGACAAAGACTCAAACTTTTAAAGGGGTCGTTTGGTTGTTGGTTAGGAAGTGAATTATTCATGTACTAAAACCAACATAACTAGTACCATGTTTGGCAGCATTTTAGTTGCTATGTATAAAATTTAGCACACCAAATAAAGTGTTTAGTTACCAGTTTACAATCTCGCATAACTAAAACACGTAATTAAGCAATAAGTCAATTTACGGAGTATTATTTTATGCAAGGTAGAAGATGGAATAATTAATACATGAATAACTAGACTCTGCATTACTAATACCTGCATAACTCTAACCAGCAACCAAACGAGGGAAATAGAAAACAAACAGATAAATGAGAGAAGACCCTTTACCTTCCAGGCTAAAGAGAAACCCAATTGATTCGCAACCATACCGCTGGATACCCAACAAATTAAACATAGCAAAGCAGCCAAAGATCCAGCTTTCTTGTCCAAACACACGTAGAACACACCATAAACCAAAGCAAACAAGAACCCATAATTAAGAACCAAGGAGCTGTGTTCACAGAGCTGAATTGGAGGTAAATTGAAAAGTGGGGGCGTAAAATTGAAAAGAACAAGACTAGTAAAAAAAATCGGCCACACAAATACCATGTGAATCAAGATATTCACTGGGTTGCTATGGTAAGCGCCATAGAATGCAAACTGCTTCTCTAGGTCAAAGATTTCCATATCTTCTTCAATCCTTTAGTAATCTGGGGGAATTATTATGATGAAATGGGGTTGAAATATTTGACCCCTATTTGGGTTTTGGGATTATAAAGAGGAAAGTAGTAAAGACAACTGGGAATTTTGTATTTTTGTAGAGAAGCGACAAAAGGATTGAATAAAAGAATGACAAATCGAAAGCAAATTCAGAGAAGCCTGTTGATTTGCTACGATGTTGTCTATGCTGATGTTTCTCATTTTTTTTTTTTTTTTCTTATTATTTCCCTTTATTTGGTCAAAGGCGTGTCCAGCTTCTTTCTTTGACACTTAAGAAATAGAGGTTTTAAATTTTGAAAAAGAAATTCAATCAATAAATAAAAAAGGAGAAAAAGAAGAAGAATAAGATGATCGTATTCACACATGAGGGCGTTCGCTTAGGCATTTTGTACTGCCTTTCATCCTTTTATCTATTTGTATATGTATTTTATTTTAGTTGAAGGAAATCTTTATTATTGAAAAGAAAAGATGAATTTGAATTTTCGCTTGCAACTTGGCACATCACATGATAATCCTATTTCAAAAAGAATATACGAGGCACGAGCATACTCTGAAGTTTCAGTTATGACTCACAATCAGTGAATTGTGTTACTAGTTAGGTTCTTCTTTATCTATTTATTTTCAATTTAAAGTTGCAAACTTTACAGCTTCGATGGAAACTTGCTGCACCAAAATTCAGCTAACAGAAAAGTTCAGTCATCAAGCCTTCCGTTGGAACAAATAAAAAGTTTCACTAGGAGTATAATATGAGATTAAATATCCACATCAACGTATTTCAATTTTCTTTTATTTTTGGTAAATTATTTCAATTTTCCTCAGTAGGCGTTTGGCCATGGAAATCAAATATTTTTCACTTTATTTGGAATTTTAAAGTTGGAGTTGAAGATAAAGTTGTGTTTGGTTACAGTTTTTGCAAAGAATATTTGGTTGGTTGAGTGTATTGAAAGTGAAAACAATGTTTTTGGTGTTTTTCAAATTACAAATACAACTTGAAGTTGTATTTGAAATTTTCATGACCAAACGTTGATTTTCAAATAAAGTGAAATAATTTTCCGGAAGTTGTATTTAGAATTTTGATGACCAATCGCTGATTTCCAAATAAAGTGAAATAATTTTCCGGAAAAAAGTAAAAAATTCTCACGTCCAAACGGGTCCTTAGTCTGTGAAAAAAGAACTTTATTATAACGATGGACTTCAAACATTTGGTTGTTAGTCGAGGTATTTAAAGATACTCTCTTTGTTTCAATTCACGTGAATCTATTTTCTTTTTTAAATCCGTCGCAAAATGAATGCCTCTTTCTTTGAAAACAAATTCACTTTATGAAATGATTTGACCACACAAATATCCAAGACTTATTTTGAATCACAAGTTTCAAAAGTCTTCCTTCTTTCTTAAATTTCATGTCAAGCCAAATAGATTTACATAAATTGAAATGGAAGGAGTATTTTATTGTTGGTAATACGCACAAAGAGTAGGTAATTGCAGAGGTGAAAAAAGTAAAGGCAGGTCACTGTTTTTTGGGCTAAAAAGCACCCCAAAAAAGGGCCCATGCGGGTCTCGAAGAGGAGAAGTCCCAAAAGAAAAGGCAGGTCATTGTTTTTGGGCTAAAAAATGCAGCAAAAAAACACACAAAAAAAATGGCCCATACAGCCACACAAATATCCAAAAAATTTACTTGGCATAGCTAACATTATTACCTATTTATGGAACATAACTAAATTTTACAATAATTATATTTAGTAGCTAAAATATAACATATTTACTTCCTATAGCTATCACTTTTTTACCACTCATCTGATAACTTCCCACACCCCTAAATTTAAGCAAAAAACAAACGTCCCTCTCTCCTATCCCCTAAATACACGTCATTATGCCCAATATCCCTTAATTTCCTCCAATTTCAAATCAGTTTTATAATAGTTCAACTTCCTTGTTTATCTCTAATTAACTACTCATTAATTTCACTCATAATTCAAATCTAATTCCCAACAAAAGGTAAGATTCTATACTGATTTTTACGTTTCACTGTGTATTTATATTTTCGTTTTGTATTTTGATTATTATGTTCAATATTACTTATTCTGATTTCTGTTGACTATATTTCAGATATATTTTTCATATATTTTGACTATATTTAGAAAAGTTTCAGAAAAAAAAAAAAAAGTTGCAGTGAAAACATTGTTACCTCAATTATAAACTCAATTATGACTATATTTTGGCTATATTTTAATTTTATTTTTGATTATTATGTTCAATATTACTTATTCTGGTTTCTGTTGACTATATTTTTCATATATTTTTCAAAATTTCAGAAAAATAAAAAAGTTGTAGTGAAAACGTCATTACCTCAATTATGAACTCAACTTGAATTCGATATTTCAACAGATGAATTCATATATATATTCGTCGTTTAAAATGAACTCTGCTCACTGGTTTGATATTGTTATTTTTCAAAGTTTATTGATAAACTAGTTTTTGAACTTTTTTTTTTTTTTTGGTTAAAAATATGAATGTACTTTTTGAATTCAATTTTTTTTGAATTTGTTAGCTGTTTGAATGAGATATGAGATCAGATCTGGAATGGGAGTATATTGCGTGAATCAGGGAACATTAAAAACTGATTTTAATTTAAATTGGAATAGATTTTGTTTCCATAAATATAGCATTTTCAATTTTCTCAGCGTGTGTATTTTCGTTATATTTATCCTATATTTAAGTCGACGCATCTCTGCTAAATATAGGTCCTCAACAAAATAATTGTAAAATGTAGAATATGTAGTTATAGGTTGTTAGAAGGAGCTAAAAGGTAGCTGTTTGTGAAAATTTTACTATTTTGAATCACAAGTTTCAAAAGCCTTCCTTTTTTCTTAAATGTCGTGTCCAGTCAAATAGGTTTACATAAATTGAAATGGAAGGAGTATTTTATTGTTGGTAATACGTACAAAGAGTAGGTAATTGCAGAGGTGAAAAAAGTAAAGGCAGGTCACTGTTTTTTGGGCTAAAAAGCACCCCAAAAAAGGGCCCATGCGGGTCTCGAAGAGGTGAAGTCCCAAAAGAAAAGGCAGGTCACTCTTTTTGGGCTAAAAAATGCAGAAAAAAAACACACACAAAAAATGGCCCATGCAGGTCTCGAACCTGCGACCTTCGCGTTATTAGCACGACGCTCTAACCAACTGAGCTAATGGGCCGGCTTGCTTTTTAGATCCGTGTGACACATAGACAAGGTACTATTACAAACCGGGGACAAAAATAAATCCCTCATCCAATTTCCTACCCGTCTGAGAGGCGTCAAAGAAATAGAGGAGAATAGCAACTAATTTTCAAAATTTCGGTTTCATATTTCAAGAAATGGCTGAAGCCATTATGAGCTTTATGATTGTCAAACCCAGGATTTGTAGCTTCTCTATGCAAATTACAAAACTAAACACGCACCCTTATACAAGATCAGTTAAGGCATAACCATCTCTCTAATTATTCTCTCCTTCTCTTAATTTATATTTGCGACGTCCCCTATTTTACTAATACAATTCTTTTGCATTTAATTTCCTCTGTTTCTCTGTCGCATTTTTCAGTTTAGTCAATCCTCAAGCATTGCTTTTGGCAACGGCAGACACCAGGTAATTAAGTAGTACTACACTACTACCACTTCTACAATCCATAATTATTTTTCACGATTCGTTCTTGAAATGTTCTAATGTATTGACTACCCGTATATGTGTCAACTGTACGTATAATTAATAGATTGAGAGTGGCGGAAGAAATTGTAAGTTTATATGGAATGTTCTTCCAGAATATTGGCCATTGATGGCAGTACTAGTTGAACACATGGAAGGTCAAAGAGACCTCATAACTCACAAATCCGTTTGGCACCTAAGTGATGAAGCCATGAAGAATGTTTGTAAGTGTTATTATCATCCCCTGTTTCATATCTAATTACCAAATGTTTAACATTTTGTGTAAGTAATAATTATGATTACAGTATGTCACATACAAAGCTAATTTACTTTTTGTGAGAATTCTGTCATTGTAGACACGTTTTACATCATGTTCACTGTTCGGGGATGCTGCTTTTTTGTTTCTAAAAAGTAAGCCTTAGATTTCCCTATAGTCCTGTATTTTGCATATTTCGAATTTGCTTCAATAAAAACATCGGAAAAGGCTCAAACATGCCATCGAACTATCGGAAATGACTCATTTATGCCACTCATCAATAGTTTGGCTCATTTATGCCATCGAACTATTGGAAATGGCTCATTTATGTCACTCATCAATAGTTTATTTACATTTACGCTATCAGTTACCAAAATGACTCATCCATGTCATTTTTCTTTAACTTGCCGGATTTTATAATACCCGATATGACACGTGGCACTGCAATTGGGTCTACGTCGTTTAATTAAACCAGCCCAATTTTAAATCCCAAATTAATAAAAAAATCCGACTCATACACCCTACCCACCCACAACAATAATCGAGTTAGAGGCCACATGTCATATCTGGTATTGTAAAACCGACGTTAATGAAAAATGGTATGGATGAGTCATTTTGGTAACGGGCGATGGCATAAATGAGCTAAACTATTGATGAGTGGCATAAATGAGCCATTTCCGATAGTTCGATGGCATAAATGGGCCAAACTATTGATGAATAGTATAAATGAGCCATTTCCGATAGTTCAATAACATATTTGAGCCTTTTCCGTAAAAATATTAATATGTCGTCTCGTTTAGGATCCCAACTATGATTCAGAACAGTACAGAGGAGATGGAGGTGATGGTACTGGACATTGGGTCTATGAGAAGGTACAATCTTTCCAAAATCTGGTCGAAACATCTCTTTGTTTTAATGATATAAAGGCAGGGCCGGATCATACAATATAGTTTATAGGTTTGGCAAAATTCAGTAATTTTAATATTAAGCCTATATTTGTGTTAAAAAAAAAATCCAGTATATGTTAAAGAATGGAGTATATTGCAAACTTAGTAAGTTATCCTATCCTAGAACCACAACTCATTAACTTAAAATTCTTCATCTTTGTCTTAAGGCAGGTACGTTGTCTTATGAGTACAATGCTTTGATGAACTTATAAATAACTGAAAACATAGGTAGAGAAACTAGAGGCTAATCTAGAATCAATAGTTTGTGAATCCAGAATAAATGTGGTCTTATTTTATTAAACGAATATGTTTTTTTTTTAAAATAATAATAATACGTAATAAAAAACAATAGGTTCAGTTGAACTCATATAACTCGTCCTAAATCCGCCAATGAAGAAAGGGTAGGCAATTTGATAGAATGAAGTTGGTTTTGTGGGGTGGATGCAGCAAGAAGACACTGAAGAATCAGCGAGAGCAGCGTTATGACGCAAGGAACTGATAGAGGAGATTGAACAAAAGGTTGGGGGTTTGAGGGAACTCGAAGAAGCTGGCAAGAAGGAAGAGCTTATTGTCAAGTGAATAAAATGATCATGATGTATGCATAAGCTACCAACAAAGTTCATGGGCCAAAGTCATAGATGGACCCCTTGAACTTGTCCTGATTTTTCATCTAGACCCTCAACTGAAACGTTGACCATCTGAACTCCCGAACATAAGATAAAGCGTGCCATTTGAAACCCCTATCGTGCCCCGGCACACGCGTGGCTTCATTCGCTTTAAACAGAGCGTGAGAGACCAATTTTTTTCTTTTTTTAAATTTTTAATCATTAAAAATTAATTTTAACAAAAACTCTATTTTAAAATCTATTTAAATAATTAAAAAAAATTGAAAAACCCAACCCATCCTCTCCGATAGCCCACTTCACCGCCGCCACGCCGCTGCACTCTCTGCCGCCTCCTCCTCCGCCGCCGTCGCCGCTTTCTTTTTTTAAATTTTTAATCATTAAAAATTAATTTTAACAAAAACGCTATTTAAATAGATTTTGAAGCGGCGGGGGCAGTGGCGGCGGTGAAGTGGGCTATCGGAGAGGATGGGTTGGGTTTTTCAATTTTTTAAAATTATTTAAATAGATTTTAAAATAGAGTTTTTGTTAAAATTAATTTTTAATGATTAAAAATTTAAAAAAAGAAAGCGGCGGCGGCGGGGGAGGAGGAGGCAGCGGCGGCAGTGGCGGCGGCGAGGTAGGCTATCGGAGAGGATGGGTTGGGTTTTTCAATTTTTTTTTAATTATTTAAATAGATTTTAAAATAGAGTTTTTGTTAAAATTAATTGTTTTTGTTGACATGGCTTATTTAAAAAAAAAAAAAAAAAAAAGGTAACATGACATGGCTCCATGTCACTGGTCTATTTTCCATGTCACGGCAAGTGAGCTTCACGCGTGTGCCAGTGGCACGAGGGGTTCAAATGGCACATTTATCTTATGTTCGGGGGTTCAGATGGTCAACATTTCAGTTGGGGGGTCTAGATGGAAAATGAGGATAAGTTCAGGGGTCCATCTATGACTTTGGCCAAGTTCATGAATGTTTCCCTTTGTATAGATAAAAGTATCATTTCTGAATTACCACAGTACATATTTGTAGTACTACTACACAGATACATAGCCAAAAAAGAAACTTATATTAGTATAGTCGTTTGAAACATGGACTAGTGCCCCTCACTTAAGGCCTCTTGTTGAAGTTTCGCTTTAGGCCACAAATATCATTGAGCCGCCCCCGAAAGCAAATCTTTGTTTAGACAATATTAAGCAATTGAAATTTTCTTGCCTTGTCCGGAAATATAGAGCCTTCTCCCCCCTTACATTTTGTCTACAAAGGGTGTAGCCTAGTGGTAAATAAAGCTAAATGAAATTGAATATCAGAGCTCGAATGTGGATACATGCAAAAAACGTAAAGTGGTTTCTTTCATCTATCTAATTCTTGATGTTTATTATCAAGACGCTTAGCTTTCTTCGTTGATTTTATCTTAGCAACATAGCCTTATCCTTTGCCTTTATCTCGTGGCTTGGCTTTATTACAAAATCTATTTGGAGTGGATTTGAAGTATCAACTACATAGAATATTATAGACTACCCATATCATAAAACAGATATCATTAACATTATACTCCTTCCATCCCAATTTATGTGATATACTTTGACTGGACACGAAGTTTAAGAATAAAGGAAGACTTTTGAATCTTGTGGTCTAAAATAAGCCAAAAATATTTGTGTGATCATAGATCATCTCGTTAAGCATAAAAGGTAAAGTTTAAAGTTAAATTGTTATCAAATAAGGAAATTGTAGGAAATCAATCCGTGTCTTGTATTGATGTATCAAGGTTATTATATACAAAGTAGGTATCCCTAATTAGAATGATACTAGCCTAAATTACAGGACCCGATTACAATACATAGGAAGGGAATATTTACAATATTTATACTATTACATAGTCTATCACACCCCGCGATCAAGCGGGGGAGGTTGTCGTCGCTTAGATCGTCCCCACGAAATCATCAAAGAGCACGCGCGGAAGACCTTTAGTGAAGATATCGCGATCTGGTAGCGGGACGGGACGTGAAGGACACGAACTTCTCCGCGGCAACTTTCTCACGTACGAAATGTATGTCCGTCTCTCAATATGTTTAGTGCGTTGGTCTTCGAATTGGATTACGATAGGTATATGGCACTAACATTATCACAATAGACTAAAGTAGGCGACCAAATTGGACAACGGAGCTCCAAGAGAAGGTTGCGAAGCCAACGAGACTCAGATACTACATTAGCAACGCCACCGGTATTCGGCCTCGGCACTCGATTTAGACATAGTGGCCGCCGTTTGGATGACCGAGAGAGAGGTTATCGCGGGGAAGACACGGTAACCGGATGTGGAGCGGCGAGTGTGGGACAACCACCCCAATCGCATCGGTATAAGAGACAGAGCGATGGAGGACTTGTACGAGATGGAGACCAAAGTCAATAGTACCTTGAATGTGTCGGACTATGCGTTTAAGAGCATGCGCATACGGGCAACCTTAGGATCATGCATGTGAAGGCATACTTGTTGAACCGCATAGGAGATGTTTGGTCGTGTGAATGTAAGGTACCGTAACGTGGCAAGCCAACTTACGATATTGGGTGGGATCATCGCAAGGAGGGCCGGCCGTGGCATGGTTGGCTTTGGTGTCGATAGGTGTACGGCGGGCTTACGGCCGGTCATGCCCGCACGCTTCATAATGTACGCCGCATAATTTTTTTTTACGAGAGAGAAACATGCCGTGTGAAGTCGGGTAACGACGATACCCGAAAGTAGTCGAGAGGGCCCAAATCATCGGCAAATTCGGCACTAGCGAGAGAGACATGATGGATTCCGGAAACATCGAGAGGAAAGGCGCGAGAATAATATCATCAACATATAGCGAGAATGTAAGCAACGTCGAACCTCGACAATAAATAAAGAGAGTGATCGGATACCTGGCTATGTGAAAAACCAATGGTGGAGACATAGTACGCAAGCGTTGGAACCATGTACGGAGCTTGCTTAAGGCGTACAACGATTTCTTCAAGAGACGGACATGATGGGGATGCGTGGGTCCTTAAACCCAATAGGTGACGCATATAAACGATCTCATTAAGATTACCGTGTAGGAAAGCATTCTTGACGTCCAATCGATGAATGGGCCAAGAGTGTGTAAGTGCAATGCTCAAGACGGTGCGAATAGTGGCCGGCTGACGGCCCAGGATCGAAGGTCTCGTCGCAGTCAACTCCAACCTGTTGAGACTGCCATCACAGACAAGACGGGCTTTGTGCCTCTCAAAAGAACCATCAGAATTCTTTTTATGACGAAAAATCCACATAGAACGAATAAGATTCACATCGGGGGACGTGGAACCAACTCACGTCTTATTATTAATTAGAGCATTATATTCATCAACCATGGCGGCTTTCAATTGTGGTCATTTAGAGCGTGTGATTTCGCGGAGAGGCGAGATGGGAGAGATAGGAAGTATTTAAGTTGAAAGGTTGTTTGGGTTTGAAAATCCGCGTTGGCCTCTGTAACCATGCGGGAGGGCTGGCAGGCGCGATGACCGTGGGGGGTGGTAGGGCTTTCGGCGAACACGGAGTGGGGCGGTGGGGGGAGGGACGGTGGGCGCGTGTCCCCGGTGGCCCCGCGATCACGGGCGGGGAAAACGATGGGGGAGGGGGCTGTGGGCCGTGTCCGGTGCGGGAGCGGTGGAAGGGTGGGCCAGGAACGACAGGGAGGAGCGGTGGAGATAGAAAATGCAAGGTATATGGGGAAATGCCATGGTCGGGTTAATTCATAGGACGTTGGGGAGGGGGAGTGCAATTTGGAGAAGGGAAATTGAGTTTCGTCAAAGGGACATGCGGAAGTGAGATAATGATTTTGTTGGTGGACAAATCCTAACACTTATATCCTCATGATTCAACGGATAGCCCTAAAAAACACACGGGGTGGATCTTGCTTGTAACTTATGAATAGACGTAGATGGGAAAAGTGGATGCATAGACACCCAAAACCCGGAGATGAGAATAGGAGGGGGTTCGTTGATAGAGAACTTGGGTTGGTGATTTATGCTTTAAGGACTTTAGTGGGAAGTATATTGAGGAGGTAGGTGGCCATTTTGGAGAGCATGATGCCAAAAGGGGGGGGACGGAGGAGTGGACAAGAAGAGTGCGCACTATGTTGTTAATGGATTTAATTTTTCGTTCCGCTTTGCCATTTTGAGGGGATGTATGGGGGCAAGAAAACCGAAAATTTATACCATTGGAGGCGCAAAAAGATTGAAATTGCCCATTTGCGAATTCCGCCCATTGTCACATTGAATGTTTTTAATGTCTCTTCAATTGAGTCCGTATTAATGCCTTAAAAGATAGAAAGATAGAATACACTTGGGACTTGTTAGAGATAGGAAAAGTCCAAAGAAAATTACTATAATCATTAAGAAAGAAAACATAATAGCGGTGCCCGTTAGAACTTAAAACGAGGAGATGTCCATAAATCGCTATGAATAATGTCAAACGGCATAGTAGTAAACGACAACGAATCGAGAAAATGGCAATTTAACATGTTTCCCCAAGGATAAGAGGTGCGAAAAAAGTACGGCCCTATTACATTCAATTAAGGCATTACTACGAAGAGAACTAAGGATAGCTTTTCCGGATGGCCAGGCGGGAATGCCACAAGCTAGGTGATGCGGCAAGGAAGGTGGATGGTGGAGTGGACCATGCAGTGGCATTGAGAGGATCCAATTCCCCGGTCTCTCACATCTCGTTAGGCGGCTCCCGATGGGTAAATCTTCGCGAAAACAAGAGGATCAAACTCGACGAAACATTATTATCCTTAGTGAATTTACGTACGGAAACAAGGTTTTTGATGAGTTTTGGAGCATCAAGACATTTCGGAGACGTAATTGAGCATTAGGTGGGGGAAGGGATGTATGACCATAGCCTCGAGTGGAATAGTGCTACCATTACCAACAATGATTTGTAATTATTGCTCAAATTAAAATAAGACGTGAGAGTACACGAGTTGGCGATGTGAGAAGTCGCCCGTGTCCATGTACAAGTGTCATCAGGTTGATGCAAGGATAGAGTATGCATTTCATTGCGCCCGCGTCTGTCGGAGTGTACCCCGAGTTGGGAGGAACGTGCATGGAATAGGCCTGAGGCCGAGGACGAGGACCCGCGCCAAGAATGCCCAGGCCGCGACGTGGCGGGTCGGCTAGCGCCTTGTCTCGTCGGGTACGGGCGAGCGATGTGGCCTTTAGGCGGGGGCGGCCGGCCCGGTAGTAGCCCCTGGCCGTGGGCTGTCCGTCGGCCACCGGCCACCACCGGGCGATCCCCTGCCCGCGGCCTTGCTTCCCGGTTGGCGTTGTTGTTGTTATTTTTGCCTTTGTTCCCGGTTAGAATTTCACCACGATTATTATCACGCCGGTTAGCGGAATTATTGTGACCGCCGGTGGTGGAGAGGAGTATCATTATCAACAAAAGAGAGCCGCGGGGGTTGGAATCGCGGGCACGTTCCCTTAAACGCATCCGCAAGCTTCGAGTGCGGAGCACTTCGAGAAAAGAAGGCAAGACATCTTTGTTGAATGGTGGTGACAAAGTGTGCATACGTCTCCGTAAGCCGGCCGAGAAGTCGCAAGACCGACGTTGATCGGACAGCGACCCGACGTTGGCAAGCTGATCCGCGAGAGACTTGAGCCTATTGTAATAGGCCATAGCGAGCCGAAGTCGGCCATTTTTTGTGGTGGTGAATTCGGTTTCAAGGTACGCGCCCGTGAGTGTTTGTTATCTTGGAAAAGTTGAGCAACGCGATTCCAGCCTTCTCGGCAACATCATCGTACGAGAATAGGGTAAGAATATCATGGGAGACGGTGGCGTATATCCATTGAAGGACCACCGCATCTAGGCGTTTCCGGAGCGGAAGGTTAGCGCCTTTGTTGCGTCATACGCGGTGAGTTCAGCGGTGTCAGTGGGTGGTATGATGTGCTCGAGTACGGAGTGAACGCGGGCTAGGACTTTGAATAGGGTTGCCCATTCGTGATAATGGCCGGTTTCCATGTCTAGAGTGATTGGGATTAAGGATTTCACATTCGTGACGGTTAAACGGAATGGAAATTTTGTTGTCAGCCATGGGAGGGAGAAGAGGAAGGAGGAAAGGGGACGGCTAGGGTTAGGGTTGAAAGAGAAAGAGAGGTGGACGGCTAGGGTTTTGGAAGGAAACCTAGTCTGATACCATGTAGGAAATCAATCCGTGCCTTGTATTGATGTATCAAGGTTATTATATACAAAGTAGGTATCCCTAATTAGAATGATACTAGCCTAAATTACAGGACCTGATTACAATACATAAGGAAGGGAATATTTACAATATTTATACTATTACATAGTCTATCAGAAATATATCATTATTTTTTAGACAGACTAAAAATGAAAGTGTATCACATAAATTGAGGTAGAGGAAGTACAAGTCATGGGGCTAAATCTTTTTACTCCGAACTGCTCAGCTAGTCCTCAATTAGGCTCTTCGTAAAGTTGAACGAGAAATGTTTTACTTGCTCCCTCATCCTAATTAATAACAATGAAAATATAGTAACATGTCTTGATGATCATCAAAAAACAGATGCTTATTTCCAAAATAGTTTATACTTGTCTCTACACTCAATTGATTTAATTTTGCCAAAGTCACGTGCATATTATTGTGAACATTCCCATTTCGAACCTAAAAAAAAGCATGATCCAATTTTAAAAAACCTGAGAAATTAGGTTGCGACACAATTTTGTATTGGGCTAAAACAACTCAAAACATATTCTTAATATGATGTGGTATTGTTAGCTTTCGATCAAATCCACATAGTGTTGTCAAAATGTCTCGCATCATTAAGAGTATTTTTCATCTTATAAATATCTTACTTTTCTATTCAGCTATCAATGTGAAACTTTGTTTACGGAACCCAACATTTTGCATCCAATCGAAACCGAGCGGTGCTGGTAAAGATTTTGTCTTTCACTTTATTCTAGACGTAGCAAAATATTAATCCATGAAAACTTTATTGCTCAACCCTTCAAGTTTGACCTGTTCCTTTATTAATTTAACACATTTTGGTTTGTCCAAATTTGTCTTATGTAAAACTTGGGTTAATTTAAGTTAAATATTTAGCTCAAATTAATGCATGAGAAACATTATCAAAATATTTAAATGAACTTTTATTTTGTGTTTGATATGTAATATATTTTTATAAGAAAGAAAAATTATAATTAGTTGTGTATCGAAAATTAAACAAATTATAAAAAATAAAAAAATAAAAAACCTTAGTAACAATTAGGTGAATTAAACTATGACTATTGTTTAATTCATTTTAATTCAATTCAACGAATCAGTAACCTGTCCATTTAAAACCCCTCCTTCTTTTTAAGAGGAAAAGTCCTCTCTTCTGAAAACCAAAAAAAAAAATTAAAAAAAATGCAATAACATACTTAAGTGTAATCTCATAAGTGGAGTATGAAGAGGGTAGGATGTATATACATCTTAACCCTATCTTTGTGAAGTAGAGAATTTATTTAGGATAGACCCTTGCTCACTTCACTAAGACAATATATATAAACAACGGAAAAGGGCTAAATATACCCCTGTACTATGAGAAAAGGGTCAAAAATACCCCTCGTTATACTTTGGGGCCAAATATACCCCTGCCGTTATACTTTGGGGCTAAATATACCCCTCATCTGTTAAAGTTGTCCAATGTGGATGTCCGATCCTATGTGGCTACCACACATTTGATGAGGTGGATGCCACATGGCATGCCACCTCAACGCCCCTAACCCATTTTACCCTTCCCTCTATTTGTTCTTCCACCGCTAAAATTTCCTTCCCCTCCACCACCATTGCTACCTTTACTCACCACAAAATCTAATGTTGCTCCGGTAATCCAATTGTCGTTGTTCCTATATGCATTGGATAAAGAAACTCCCTCAGTTAGTGCAAGTGATGATATTGCCTGATGCCTATGCTGCTGCTATACTGGAATTTAATTCCCCGTTCGTTCCTCTTTACATTCCGCAAGATGAGGATTAATGCCCTCTTTTCTTTGAAGATTTTTATATTGTCCATGGTCATACAGCTTTGTGGAGATCGTTCACGATGATTGATACAACTTAAGTTTTACAATTTTCTTGGCCAATTATATGTTTTAATTTTATCTATCGTTGCATTTCAGTTTTCATTTATACTCACCGCCATCGTAAAGATTCTTTGCAAGTGAAAATTTGTTAATTCATTTTCTGTTGATTGTAAATATGATGCTATTCAGGTTGAATTTTCGAATTAGAGAGGGTCATTGTGGCGGTAATGGTGGGGGAGGGGAAGGAAATTTTAGCGGTGGAAGAACAAATAGAGGGGAGGGGTAAAATGGGTTAGGGTGGTTGAGGTGGCATGCCACGTGGCATCCACCTCAACAAATGTGTGGCAGCCACGTAGGATCGGACGTCCACCTTGGACAACTTTAATGGATGAGGGTATATTTAGCCCCTAAGTATAACGGCAGGGGTATATTTGGCCCCAAAGTATAACGAGGGGTATATTTGACCCTTTTCTCATAGTACAGGGGTATATTTGGCCCTTTTCCGGATAAACAAATATGTTATGGATTTTAAACTAGCAATTTCATATAAAAGTATTGATAAATTGATTGAATAACGGACACCGTAGTTGATCTGAAATAATGCTAAGAAAGTAAGATATAGCAGAGAATGTTAATGGGGAAAAAAAAAACACAGGGAGTATCTATATATTTGCAAATTGTATTAACATACTCAAACACTATCATCTGCTCCATTATTAGTTGTAGGCAACATGTATAATTGTCACGCTCCGAACCATGACCTGGGCGAAACACGGCACTCGGTGCCTTCGTGTATGTACAGAGCGAACCACATGGCTTCTTTGAATCATCATAAGGCATAACATGAGCGGAATATAACGTGAATGCATGATGAGCCTTTATAAAACGTAGTAAGTCATAATACTTAATAAAAATACTTGTTTAAACATGAGTGCGGAAATAACATGAATGAGCCAAAATGGCTATACGACTCGAATGTCGACATAACATAGCCGACTTCTCTATTCTATGAAACCTCTATCATGAGTTTGACTGGAAAACATACTTACTGGGACAAGGCCCCCAGCATACTTTAGATGTATAACTAATCATAAAACAAAAGTTGACTAAACCCCGAATGAGATGGGGCTCACCAATAAGCTGATACGAATCTTTGTCCTGCGAGTAGATGTGTCGTCGAGTATATCGGTACTGCGTCGTGAAATGCGGAGCCCGGCAATAAAAGGAGACGTGGACACTTTGAATGTCTTGGTATGTAAGGCAACTGAATGAAATAACGTGGGACATGAAATAATAATGATAGGAACTGAAACCTGGTCATGAACATGAATACATACATACATACATATATATATATATATATATAACATGGTAAAAATATCATAAGTAGGGAGAGCAATAACTTATAACCGATCCATGGTCTGGTGCTTGCGTCCCGCCAGCAGAACACTCAGTCCTTGCCGGGGAACATGAGATTTAATAAAGTATGAAAGGGTCCAGTCATTATGAGAGATCGTCGGGACATAGGTGGAGCGATCCTCGTCCTACGGTGGCTACGTAATTTCGGGCTATCGAAGCCTTCGGTAATTAAAGCAACTCCCAAAATCATGAACATGTAAAATAAGTGGCACTTGCTGCCCATGGTTTTCATGAAACATAACTTGCCTGCACATGGTTTTCATGAATCATAACTTGCTTGTACATGGATATCATAAACTATAGCTTGCTTGCATGAACTTGTAAAACATGTATAGTATTTTCTTGAAAATAACATAATATATCATAAGCTAGCATGCATAAACCCATGGAATGAGATATATGAGTTTTCATGGATTACGGACGGATTCTCAATAATCATAAAGAAATATTAAGAACTCAATGATGGAATTATAACAATTCATACATAGTATAATCATGGACATGGACCTAGGGTTATCATGAGCATGGTATAGAAACCCTAGTTTTCGTAAAGAATCATAATTTATGGATTATGAGGCGTGGGGAAGAACAATGATATTCCCACACGTAGATAGTAACTCTACATACCTGGTAATGCTCCAAACTTGAATCAAAGACTTTAACTTTGAAGAAGATTTCCAAAATCTTGAATTCTTGAACCTTGAGATGGGTTTTCTTGAAAACCCTAAGTTAGGAATGATGATTTCTTGTTTAGATTACAAGGATATATATTAGAATTAACTTGGAATGATTAGAGTAGACTTACCTTGGTGTTCTTGATGATGGGAGAGAATAGAAGGTCGTTCTAGGGCTTGAGGATGTGAAGAATGAAGTGAAAAAGCCTTAAAACGAAGTTTTATAATTGTTGTCGGACCCATTTTACGCCCTATTTTACGTCCAATAAAAGTTTCACGGACTGTATGTCTCACCGTAAATCAATTACAGTGATTTTGGGCTTTCTGGGCCAATTTTACGGTCTGAATATACGGCCCGTATAATTTTCACGGCCCGTATATTCCACCGTATATCGGCAGAACACTGTTTTAGTAAAACGGGCATAACTTTTTGTACAGATGTCTGTTTGACCTCCATAATATACCGTTGGAAAGGTATTTCAAAGATCTACAACTTTCAAGAAGGAAATTTTCCCAAATTCCTTACAGATTTTTCCGTATACTCATTTTAATTGAGACGTGGTGTAAACTCACTTAAAAACACGCTCCGTAGGGTAGCTTCCGACTTTATTTTGCTCAAGGACTCCTCCCATGTCTTGGTTGGGTTTCAAACACCATTTATACACTACTCAAATTGGGTTCATTATACCCCCGTTTTACGAATCAAATCTTAGCCCAAATGCACGAGGTGTTACAATAATACTCCCCAAAAGGACCAAATCTCGAGTCCATGTAAATTAAGTGGGGATGGGCAAAACCAGCAGTTCCAAAACCATGAGCAAACTCTTCCGAAGACCTCATGATATTCTGTGGACCCAATAACAATATATACAATTGTTCGCAATAAATTTTGCTAGCAAAAAATAAATAACTGCAATCATAAAACAAATATGAGAAAAAATTATTTTTTTGATTATTTTGTGAGTACAACTCCAGATATATCCCTTGATTGTAATCTCTATGTTGTTCGCCTTGATTCGAGGGCCTATGTAGCATCTTTCTCGAATGAAGGATGGACTTCTGTTGATGTGTTGAATCTTGGAAGAACTTTGAGCAGCAATTTGGATTGTTCTTGAGGGAAGACGTCTCTCAAACTCTCCTTCTTGTTGAAGACCTTTGGAGATGTCATTGCTCTCCTTTGCCTCAATTTAAGATGCTATGCAACTTTCAAGATCTCAAGGTCTCTTCAAAATCGATATGTGACCCCTTTATATAGGTGTGAGCTAGAGCTTGGGAGTATTTTGGTCTCCAAGTAATTATAGCGGGCCTTGGGCTTGAAGATCATATATTGGACTTCTCTTGTCAATTTGATGGACCAACCCAAATGTAACTTGGATTTCATTCAAGTCATGTATTTTTTACTTAAATAATTAATCCGGCTTTATTAACCAAAATTCGACTTGGTCAACGTGTCAATAACTTAGAATTTAATTCAAATTTTGTATGGATTAATTCAATTAAAATTTTGATGTCTACAAATAACAAATATATCCACAATATCCATGTATGAGAAGTGAAATTCAAACACTGCTATACATGCCTCATGCACTGTATAATTTATGTAATGGACCTCTTGAGCTGTCGTACCCATAACTTTTCCGCCATACTTGTTCTTCATTTAAAATATCTTCCTTTGTCCTAAGGAATCAAAGCTACCACACAAGTTTTATGCTTGTGCTATATATCACCTATGGATAAATAGATAACAGATGCATGTATCTGGACTTCTTTTGACATATGCCCCTAACTTGATTGTCTTTGCGGATGTTAAATGAGTGGATAGTGTCAAATTTATCCCTGTCCAAGGTATATTCCGATCAAATATGGATTAAGTAGCAGGTCATAGGTCAATCTGTTGAACTCAAGACCACTTCTCAAATCATTACTTGTAACCATTCACCCAAAAATTTCATGAACTCTTTTAGCTAGTTAAAAACTACTTAACATAGATAATTTCAACACATTGGGGGGTTGAATCCATCTGTTGGCTTGCATCTTTTTAGCTGAAAATACTTTGTCATTTTAGGACTAAGCCGTTACGAGTTATGACATACTCGTTGTTCAACCCGTCAAAATCTGGATTCTTAAGTGAAATTTGGGCTAATTTTGACTCATACAAGAATATGTCAACTAATGATGTAAGATTTTGACTACATTTTGGTCTTGTTATTATTCATCAAATTATAAGGACGACACTAAGCTCAAAGCACACGTTAGCAGTAATTAATTGATCGGGGAACCAAGAAATTAATGTCTTGATTCAGCGTCAGTCGAATCCCCTATTTATGCCCTTCTTCGTACCGTCAGACCTCTCTATAACAACATCCGCATATAACAGCACCTTCCCATAACAACTAAGTTTTTCCGAATCTGATTTTTTATGTTATATTTTACTTTTCTATAACAATATTTTACCTATAACAATAACAACCAACTTTGTAATAATACGCTCTTTGTAAAATTACCCACGATATGAAATCTATCTCTTTTTTTTTGGTAATATAATAATTATCATCTTTATAAAAATAGAATATTTGTGATTACCAATAATAAGTGTAGAGCGTTTGACCAAATATTTAATTTGATACTTTAATAAACTATATTTATGACAGAATATTATATATGAATACATATTTGTAATCTAACAATATCATTGTCTTCTATTTTTATTTGGACTGAGATGGAAGATTCAACGGTTCAACTCTTAGATTCCCTTCAAGGGGAAGCAATTGGATACCCGTTTGTTGAAAGTCTGGACGCAAATCTTCGTCAATTCAAGCGTTATATCACCATTAAGAGATTAAAATCTACGAAATAAGCTACAACTATAAATTTCTTCCATCAATCTTGAAAGGATCTAATTTTCATTTAAAATGTGTGTCTGAGAGCTTAAAACTTTGTACATTCAGTTATGAATTTATTGAAATTATATTAACTTTCTTTCACGTTTAGTTAGTTAAGTATGCATATCTTTGAGATTTAAAAATTAAATAATTTTGTTATTTTTAATAACATTAAAAATTAGATTTTATATATTTTTTTGCCTATAACAGCTAACTATTATTTATTTAAATATTAAATGTTGGTATAGGTGTATAACAACCATTCTATATAACAATCAAAAAAATTTGGACCCAACGATGTTTTTGTATAGAGATTTGATTGTACATGTATTTGAACGTTAAAATAGTATTTGCCGGTCACTTTTAGTTCTTTCTTGAAAAAATAACTATTATTGTTGAGTTTCAAATTATCCTGTAATTTTATCAGTAAGATTTGAGAATTCATAACAATAACTATTTTCAAAAACCATTGCAAAAAGTGGTTATTTGTGAATTTTACCCCATATCAACATAAGGGATTGGAAAGTCCGTTAGCACAAAACACAAGAATTATCAAGTTAATTATTTGGATAATCCTTGTCCTAGTTGACTTCACCATTTAGAAGATTTAAACTCATGAAGTTCGTTATCATATAAAGCCTTCATCAATTTGTTTAATTAATTAATTTGCTCATCCTAAAATTATGGCCACTAGGGGGTGTACAAAGTAAACCGACAAACCGCACCAAACCGATAAATCGAGTCAAACCGAGAAAAAAACCCGACTAGTGGTTTGGTTTGACTTGGTTTGGTGTTCAAACAAAAAACCCGATTATAATTGGTTTGGTTTGGTTTTAACTAAAAAAAGTCAAACCGAACCAAACCAACCCGACATTACATGTATTCAATTTTTAAAATATTTTATAGATAAAAATATTTATTTGTAATGTAATTTATAAATATTTCTTAAATTTTTTCGTAGTTCTTTAACTATTATCATATTATTCAAACTTGAACTTAGAATTTTGAATGTCAATAAGTTTTGTATCCTATGGATGTTTGTAACTCTAATAAAGTCCAAACCAAAACCAACTCAACACTAATGTTAACAAAATAAATTCAATTTACCGCTAGGAATGACAATAATGTTGGATATCTATTCTTTAGTTTTGCATAATTTATTTAGAGAGTGAAAAAACATAACTTAAGTTGATTTCTTTGTCATGTAATTAATACTTATTAGCCGTACTCATTTTAGCATGACTTAGTATTTTTAGGCTATGGTCATTTTCTTTATGGCTTGTTAATTAGCAATATTTATTTTGACCGATTTTATTAGCTTTTGTTGAATGTTTTAATACAATGTCATCACTCTTCTCACATTTTGTGTTATTTTCTTAAGAAACACCTTAATTATATAGTTGCATCTTACTAGGACTAAAGAAATATTTGAAGTAAAAGTTATATGTTTTTGTATCAAGACTATTTCGAAAAAAAACCCGAAAAACCTGAGAAAACCGAATAATCCGAGAAAACCCAACCCAAGGTTGAAAAACCTGAATTTTATTGGTTTAGTTTGGTGTATAAATTTAAAAACCCGACGCAATTGGTTTGGTTTGGTGTTTAAAAAATTCGAACCAACCCGGTCTATGTACACCCCTAATGGCCACATTCAGTTTTAATGGAATACAAATTTACCACGTTTATCAGTTCACGCCATTTTAATGCACACCACACAAATACATTCCTTGTTTTTTTCTTCTTATTTTCCCTCCGTGTTGCTTCTTGAAGCTACCTCTTTTGTTTTCTTGTCTGTGAATTATTTGAATCGGAAAATAAACGAGTTATAAAATACATCCATGGTCAAAGGGAATGAGAGGTAATAACAATTTGAGTTTGAATGGTGTATTTCCTATTGTCCATTCTTTTTCCCCATGATCTCAAAAGAGTTGTTGCCACTCCTTGTAAGGTCGTTTGATGTATTAATGACAATATTACCTAAATTAAAGCATACCAACAAGAGAATTAAATAGTCATAAAAGACAATTCTTGAAACGTTAAATTTGTGTGAAAGAATTTGAGTTAAAACAGTACTTCATGATGCATGTAAAGCCTCATAAATTGATAAGGGGTTACATTTATTTGAAAACATTTAGTAAACGGAACATTAACGAGCAAAATTCTTAAAATATAACGGCAGTTTCTCATAAATGAGTCTATTTTCTAGCCAATATATCATCACGACTCAAAATCGCTTAGTCGTGCAGGTACCTACCATTTCCATCTTGGTAGGCGAACCCTTCCCTCACCCGACGTACAAACTATAAATGCGGAAGAACAATGTAAATAATAATAAATCTCAATATCAATTAAAAGAGAATAAGTGCGGAATACATCTTCTACCCAAGGCATCTGGTCTAAGTCAGCACGCAGCTACTAATAAACACTTAGGTCTGAATATATAACAAGAACTATCTGAATGTTGCCATACAAGGCTCATAACATCGAAAGGAATACTGTCTGAAAATAGATGACAAGTATATGAAGAATGGAAACTCGGGCTGCAGATCTGGCAGTAGCTCACCCTAAGTCTCCAACAACACCGTCTCGGGATACTCTCGAGCATCAGAAATAGAACCTACCACACACTCTACACCCCGAAAAGAAGTGTAGCAAGGTAGCATCAGTACAAACAACACCTACTGAGTAGGCATCATAGGCCGACAAGAGTTAGCTAACATATATAAAGGAAGAGATTGAAGAATAGACATGCTCACATTCAAGTATAGACACAACACAGTCCAAGAATGAGAACTCAAGTACAGAAGGATCAAATAGCCTAATCATAGCCTATAGTGAAGCACCTAAACGCAAGTCGGCCAAATTTCCCACGATTCCTCAGAATAACCACAAACACCAGTACAACCAACAATAGATTTTCGTAACCTCAAGTCATAGCCTAGGAGAAAGCCTCTAATCCTCGAGTCCATCAATCCCCAAGTATGTATTAATCAGGCACACGATAACTCAAGTCAATAATCAACCAAGGAAATCAATGCAGAAACGCACCATGCAATATAATAAGACCAACAACAAAATCAGAGATGTGGATGCATGTAATATGAATGCACATGCGATGCGATGCAATGCAATGATACGTATATGAATCGGGCGGATTACCTCCACGGCTCGACAGTCATGACCTATGGGGGACCCGCGAAGTCCATGTACCTCGCGACACACGTACCGATTCAATATATATATATATATATATATATATATATATATATATATATATATATATATATATATAGTTACGGAATGTGCAGCCCGGTCCAATATATGTATGTATATATTGCGGCGCGCAACCCGATCCAAGTATATGAATGTGAATGCATGAATGATATTAATGACAATGAGAATATATCAATACCAATAGTGCCACACATGGACACATATCACAATATCACGAATAAATCATAATAAGGCAATAAGCCACAATCAAACAACAATACCAAGCCCAGCTCATATCAGAGTATCATGAAAAATGAGAATGAGTACACTACATAATATCAATGAATAATGACAACATATCAAATCAATCGTGCCACACATAGACACATCTCTCGATATCAGTAATAAGTCAAGTTCTTTCCTTTATCCAAGATAATACCCAATAAATGAGGGATAACAATTTCACAATCATGATAAGATGACTAAGTATCAAGTCTAATATCACACACGTGGCAACAAGCCAATAGATCACATAAGGCGACAAGCCCACAATCAAATAACAGTACCAACTTAGGTAATCCATCCCAACTTCATACCCGAAGGCATAACATGCTTTCTCCGACAATCACTAACTCTACATATGCTTTGCTAACCAAAGTCTAACCATAAGGTAAGTCGTAACCTACCTGGCAGCCGAGCAGGAACCACGAACAATCAAACCTTCGCCTTGCCTTTCCGGAGAGCCTCCAAGTACTCAAAGTCTATCCATCATCGATTCTAAGTTAGAAATAAGAAACAACGATACCCATATTGCTAAACTTCGCTCAAATCTAAATCAACTACGGCAAAGGGAAAAAATGGGTCTGCAAGGGTAAAATGGATATTTCAAGGGTGAAATTAGTAACCCAACGTTCTAGAAGTTCAATTCTACACTTCAATTGCTAAATTAACTCAATAATAGATCAATTTCACCATTCAAGTCAAAACCCCCAATTTGGGTATAAACCTTAACTTTCAATCTTTCAACTCATCAACACAAATGGAATATTCAAGCCTATTAGACACAAATTCATTCAATTCCATGCTTAGATTATTCAAATCCTCCAACAAATCTCATTTAGAAAGACTAAAACTCAAATAATGAAAGGAACATCAAAACCCATCTTCCTTCTTAAGTTCTATAGATTTTCCATCAAGGATTCATGCTTAAGGAAAGTAAATGAATGAAATCTAAGTTAGAGAACTTACCCTCAAGAGAAATCTGGTTGAAACCTCCTCAAATCGCCTCAAAGATGCTTGGAAACAATAAATGAAGGGATAGGAAATGAAGGGTTTTAACTAGGCAATAAATAGGATTCTGGTCTACGTCATCCGCTGCAGCGATCAGGCTTTTGACCAAGGCAGGAAAGAGAGATTAGATTGACTTCCTAGATCATGGAACCAGCTAGGACCGGAATGACTATCGACCAAGCTTAAGTTAGCTCCTTAAGTTCGTGCTCTCCCCGAGATTCACTCACTTTCAGACAAACTCGGAAGAGGGCGTAGCTTTGATTGCTCAAGTTGCCCTCTCATGGTTGAATGTGAAAAAGAATTGCTTTTGTTTAGTAACAGTCTTATAAGGATGATGTTTCCCCTGTGCCTTATCAATAATACGAGTCCGCTATAGCAGGCTCGCACCAGCGGTTAGCCAACGACCACAGCGGACTACCAACCGCTGTGGCGACTCACCACAATTCCCTCCCCTTTTCCATACGACTGTGTCCTCGCGTGGAACATACGCGCATCTACGGCCGCCACAACGGACAACACCCAATTTCCTAGTTTTTCACTAGCTCAATCCCGAAATCTGACAATCACTCGAGACCTCACAGATATAAACCAGACATGCATTCACACATAAAAACACGCTACGGACTCACTCGCGCTCTCAAAATTTCCAACGGAGGTCTGTTTGACCGGGTTAACACTCAATGGCCAAAGATCAACTTTTCAACCAATAACCCAAAACGCTCCCGAGTGCCTCGGGAACCGAACTAAACATCCCACCAAGTCATAATCGACCATCCGCACCTCTCGAAATAGACAGATTTTCGAAAAAGGTCTGTTTACCCAAAAGTCAACTATTGGTCAAATGTTTTTCACTTTAAGGCTCTATTTCGCATAAGACGTCATAAATCTCGCCCGATCACCTCGGGAATCGTACCAATCATCCCCATGGTTCAAAATCATACTAACAAGGCTCGGGGAAGGGTTAACGAGCTGTTCCACATTAGTTGTTCTATTTTATTTTTTGACACTCAAGTTGACTAATCTTCGGAGCTAAATTGGATTAGAATAATTGAATGTTTTAAGATTATAATTTAAATATTTAAAAACTACACGGAAAGGAGTATAAGTTGCAATTCTTCTCATATTAATATAATAAAAAAAATATCTCAAAATATTGGTCAGTATTTAAAAAGTTTGACTTCTAAAAAAAGAAAATGGACAAATAATACGGGACAAAGGAGTAAGATGTAGCAAGATTGTCAATGGGAAAAAATAAAACAACAGGCAGGGGTATCTATTACAGTGCAAAATCGTATTACTAAAACATATACATATACAAACATTATCATTTACACTATATTTATTAGTTGTAGGCACTAGGCAACATATATAATACTCCCCAAAAGGACCAAATCTGGAGTCCAAGTAATTATGTAGAAGAATCAGACAACTCGGGATGGGCAAACCAGCAGTTCCAAAACCATGGGCCAACTCCTTCGAAGACCTCGTGATTCACTGTGGACCCAATATTAATCCAAATATCCACAAAATACCATGTATGAGAAGTAAAAATCCAAACAAGGGATCACCTATTGTGCATGCCTCATGCAGCGGCGTATCCAGCATGTAAAATGGGGGTTCAATTGAAACACACACTTTTGACGCCGAGCACAAATTTATGTGCAAAAAATTATTAAAATTGTAATAAATAGTAGATATAAATCCATAACTTTAAAAATATAATTAGTCTAATGCTAAAAATCTTAGGATTGAACCTATAGAGTTTAAATCCTGGATCCGCCTCTGGCCTTATGCACTCTATAATTTATGTAAATGTAATGGACCTCTTATTTGTGTCCTCCCATAACTTTTCCGCCATACATGTTCTTCATACAAAATATCTTTGTTTGTTCCAAAGAACCAAACCTACGTACCACACAAGTTTTATGCTTGTGCTATCACCTTTGGATAAATAGATAATGGTTGTGGTACGTGAAACTGGACTTCTTTTGACATATGCCCCTAACGTGATTGTCTATTTTGCGGATGATAAATGTGCGGATTGTGTCAAATTTATCCCTATCCAACGTATATTTGGATCAAATATGGATTAAGTAGCAGGTCATAGGTCAATTTGTTTAACTCAAGACCACTTGTCAAATAATTACTTGTAACCATTTATCCAATTTTTTCATTAACTTTTTTTGCTAGTTAAAAATAAAAAGTAACTAATAGACTATTTCAACCCATTAGAGGGGCGGGGGGTTTAGAATCGATCGTTGGCTTGCATCTTTATAGCTGAAAATACTCTCTTTAGAAATAACCCGTTACGAGTTATGACATATTCATTGTTCAACCAGTCAAAATTTGGATTCTTAAGAGCAATTTTGGCTAATATTGACTCATACAAGAATTTGTCAACTATAAATGTAAAATTTTGACTACATTTTGGTCTTCTTATTATTCATTAAATTATAAAGACGATAATAAGCTCAAAACACACATTAGCAATAATTAATTGACTTGGGAACCAAGAAATTAACGCCTTGATTCAGCGTCAGTCAGGAATCTCATATTTTATGCACTTCTTCATACATGTATTTGAATGACAAAATAATGTTTACCGGTCACTTTTTAGTTCTTTCTTAGAAAAATAGCTAATATTATGGAGTTTCAAATTATCCTGCAATTTTTATCTGTAAGATTTGAAACTCCATAACGATGACTATTTTCAAAAACCATAGCAAAAAGTGGCTATTTGTGAATTTTACCCCATCTCAACATCTGGGATTGGAATCCATAAGCACAAAACACAAGAACTCTACCAAGTTAATTTTTTGGATAATCCTTGTCCTAGTTGACTTCACCATTAAAGGATTTAAACTCATGAAGTTCCTTATCACATAAAGCCTTTATCAATTTGTTGAATTAATTAATTTGCTCATCCTAAAATTACGTCCACACTCAGGTTTAGTGGAATACAAATTTACCACGTTCATCAGTCATGCCATTTTAATGCATACCACACATATACATTCCTTGTTTAATTTTTCTTCTTATTTTCCCTCTGTATTGCTTCTTGAAGCTACCTCTTTTGTTTTCTTGTCTGTGCATTATTTGAATCGGCAAAAAAAACGAGTTGCAAAATATATCCACGAGGGAATGAGAGATTATTAAATTTTAGTTTTGAATGGTGTATTTTCTAATGTCTATTTCTTTCCATGATCTCAAAAATGCTGTTGCCGCTCCTTGTGAGTTCTTTTGATTTATCAAAGATAATATTAGCTAAATTGAAGCATACTAATAAGAGAATTAAATAGTCATAAAAGATAATTCATGAAACGTTAAAATTTTGTGAAAGAATGTGAGATAAAACGTTACTCCATGATGCATGTAAAGCCTCATAAATTTAATAAGGGGTTACATTAATTTGAAACTACTTAGTAAAAGGAGCATTAAAAAACAAAATTCTCAAAATATAACGGCAGTTTCTCATAAATGAGTCTATTGTCTAGACAATATATAAAAGTGTGTGAAATTTTATACGATGGTGAAAAAAACAAACATAAGCATTCTGAAGTTGGTTTATACCGTGACACTTTTTATTTCTTTTATTATCGCAATAGGTTTGTAACTCTTTCTCACTATCTCTCTAATTCTCATAGATCATGGATAAAATAACTAACGATCCAGTATAATTTTCATTTCCCTTATGTTTTTCTAACTTTTATGAACAGAAAACTAATAATTTCCTACTATTTATTGAATTTTGTATACAAGGGATAAAGGATTTATCCATTGTTTTAGTTCTCTAATCTATATCTATATATAATTAAAAAGAGGATAGTTTGCAATAGCATTGTGACAAGTGGCAGCGTAACAGAATGCCATGTGTTACAATTAGTTTAGAAAATAGTTAATTAGTTATTAAGTAGTTATTAGTTAGTATTATTTAATAATTAATTATTTAATGTGGATTTAAAAAAAAAATAACGTGGATTTTAAAAAAAAATAATAGGGACAAAAACATTCCAGATGGTGTGGATACAACTTCCACATTTCAATTTTAAAAATTGGCAATTAATTTTCTATTAAATTCTAATGGGAAAAGGAAAAGGAAAAGGGGGAAATCAGAAAGAAAAAAAAAAAGCCTACTCCCAAAGTAACCCACACTACTCCACGTTCCCATTTCTCATCTCCTGCACAAAATACCTTTCTCCATGAACCCTAAAATTAGGGATACCACGATCTTTAGTGTTTTCACAATGGAGCAGTTTACAAAGGGCAATAAATCACGATGCAGCGGTTTGTCAACACTCATAATTCTTGACAGGAATCTTGAGTGTTTGCACTAACAGGTTCTAACGTAAGTAATCCAAGATTGGAAAAGGAAAAAGAAAAAGGTAACAAAAAAATTCATACTTTCAATTGTGAATTTTTCGATTGCAAGAAGCTTCCAGAAAGCCTAATTTCCTTTACATTATAACAATATGTATTCTCATTTTCTTTTGTTAAAATTGTCTTCGTTTTCAAATAAAATTGTTCAAAATTTCAAATCTTTGAATTGATCAAATAGTTTGTTTGTGGGGTTGTACTTAAAAGTTATAAAAGTAATAAATCAACCATAGTTCCTATTCCAGTTTTCCATTCACGTTTAAAAAATTCAGGAGACTAGCTAGCTGTCTGCAATTCAAAAGATTAGAAGGTCGTTGTATACTTCCCATTCAAATGTTTTATTGTTTTCATTTTTTTCTCAGGAATAGTATTAGTATTCTCTGTGAGTTTTTCTATTCATTTGCTACAACTAATTGATTCTGGTTAGGCTTTCTATACATGTTTCAGTTGTGTTGTATTCGCTCAAAATAACAGTATCGTTTTTTTTCCTCTTTTCCCCTTTTCCTGCACTCTATAGTAGCATTCCGTATGTACTGATTCCATATTCACTGTGCCTTACACAATGTGTGCAATCTTTAACTACAATTATGTTATCAAAGCTTTTGATCCCGTCAACTCCATCAAATTCAAAATAATATTTGAAGTCGACCTTACTAGCATCCGGAGTTGAAAGTGTCTTCAAAGATTAACAATAACCAATTTTTCTTCAATTGTTGAAGGTGCAGAGAACCAGTTTTGAAGAGCTCCAAAGAGGTGGTAAAAGGCATGTTTGAATCGAAGAAAACAAAGAGGAAGAGAAGTGCAAAAAGACCAATAGTGGTAAGTAACAATGTTAATTATGTGATAGATTCTTAGATTCTTGTGGTTACTCTATTCATAGCATCATGATTTCCCTCCTCGGCAGTGGAGCAATGTAGAATACACAGTGAATCAAGCAACGTTAAATTTGAATTGTTAATGTTGCACTTCAAAATAATGTGATTTCCCTGGGAATTATGGGACATACTAAAAGTAGAGATCTACAAAAAAACTTAAAGAAGTTTCTCTTTCAATTTTGAATGGCTAATTTATTATTGGGCAGCCTGAGCTTAAAACTGAACCATGAGAGGACTCTTGAAATTAGTTTTCTCACTCAATGGACATGTAAGTATCTACATATGCTATGAAATGTGCATTACTTAATTTAGCCGTGCAACTAAGATGACATAATTAGGGTACTGCTAATTCTGTTGGATTGGTAGTGTATAAAGTTTAATAAATTTCTTTGATGACGTGGGATCGGGGTGCAACAAAAATGATCAAAAAGTTAGCAAATGTTTTAAAGGATGTTGTATTTGAGGTATACTACAAACTCTTTAGCAAAATAAGACCACCGACGTGTAAAATGTTATCATTAGCTCACTTATAGGACTGAAGGCATGTTTAAAGAATAGTCAATCGTCATGATCTAATCGATGTTTCGTACTTTTAGTGTCTTATTTAAGTATTTGTTGTAATATTTGTGTAGTTGGCCGTGGGGAGTGCTTTGGAGACGGCGTGCGTACATCGATTGGTGATGGGCAAATACATATACTTGGGGTTTACACAAGTGTTTCAATCGCTCCTCGTTGGGATACTACGCACGATATTAGTGCGGCGTGAAGAAATCATCAGGCCATTCTTTTCACAAACATCAAGGACTTACAACGAGCCATTGCTGACCTTACTTGGCTTCTCGAAATAACCATGCTTCGTACGTTGTTCGACTGTAATATCGGTGTTGCTTTTATTCTATTTTTACTATTTCTATTGTTGAAAGTGCCTTCGTCGTTTTGTATTTCTTATTGTGATGCTTGTGGAAAATATTTTTGCGGTTGTTGCTATTGGAGGTGGATGGCAAGGTTTAGTGGCTTATATCAAATTGGGATCTTACTATGTTTCGGTATTCCTCTAGGATATACTCTTGCTTATATGGCTAACTGGGAGTCGTGGTAAATAAATTCTCGTTACGAAAGTTACATATGTATTAAGTATATCAAAGTGTAATCTCGATGCATTTGTAAGCATCTTTTATGGGAAACTACGATGTTGACTAGGAAACACTTTGTCACTTTGTACTTTTGCATCTCATAACTTTTTTCAACCAAAAAGAATTATGAGAGAAATTTAATTTATTCCAATTTTGGATTTTATCTTGCAGGGTCTATGGGGAGGAAAGATCCACAAGCTGACAAGTTGGTAGTAAGAAAATTGGTTTATTGCGGCGATTCACGTCTTTTGGAATTTCATATCTCAAAATGATGGCTTCTCATTTCTCTCTCTCCTTCATAGGTACGACCGTCTCTATTCTTGTTCATGTCTAATAAAGGTCCTTACAGTTTATTGCTTTTCTGAGACTCTTACTGGTATTTTTTTTTTCTATGCTTTAGTAGTGACAATGGCCGTAGTTGTTGTTTTTGTTATTATATATGTATTTAATTTGCTAATTGTTATTCATGATCTAAATCTTGGGTGATCTATGGAAAGATCATTAGGCTAAATCATGTCATGTTTACCTGCAAATATTAACCAGTTATGGCTAAATCATGTCATGTTTACCTTAATTTGCATTATATTTTTCATCGTATAGAATTCATATTGTAGTACATTTTAACAACTTGGTCTTCGAATGCGAGAGGTAGTGCATTGCGCTACGTAATCCAAAATTCTCGATCTTTGGGTGAAGAAATCTTATATTTGTTAAACCTTTTTGCTTGAGATTTGTTTATTTTCTTATGTTTCTTTCTGTAGTTTTTATAATAAAGAAAACTATGTGGAAGAACACTATTTTCTGCGGTTATAAGGGACCTTGCTCTTCACTTCAGAATATGTGGAACTGAGAGCATCATTTTTAAGGCATCTAAGTATATTTGATGTAATTGCCATAGGTCCTATACAAGCCCAAAGACGAAACGTTACTGTAAGGCACCATGAAGCATCTCGGCGGCCTATGGACGTAAATGTAAAAAAGACGATTGTGCGCCTCTTTATTTACTCGCAAAGCTTTAGACTTTCTCTTTTTTTCTTCAAATGATGAGGCTATAATTTAGATGAAATTTTATTGAACACGGATGAAATAACATAAATACAGTTGGATGACCTCTCAGATGAAGGGAATATTAGAGGTGAAAACTTCAAAATTTATGAGTTCTATTGGCATAATCTCTCTAAATTAAATGAAAGCATCAGGGAGTTAAAAAGTTCCCACTGACTTTGAGTACTTTATATATGAATCCACCTTTATCTTTTTGATACTCACAACTTCACAGGCACGGGGAGGTCAACTCAGTACTATACGAGAAAACTGAAAAATAATAAGATGGATCATGAAGAACATAAGCGCTAATTAAAAAGTTTAATCTTTTCCTCCAATCTGTTTGTGTTTACAAAGAAGCATGTTGTGCCTGATGAAGTCTTGAAAGAGGCAGCAGATTTGGTAATGGATTTGATAAGAAGTTGTCAATTTTTAATTTGTTATCATGTTTCCTTTACGTGTTGCATTGGTTTCAAGAGAGTTGTCATGATGTTCTTTTGTGTATGTATGTGTGTGTGATGATTACAGGGAATCATAACCTTCGAAAATTTTACGGGAATATGAGATGTACGGAGGAAGGGTATCACTTCTACTATCGAAGAAGCTTGGCCAATTTTGAGTTGAACAAACTAAGAGGAGAAGGTCTTGGTTACTTAAAAATACAATTTTGATGTAATTTTTTGTTGCTAAACTTACAATCTCCTGTTTCAACTACTATTTGTCAAAGGAATTTAAAGATCAGTGTGGTGCAATTTTGGCAACTTTACGATGGATAATTCAATATATTTATTTCTTACAAGACCTTTATATTATTTTATTCATGAAAATTAGCTAACCATCATTTGAAATAAGACTGATCCAGAAAAATGAGAGTATAAAATTTGTACAGTATGTCACACATGGTTCATATACATTCATTTCTATTATCTCTCTCCGCTCTTTTTGTTCAAAACAATCTGCGCATCGCGCGGGTACGTATACTAGTGTTCACTAATGTAAATCATCCTTCCTCGGCGCCTCCTTTTCAGCAGTTTGTCATATAAAATGAGTAATTAATTTGTAAATTTATGAGGAAAAAACAACCATAGTAGTAAGATATTAGAGTTAAAAGTTAAATTACCAATATATATCATATCTAATCAGCACTAAGTAATAAATAAGTGTATAATCATGCAATTGATTCTTAATACCCAACTTTATTACTTTTGACCGCAGAAAGCGCGAGTAAATCCACTGATTTTAAAATAAAAATGATCAAAAGTAACGGACTTGAGTATTTAGAATCAAATACTCTCTTTGTCTTAATTTATGTGTCATCTCTTTTGTTTGTTTTTTTTTTTTTTTTGAGAGGCGTTGCGACTTTGGGTATTGTAGGAGTATAAAGGTGAAGGAGGTTAAGGGTGTTGTTCACAGGATGCACAGGGGAAGAGCTACCAGTCCTGACGAGATCCCTAGGGAGTTTTGAAAGAGTGCGGACAGGGCAGGTTTGGAGTGGTTGACTGGATTGTTTAATGTTATTTTTAAGACGGCGAAGATGCCTGAGGAATGGAGGTAGAGTATGATGGTTCCTTTGTATAAGAACAAAGGTGATATTCAAAGTTGCAACAACTATAGAGGATCGAAATTTGCTAAGCCACGCGCTATGAAAGTGTGGGAAAGGGTAGTGGAGATGAGGGTGAGAAGAGGCGTGTCCATTTCAGAGAACCAGTTCGGATTCATGTCGGGGCGCTCGACTACAGAAGCCATCCATCTTGTGAGGAGACTGGTGGAGCAGTATAGGAAAGGAAGAAGGACCTGCACATGGTTTTCATCGACCTAGAAAAGGCTTACGACAAAGTGTCGAGAGAGTTTTATGCGGAGATGCTTTGGAGGCCGAGAGGTGTACATGTAGCGTACATTAGGCGATCGGGGACATGTATGAGGGAGCCAAGACCGGGATAAGGACGGTGGGAGGAGACTCGGAGCACTTTCCAGTGGAGATGGGGTTGCACCAGGGATCAGCTTTTAGCCCATTTCTATTTGCTCTAGTGATGGATTGTCTGACGCAGCGAATTCAAGGTGAAGTGCCATGGTGTATGTTATTTGCGGATGACATAGTCTTGATCGACGAGACACGCAGCGGAGTGAACGCTAAGCTAGAGGTTTGGAGACAAACTCTGGAGTCTAAATGGTTTAAGTTGGGTAGGACCAAGACAGAGTACATGGAGTGCAAGTTCAATGACGTAACACATGAGCCTGGCGTGGAAGTGAGGCTTGGTACCCAGGCCATCCCAAAGAAAAGAAGTTTTCAAATATCTTGGGTCTATTATACAAGAAAATGGGGATATTGACGATGATGTCTAACATCGTATTGGCGCATGGTGGATGAAATGGAGGCTTGCTTCAGGAGTGATGTGTGATAAGAAGGTGCCACCAAAACTTCAAGGCAGGTTCTACAAAGTAGTTGTGAGACCGACCTTGTTGTACGGGGCAGAGTATTGGGCAGTTAAGAGCTCTCACATCCAAAAGACGAATGTTGCGGAAATGAGAATGTTGTGATGGATGTGTGGGCACACCAGGCGAGATGGGATTAGGAATGAAGATATCCGGGATAAGGTTGGAGTAGCGTCGATTGGAGGACGAGATGAGGAAAACGGGCCGATATGGTTTGGGCGTGTGAGGGGAGGAGAGACACGAGATGCCCCCGTGCGGAGGTGTGAGAGGTTAGCTATGGATGGTTTCGAAGGGTAGGGGTAAGTAGAAAAGTATTGGGGAGAGGCTTCGAGACGGGACATGGCGCGAGTTCGGCCTTACCGAGAACATGACCAGATAGGAGGTTTTTGGAGGACTCGGTTAGGATAGAAGGTAGTAGGTAGTCGTTGTTTCGATCCATAGTCTATTGTCCTTGTTTTCGCTACTATAAGTTGTTTTGTACTTCGATTATCTTATTTATCCGTGGTAGCCATCGCTCCCTTTTTTCGCATTACTCTATTTTGACTTATTCGCTTTCGTTAGTTTCATTTGCATTTTTCTTTCGAACCGGCTTGTGCTTATCCAACCTTTCTCGTTGTGTTTCTTTTGAGTAGGGTCCTTCGGAAACGCCCCTCCTATCTTCCGAGATAGGGGTATGGTCTGCGTACACTTTACCCTCCGCAGACCCCACATTGTGGGATTTCACTGGGTATGTTGTTGTCATTGTTGTTGTTGTTGTTGTTGTATCTCTTTCATTTTTTTGAGATTCAAATTACGTAAATTTTTACTAGCATTTCATAATATAATTTTCATTATATTGGTATAAAAAAAAATTCAACTTATAATACTTTTCAGATAGATTTTTAAAATCTAAATTTTACTTTTAAAATATTAAGTTGATCAAATTTAATTAACTTATAAAGCTTAATCAAATTTAGTCACATAAGTTAGACGGAGGGAGTAGTATTATATAATAAGTACTAGTTTCACAAGGCCCGTGCTAAGCCCGGGCCCAAACTCATAATATAAAATAGATATTTTAATTTAAAAATGATTTATATTACACCTTTTTACTGTATAATAATTAAAATTTCAGATAAGAGTATTTTCAATATATAAAAACAAAACATATTTTCAATATATAAAAACAAAACATTCTGTTCACTCCTTTAACATTTTAACTTTTATTTTTAATGAAATTATTTACTTCAAATTAGATGCGAAGCCAATACTAAGTTTATGGATCCTGAATTCTAACTTTTTTAAGTTACTTTTTCTAAATTAATAATATATACATACTGAATGAACTCTTAAGACAAATAAAGAGTTTGAACCAAAACACTACCGAACCCGATAAACATGTAACCGACACTTAATTTTGCCATGCTTCAAACTCATTTTGTGTTTAGCTTGAACTCATTTAAGATTTAATGATTTATTCTATTTTCATCCGTATTAGACACTCATATTTCATTTTCTAGAATCATCTAACGCAACAATTTGTTTTCAGAAACTCTAAATTTATACTACAATATATAACCTTAATTTTGAGTTTTTACACAGATTAACCTAATTAATGATCTCACAAAAATATCAATAAATAATAATAAAAATACATTAATAAATTAAAAGATTGTAAAATTATACAAATCTTTATAAGCACATATAAGCTCACTAAAGAAGTAAAATATTGGAGGTTTAATAAAAGATATAGTATGACCTGATAAATGCTCCAGTTGTAAAAGAAAATTTGGCTCTAAAATTGCATAAATTTTATCATAATGTATAAGCACAAATAATATATTCCCTCCATCCCAAAACATTTGTCACGTTTTCGAAAGACAATTTGACTAATCTTTAGAACTAAATTGGATTAGATTAATTAAATATTTTAAAATTAAATATTTTAAATATTTAAAAACTATATGAAAAATTCTGTAAATTGCAATTCTCCTATTAATATAGTGAAATTTTTGGGAAAATATTGATTACTCCCACTGTCCCAATTTAAATGTCTTACTTTCCATTCCGATCTGTCCCAAAAAGAGTGCCTCTTTCTATATATAGTAAGTTTTCCAATTTCAAAATTCTACATGGCAAGTTTCAGACCACAAGATTTAAAGGACTACACACATCTTAAATTTAAGACTAAAAGATTAAAATGTCTCTTTATTTCTTAAACTCCGGGTCCAGTCAAACTAAGATACTTAAATTGAAACTGAAGGAGTAATATTTATTTAGTTTAACCCTCTAGAAGTGAAATTTGACAAATATTTTGAGATAAAGGACTAAAAATAATTTAATAAGGAGAAAAAAGAGATTTATAAAATATTACTAGGATATTAATAAAAATTATAGGCCCATGTGAAATTGCTTTCAGAAAGAGAAATTTGTAACCTTAAAAAAAAAAAAAAAAAAAAAAAAAATTGTAAGCAAAAAGTAATAGCAACTACGCTTGTGTATTATTTACCCAACAACTACCCTGTGTATTACTCAGAAAGAAAAGAAAAAAAAAAAAAAAAAAAAACTACCCCTGTGGGTCCCTTTGAGCTGTGAGGACTACGAATTTTGTGGAGTAGTATGAGTAGTGCATTTTTTTTTTTTATGGAATTATGAGCACCCACATAATACGAAATTGTCGGCACATGATTTCAGTTGTAGATACTGAATTGGTGGGGTCTTATCCAAAATATACCGACCTGGCAGTGGACACAGTCATCTACGCGGTGAAAATGCAAATGGCTAATTGCCAAATAATGCTAAAACCGATAATATAGCAATTAACCAGCTCATCCAGATGCCCATTTTTTGGATTATTTTTTCCACCTAAAAACAATCATCTAAATCCAATTATTCAAAATTTCAAAACATGACAAAAAAACAAAATAGAAAATGCCGATGCAAATACACGCAAGCAAGACAATAAATAATCCTTAATCCTCTCGATTAACCCAAATCAGATCAGACAGATAGCAGCCTGCATTATCAATTATTACTCCCTCAGTTCACTTTTATTTATCCAGTATTTCAAAAATAAATTTTCACTTTTACTTATCACTTTTAGTGTATCAAGATAAGATAATTTATTTTTTTATATTTTATTCATAATATTAATTACTCACTTCAAATTATTTTTGAAATCTAATAAAAATATGCATCAATTAATATGAATATATTGATAAATTATGTATTTTATTTATTATTTCTTAAATAGCATGAAAAGATCAACGTGGAAGTAAAAGTGAACGGAAGAAGTATATGATTATAATATTTTTTGGTTCTTTTTCACCTAAAAACAAGGAGAAAAGGTCAAAATTATCCATCGAAAAAAGGTTAAAAATATCTTCCGTTATAAATTTAAGTAAAAAATATCTTTTTCGTTATTAAAGTTTTTAAATATATTCTTATATTAACGGAAACCCCCAAACCTCCAAAATAATTCGATTTCATTTTAAACCCGCTCCATTTAAACCCGGCTCAACTACATAAGAAGCCCATATGTGACTAACTTGTTCCCGAGTCCTACATTTGGAGCCGCTAGACACAGGAGCGAATAACCCATATGAGTTTTTTATTTAGTTGGATCGGATTTAAATAGAGCAGGTTTAAAAATAAAATTGGGTTATTTTGAAAATTTTCGCTAAGGTAAGGATATATTTGAAAATTTTACTGACAAGTGGGAAAATTTTAATGACAGGTGGGGTATATTTGATTCAAATTTGTAATGAAAGATATTTTAGCCATTTTTTCAGAATAGAGAGGTATTTTTGACCCGTTTCCCTGAAAATAATCATCTAAATCCAATTATTCAAAATTTCAAAACATGACAAAAAAAAAAAAAAAAAAAGAATGCCGACGCAAATACACGCAAGCAAGACAATAAATAATCCTTAATCCTCTCGATTAACCCAAATCAGATCAGACACATAGTAGCCTGCATTATCAATTACAGTACTTATATCCAAAACCAGAAATTTAGGATTTGTTAAGGAAAAATAAAGTGAAAAGAAAAAAATGAAATTTGTTTATGGATAAAGCTCACAGTTTTATCTGAGTCATTGACCCCACCTAATCCTTCTTTTTGGCCTTTTTCAGTTTTTTAACCTTTAATAATTCCTTTTCCCCACCATTCTTTTCTTCTTCACTTCTTTTTTAAAGTTTCACAGAGAACACAAAAGCCACAATATATTTTGGCCTTTTTTCTTTCCCAACCACCAATACAAATACTGGTCCAAAAGAAGACATTTTTTGGTTCAAATCCTTCCTTTTACTATTGAAAAACTTAAGTATTTTGTTCTTGCATTCTTGTTTTATTTGAAGAAATTAGTTCTTGATCCAAAAGGGTAGGTGGGAATTTGTTGTTGGATGCTATATCCTTGATTAGTCCTTGCAATTTTGGGAGGAAAAAAAAAATGGCTTGTTCATTGAAAACTGGTTTATCTCTTTTTGGGTCATGTGAGGGCATTTTAGACACTACAAACAAAGGTTCTTCGATTGGTGCTTTGCAAGTTACAGCTTTAACACCCAAAGAATTTCTAGGCAAATCTTTGGATGTATCAAATCAGATTGGTATGAACCACTGGAATGTTAAACCTCCAAGACCTATTTCCATTAATGTATGTAAAGCTTTTTTTAACTTTCTTTTTTGTGTTTTTTTAAGCCTTTTTGGGTTCAAAGACTGAATCTTTTTGTTGTGTTATTGATTTTAGGCACAAGCATCAATATGTATAAGCAAAGCTCAAAGATGGTGGGAAAAGACCCTTAAACCCAACATGGTAGAAATCCATTCTGCAAAAGAATTAAAGGATTCATTGTTAAATGCTGGGGACAGATTGGTCATTATTGACTTTTATTCACCTGGCTGTGGAGGTTGTAGGGCTTTACATCCCAAGGTATGTTTAATTTTTACCTAGAATGGATTGTAATTTTTTTTTTTTCTCCATTTTGTTTGTGTTTTAAAATCTGACCCTTTTTTTTCTCAATATTTTGCAGATATGTCAACTGGCTGATTCAAACCCTGATGCAATTTTTCTAAAAGTAAACTATGAAGAACTCAAAGCCATGTGCCATGCTCTAAGGATACATGTCTTACCTTTTTTCAGATTTTATAGGGGTGCAGAAGGCAAAGTTTGTAGCTTTAGCTGTACTAATGCAACTGTAAGTTTTAAGAATTTTAGTTTCCTTTAGTCAAAAAAAATTAGTACTAATGTTTAGTTTCTCATGGCAATTTTTTTTTTAATTGTTTTGCAGATCAAGAAATTTAAAGATGCATTAGGAAGGTATGGGACAGATAGGTGTAGTCTTGGTCCAGCAAAAGGTCTTGATGAATCTGAGTTATTAGCTTTGGCCTCAATTGGTCAATTATCAAGAAATGAATTATCAATGGATTATCCAGTGAAGAATGGATTTGAAGAATTTGTGCTATCAGGGTTGGATCTGTCTGATAATAATTTAGGGCTAAAAGAAAGCACTGAGTTGTTGATGGCCTAACATGAAGGATCTGAGTAAAAGATTTTAGCAAATTTTTTTTGGAGCAAATTTGCTTTGAGATTTGTAATTTGTAAATATTTAGATGGGTTTTCCGTAAGCAGGGCTGGGTGTTTTTTTGGATAAGCCCTGACATATTTGGTCAATCTTGTCATTGGATTAAAAATAGTGATTATGGTGTGCAGATTAATTGCATTGTGCCTGACATATTTGGTCAATCTTGTCATTGGATTAAAAATAGTGATTATGGTGTGCAGATTAATTGCATTGTGCCTATCTTTTCGATTACTGTTCCATTCGATATCCTTTGTAGAATGCAATTTAAAAATCTTCTTGTCTTGTTAATAGGTGATTCAAGCAATTCAATTAAATCTTTTAACCAATTTCAAAACTTGTAGCTTGAATAGCAAATCTTATGAAAAATAAACTACGAAAAGGAGAACATCCACGTAGACATTATTCAAAAAAGTTAAAACCAAATATCTAAAGCCAAAGCTTCTGGATAGAGAATTGGAAAGGCTATTATAATAGACTAGTAACAAGTTTGAATTCAGAAACCATCAGCGCTGGTCCATGATAGCGTTGAACATAAATTTGTTGATAGTTAAGTGTCACAAATGTCATTGTTAGCCTTAATAAAATACGTTGGTGTTTGATTACATGTTTGAAAGCTTTGAGAAGACAAATTTGTTGCTCTTTCATCGTTTGACAAAGTCTAGATACCATGTGTTCAACGCTGGCAAGAGCATACAACTCTAAGAATTTAATTTTCTCCAAGTCACTTAGGATTAATTTTAGTTTCAACTTACTCACTCCGTTCCCCGGTAATTTTTAATGGTTTGGCACACCAATTACAATTGTTGTTTAAAGTATTAACTACATAATACGTGGGTTATTTTACTGAAAGACCCTTTAATATATGCTTAGAAAATTGTAAAGAAATTTTAAAAGACTTCTTAGAAATCTGTTCTAACACTCATTAAACAAAAGTATTTTTGAATAAAAATTGATATCTTTTTGTCTCCTACAAAAATTACTTATTATGGAACAAATTAAAAAATCTAGAAAAAGTTAAAAGGAAATGGGATGAGTAATGCTTGTGCCCTTCTGGACTTGTTGCTATATGTGGACTTGGAATCAATATAATTGTTGGAGACTTAAAACCCAAAATTGAGTTCTCCATAACTTTTTCTCAATGTCCTCAATCTTTTATTTGTAAACAATTTTACTAAAGGCGACCTCTTCCCCTTTCGTCTCGTTTTCAAACATGTAGTTCTCCATAACTTTTGCTGAATATCACGTTTTAATATTTTTTTGAAGAATAATGTAATTGTGGTCCTACCAAATTGGGGCGTAACCCATGACATAACACTAGAGCGGGCACAGTTAGAAATAGGGAGTTCTTTCACATTTTTTTCTGTCCATCTTCTTCTCACTGATTCTATGCCAATTCAGGATTTAAAGTTTATCCTTTTTGGCCACTCCTTGCTTGCTGGATATTCCACAACCCATTTATGTCAGGTTCGTTGTTTATTATATGTACATATTTAGTGGATTCCTCAATAGTCAATACATATATAGAATTTGAGTCGAAACTAATAGTTTCTACATATATAATTTGAAGTAAAACTAATAGTTTCTATTGAATCTGTACCTTATACTATGTATCCACCTCTAATTCTACTTGGGAATTTAGACTTGCCCAAACATCTTAACATTATGAAAGCTTGCTTCTTCTATTTGAGCGTTCATGGAGTCAACTAAATTCCTGTGTATATTGAATTTGATTTCCACTGTAATAGTCTAACAAAACATAGTTTTTTTTTTTTTTTTTTTTTGCTCTCCACATGAAACTTGAAAAGGGTTTTTTTAGTTTTTAGCCATTCATCCTACTAACTCAATATGACAGTTGGAGTCGTGCCTAGAATTTTTTTCATGCTACAAGAATGACTATATCTATTTACAAAATAATGCATGTGTTTAAAATTAAATTATAAACATATAGTAATGTGTATCGTTCTCTCGTAAAGCTAGAACAAATGGTTGTCGTTTGATAAATCATTGCTCTCAATTGTTCTGACCAAAAAAGAGGTTCAAAGTTGAGGTTTGTACTAAAATATTTCAAATCAGATAGACAGCTTAAAAAGGACCCATTTAGTTTTGATAAATTACAAGAGAAAAATTAAGGGAAACGTGGACCATTTAAAAACACTACTAGTGGTGAATCAAACATAAAAATGGAGGTTTTCGTGGTGTCAAGAAAGTCTAATGGTGCCGTTGTTTCACGGAAAGAAATGGGGCCGACATTACCCACAGAAAAGAGTACCAATTTGGTGGGTAGCCGTGGAGCTGACGAGGATAACAATTTAATGTGAAATGTGGGAATCTCATAGATTTTCGAATTTAGATTGGGATGTGTATGTGCTACTGACAATTCAATTACTCACTCTTCACCACTTGTTTCAATAACAATACTTCCCTCATTATCTAATGCACTTTATTTACGGGGAAGTTACGCATTTAACCGTTCCGCTAAGATACACAGGCGCCCTCCCTCCATTTTTATTTGTCCACTATTAAAAATATATATTCACTTTTATACGTTTATATCTATTTTATCTTTATAAATGCTTTAATTACATCAAATTCATGACTTAGAATAATTAGAGGTAATATAGTAAAAAATAATCATTTTATTTATTATTTCTTAAAGGGTGTGTAAGTCAAATATGGATAAGTAAACATGAGCATAGGGAGTATTATATATATGCAGGGCGGAGCCAAGCTCTACTTAGGGGGTTCAGAACCCCCTTCGGCAGAAAATTACAATATTTATACATGGTTAAAATTATTTTTTATGTATATATAGTGAATGTCGAACCCCCTTAAGCTTCTTCGTGTGTTTACTTTTTCGTATTTTGAACACCCTTACTGAAAATCATGACTTCGCCACTGTATAGATGTCCCTTATTTTTTTAAACGGATGGCTATATAAAGTGTAATTGGTTTGTCTGGAAATATACGTACCGATATTTTTCCACCGGGACGTGCATTTCATGTCAATGCTCGTCAGCCTGCTTCTATTTGTCTATATGTAATCCAAGCAGGTTCAAGTGCCTGAAGAACATATTTACCGAAAGAAATATGATTACGTGATTTAAACTTTAATTGGATCAATTTTTTAAGACTTTAATATTTAACTCATTTGACAATGAGCTTTATGAATTTAAACATTAATATTTATTGAAATATTAAAAGTTTTCACAAACTCACTCAAATATAAGCTTCTCATAAAAAAATGTGTGATTCAATTAAAAGAATTTGAAATACAAAGTGTTAAAACGGTATAATTTATGTGTAATGTGTGAATTTGAGTTTATTTTTCAGGTTTTTCCAATACATAAAATTTACGTATTTTAGAATTATGTTACTTATAAGTCTGCAAAGTTAACAAGTTAAAAGATTTATAAAGAAATCGACAAACTTATTGTCATAAACAAAATTGTTCGACTGTTTAAATAATAATAGTGTGACGTAAAATAAGAGGGGATATATTTTGTATTGTTCAAAATCGAGTCCCATTGAATGGGGTAGTCCGAGAACACAATACGTTTAAGAACCAGACAAGGACCAGAAGACGATCAAGAATACAAAAGTTTCATTACATTTACATTTCTAATTGAAATTTTTGCTTTTTCCAATTGTTTCAGATTAATGTTTTAAGTCTTTTATAGAAATTAAACCATACCAATACAAAAGTATCATTACACTCACAATTACTATTTAAGTCTATTTTAAGATTAAGAAAAATGTTACATCTTCCGTTAGTTTATGTTAAAGAAATATCTCAAACAAGTAATATTGACATGTTTGTCGCGCACTTACTCTTGAACAAAGCATATCATGTGGCAATTGATAACTCACTCACCATCTTATGCAGCATGTTCATGATCTTGTTATGTCAAATCACTCTATGACACTTAGTATTGCTTATGAAACACTAGAATAGACATAAGAGCTATAAAGAGCTTGATTGCTTGTTTGATGAGTTACAAATGAAAATAACTATTCTACAACAGAATTCTCTCAATATATTCAAATAAGGCCTTTTTAAAATTCTCTACATGCCTAAAAAATTTCAATGCCTTCAAAGAGAGTCTTCCTAGCAAATTTAAATCTAGAGCCTTCTCAAAGAATTCTCGGTAGCTCTAAAATATTCCACCAAGAGCTAATCGCCTACGACCTACACGTGTAAACCTCCTGAATGGCAAAAATATGTGCAAAATAGACCTAAATGGGTCACCACACGTTGGTGAAAACATGATACTCCCTCCGAATAAAAAAGAGTGTCCATTTAACCCCTTTTTTTGCGTCAAAAAGAGTGCCACTTGTTAAATTAAAAAAGAATTGACATTATTTTTTCAGATTTGCTCTTATTAAGTGTTGTGTGATCAAAATACAATACTTATTTAATGAGAGACATTTTCGTCAAATTACATATTTTTATCTAAAAGTTAATATTTTCTTAAGGAATGTGCAAATGGCTAAATGAATCTTTCTTTTTGATCCGGAGGGAGTAGTTTATTTTTCCCGTATTGTTTGGATGAAAATAAAAGAGCCAATCAGCATTATAACAAAGTTTATCTGGTGTGAAAGCAATCAAAAGTTTCAAGATAGTTCAGTTTTAACACTATTTTATCATTTTTTACTTATACATAACTTTTTCTCTGTTTTTGAAGATACAGTATCTCTCTCATACTGTTCTTCCAACTCTAGTGAAATGCTTTTCTATGATATTGCTATATATCTTCCGCATTATCACTTGCTCTGTTTTCTCAATATTGGAGTCATTCTATTTAGTACTCCTATTCAGTTTCGAAATCTTCCTTTTGACAGAGTATGTAATACCTTTGATTACCTATTTCTTCACCTTGTTCTTTTGTTTCTTCCAAATTGAAGGTTCTCGCACCACTAGATTAATATGTATAGTGTAATTCATATTACCGCCAGGCAGTAATTTCTTGCTAGTTAATTTAAACTTCTTGTAGTACTTTATGGTTGCATTAAGGAGTATTGTTCTTATTCTTACTGTTAAAAGAACACACTAACCACGGGATAATTTTATGGAGGATGCCTTGAATGTTTACTTTATTATACCAAAAAATTAATATAGTGACTTTCATCAAAGCTCATAGTGCAACATCAATTGTTGCTCCCATGTACTTGAATCTTCTAATAAAAGAAGAGACTAAATCGTATGAAGCTCCATATCCACATATGTTGTATTCATTTCATTACGAGTAAATGAATTAAAACTAGTATAGGAAATGTAAGAAGTTCGGTAAGCAGATATGTCGACTGTAGAACAACAACCGGCCAGTAAACTTCTCAAATTAAATTCATGTAGCTACAGCCACATTGGCAATCAAGATGTTGGGTACTGAATTTCACCCATCTCTTGGTACAATGTAGCTTTGGATCCAGTCATATTTTTGGAAGAATAGACAGTTTTAATATGAGCCCCGCACTTTTCTAACCCAAAAAAAAAAAACTTTAGAACCAAACTAATCCATTAAAAAAAAAAAGAACCAAACTAGGCGTCACGCGAGAATGCTGTGCGTGAAGTTTGATTTTTTTTTTTTTTTAATGGGTTAGTTTGATTCCAAAGTTTTTTTTGGGTTAGAAAAGTGCGGGGCTCTTCTAATATAGCATGTTCTGAATCCTCAACAGCAGTATTTAAGAAGTGGCAAATACAGGGTCCTAGACTACAAGAAACTTCTATATTTGGGAGCAAAAGAAGCCTGTTGAATGAAATTTAGTACTTGAAACATGTGATCAGTCCTATTATTCGAAGATATGGTTCACATGTGGAAATTTTGTTAGATTTCTCTCTTTTCAGGTGAACAAGCTAAACACTATAGAGTGAAGATATAAAACAGCAGATAAAGATTGAACACAACAAAATAAATGATTTATTACCAACATGAGTGAATATATAAAACAAAGAACACCAAATAAATCATTCTAAAGAGAAACAAAGAACCAAATGTAAGATGGAATTGATTGCTTGCCTCAGAGGTAGTGACAATTGCAGATCATCATACTTGTCTCTGATAATACGTGCAAATATGAATACATCATTGGCAAACAAGAAAAAAATCCAACAGGAATTTATTTTTATTTTTTTGAAAAAGGGAAAACTCTTTTAAAATCAACAAAAAACCCAAAACAATTAATCAGCCTCAGTTACTGAGGTGATTTAAAATGCTCTATCACCCTTTTTTCTGATACTATATGCAAATATGAACACATCACTTGCAAAAGTCCAGGAGAATGCAGGCCAAAATGAAACTAAGTAAAGAGCACTTCAAAATCTCAACGTGAAAACAAAAAAGAAAACATCAATATAGCCTCAGCTGCGATGATTCGTTGACATGATCATGAAGAATCACAAGTCTTTTTTGGTAACATCATCGGCAAATATGATACAAATTGGTTTTACAAAAACATCAATTCCAGGTTTTATTACTTAATAAAAGGTAAAGCTGCCAAGAAACAAATTTGAAATTAAAAAGGACTAGTACATCAGAGAGATTCCCATCGACAAATCATCATAACCTGTAGGTTCTGATGTCCCTGTCTGTTTTATCATCACTTGCACAGGCCATAATGAAATACTTAATGAAATAAAACAGAAACAATAATGGGAAAAGATGAGTTTTTAGCAAAAAGTGCACATGTAGTTGATTTTGAATGCACATGCCTCACTACAAATCAACAGAATAAAAACAAATAATGTTTCACTGTAAAGTATGAATCTTTGATATGTTCAAGCCATACAATATAAGCTAAATTGCATCAGAGAGATTCCCATTAGACTAGTCATCTTTTCCCCCTATAATGGAGTTCTGATGTCCCTGTCTGTTTTATCATCACTTGCAAATTAACAAAATACACATTGATATGATCATCTAATTTACTAAAGAGAAAAACAAGATCTATCCCATTTTAATACAAAAAGAGTTTGGAGAAAAGAGAATAGAGCCTCTAGCCTCAGCTTTAAGTTATTTTCATGCTAAATAATCAAAGTATATTTAATGCCATCATAGGCAGAGGCACACAAATATAAACAAACTAATAAAAGAGAAATATAAAGCAATTGAAAGGGAAAAACGAAAACAGAAGAAAACGCATCAGAGATTCTGATTTCCAATGTAAATAAAATTTCATCTTTCTCCACAAGGGAGTATGGTGTGTTAACTATCATCACTTGCGCTTTGCTTTGCTATACCAATAAGTGGGGTATTGAAAACCAAGAAACAAAAAAACCTAAACCAGAGAAAAACACAGTTAAACAAATGGATATGATTTGTCAAAAAGCATCAGTAAAATGGATCTTTTAAAGTAATTCTAGACTCTTAATACACCACAAATTTCATACAACAAAAGGCAAACAAAAACAAAAAATCGAGAAATGTTATACTGCTAGGGTTTAAGATGTGGGAGGAAGAAGCTATGTAGTTGTATTTATATATACATGGATGACATGCTCTAGACGGCTCGAAAACTAGGGTTTTACAGAGAGAGAATGCATTTGCACTTGTAGCCCTACAAGTTTGGTTTTTCTTCTATTTAGTTCTTCTTTTTCTCGTTTTTCTGTCTCTTTGTTTCTCGTTGTCTTTGTTTTTTTTTTTTTTTTTTTTTTGACTTAATACATAGGTAGCCCCTAAAACTTGCCAAAATATTCCATTTAATCCCTAAGTCGTGTTATAATTGAACACCTCGACTTCTAATAAAATGTTTCAATTAAACATTTTTGGTTCAAAATTTGGCAAAAAAAATAAAATTAAGTGTGCTTTCATTCGTTAATAAGGTAGTTAAGTTAATCACATATAATATGTTATCTCATTTAATTATAGGCATTCGTCACAATAAACTGTAAAACTCAAGGCATTTTCTACTTGAAGTTGATGAGTATAGTTAAAGGAGATGATATATTTTATGTTATTAACTTAACTACCTAATTGACGAATGAAAACACACTTAAAAAAAATTCAAATTTTGAACCGAAATGTTATTGAAACACCATATTAGGAGTTCAGATTTTCAATTAGGACATGACTTAGTTTCAGTGTTTAAATGAATATTCTGACAAATTTAAGGGACTGACTATGTGTTTAAAAAAAAAAAAATCTTGTAAAGAATTATTGGTTATTTTGCTTTCCTTAAATGTTATTGTCCTATATTCTCTAATATAATTCCTAAGAGCAAGTAGAACTTAAATAAATAAATTGTATCTAGGATTTTGAATCTAGTCTGACCTTTGTAGAGCTTTCTCCATGTTAAGAAACATGAATATATGTTGACCTAATTGTAAATTGGAGTAATACCTTAGATATTTTCTTCCATCTAGATAAGAAGCGTACGGAGCATATTTCACTACATTGCATTTCATTATTCACTTCTTAATTGATTGTCTGATTGATCGTTAATCTGATTAGTAGGTTGTTTATTCTTTTAAAACTAAGATGTCTCACTATGGTTATACAAGAGGTGTTTCGCCTGGGCCTTTGGGGGTATTAGTTAGGAAAACAATTGAAGTGCAAGAATTTATATGAGTTCATCATGGATTTGGTTGACATTTTTGCTTTAGTTATAAACAATAGGTACTTTATATAACTATAATAGTTCATGTATTATTATTTTATGTTGTAATACAATATGGGATTTTTGTGGATTAAAACTTAGGGAAATAACTCATATATCTTTGTCCACCAATCTAGTTTGCAATCGATATAGTCCACTGTATCATTTGTGTATATATAGTGTATCAGTTCTGTATAGCTATATATACACATTAATATACTTTGTGTATATATATAATGTATATGCTTTGTATAAACACATGAAACCAACTCAAATTACAATGTATAGATAATGTATTAGTTATGTATAGCTATATATAAATATTACATATACTGCAGTGCCAAATATGAATTATTGGAATATGACAATGAAATATGACAGTGAATGAACATGACAATAAAATATCCTTCACGAAGATAAAGAATTCATTCAGACACTTAAACAAGCAACTTACGGGCAATCGTTTTTCTGCCCAAAATTGGGCATTCTTATCAGCAAGTAGCAACAAAATCAACCCCAGCGCAAAGATTCAGAAAGAACCAATTCAATGTCATCACCAGACATATCTGGAAGAATAGTTAAAATACGAACCGCCGAAGTTGAATCTTTCCAGCAAAATCTAAACTTTCATGGCTTGTTAGCCAAAACAGAGAGAGGGGTAAAGGACGAAGCTCGGGGTGAGCTTGTGCTATTCCGTTGAATGTCGACCCTAGTGAGGGTTTTTCCGGCATCGGAGGGCATTGACTATGCACAGTTGTGGCCGAATGGAAAAATAGGGATAGATGGGTAATGAATTAATAATTGGTTAGTTAGATGTGTGGGCGGTATCAACCAAGTAATTATTCCTAAAAAAATATTATTTTTGCGCGGATTGTCCCCAAAGGCGTTGATCTTTAATTTTTGCCCTTCGCCTAAACAAGTGGCCGAAAATATTTCGATATTCTGGGTCGAACTCCAGCTCAGTAAAAAAAAAAAAAAAAAAATTGCAAGGCAAGGTTTCGCCAAAGTTGTGCCATAAGGGAGAATTTAGGTATGCCTCAAGGCAAATTATGCCTCATAAAGCAGCACTTAGTTATCCAATTTGATGGACAAAAATTAAAGGCCACCCCAAAATAGGGGCAA
>NC_081346.1:6506324-6542101 GCF_029784015.1 Lycium ferocissimum | reverse complement strand
ACTAAAAGTCCAATACAATACATGTTAGTCTCAAATCATGTCTCGTAAATTGGAAAGCAAGACATAAGAAATAGAAGAGTTCTTTTAAGGTCAATGATCGCCATACTCGCCTTGGGAAACTCGAATGGAAAGCCGAAAAGTCACATCACCACGAGTTAGAGAATAGATCCGACCCGATACTCTACATTCATAAAAGAATGCAACAAGCGCAGTCCTAAGACAAACCATAGTACTGGTAGGCATCATCGACCAACTAAGCATAGTTAACAAAATTCATAAAATAAAGCAGATAAGCAAATAAACCAACCAAGCACGAGACAATATAATCGCAACCGAGTATCCGTCATCACCTATGTAAGTATCTAAACCCCAATATGATAAGTCTCAGTATATCTGATCCAATCTAATCACCACAATAAAATCGACACAATCCATTCATCACAACAGAAACATCACAATCCAATCATCACCACACCTCAATCAAGTAGTAATGCCATGCAGTGCAATAATGGTATGAATGCGATGTCGTACTATGCAATGAGGTGTACATATGTACTCCGGACGAAAATATCGACGTCTCGATAGCACAACCCAGTGTGACTCGCTAAGTCTAAGTGCCACCCATCCCGGATCTTTACCCAATAGACAGACGATACCCTGGCTAATTGCTTACAGGTCTCACCGGCACCACCCTGGGGGACGCGAGGTGTCCATGCACTAACAATGATTCCGGGATAACATTGGTGTCACGCCCCGAACCATGGCCTGGGCGTAACACGGCACTCGGTGCTTTACTGCATGTGACCGAGCGAACCACATGCTTGTCGAATCAATACGAGGCATAACATGAGCGGAATATAACGTGAATGCATGACGCGCTTTTATAAAACGTAGTAAGTCATAATACTTAATGAAAATACTTGTTTAAACATAGTGCGGAAATAACATAAATGAGCCAAAACATTATCCGACTCCGAATGTTCGACATCACATAACCGACTTGTCTGTCATGAAACCTCTATCATGAGTCCGTCGAAAAATATACTTACTGCGGGACAAGGCCCCAAAGATACCTTTAGACGCAAAACTAATTAAAATGATAAATGTCTAAACCCCGAATGAGACGGGGCTCACCAATAGCCCGAAGGTACGTGCGGATCCTACTCGCAGAGGCGTCGTCTTGTAACGGTACCGCATTGCAGAAATGTGCCCCCGGAAATAAAAGGGGACGTCAACACATTGAATACGGTATGTAAAGCAACTCGAAAGAAATAACATGACATGGAATAACATGATTAACCGAAACCGAAAAACCTAGACATGAACATGAGCAACGACATGAGCATGAGCATGGATACATATATATATATATATATATATATATATATATATATATATATATATATATATATATATAACATACGTAAAACATGATAAGAGGGAGAGCATTTCATAAACCGACCACGTGATATCACCACGTGGGTACGTGGAGTCCGGTACCTCGCCGGACCTGCAGCCCCATACCTTGCCGTGGTGGCCGAGGTGGTAACGTGCTCGATGGATCCATTCGGTGTAAAATTAAGGTATCGTCCTAACCGGGCCGAGCGATCCTTGTCCTACGTCGTGGCTACGTAGTTTCGGTGCTATCCGAGCCTTCTCGAGTAATTCGTGCAACTCCCAAAAAACACGAACATAATATAGTTGGCTAAGAAGCCCATGATTTTCGTGAATCAACTTGTACTTGTCTTGTAATCATGATTTCACGAAATAACTTGTAAACATGGTTTCATGAAATAACTTGTAAATATGGTTTCATGAAATAACTTGTATTTAGCATGTATGTATCTTGAGTCATGACATGAACATAGTTATAAAATACAATTGCATGAAAACTTGTAGACATGTAGGATATTCATGAAATAAGCATTTTTATTTAAAAACATGCATGCAAGAACCCATGGAATACAAGATATGGGTTTTCGCTGGATTACGGACCCGATTCTCAATAATCATAAAGAAATATTAAGAACTCAATGATGGAATTATAATAATTCATACATAATATAATCATGGACATGGACCCCAGGTTATCGCGAGCATGGTATAGAAACCCTAGTTTTAGTAGAGAATCATAATTTATGGATTATGAGGCGTGGGGAAGAAACAATGATGTTCCCACACGTAGATAGTAACTCTACATACCTTAGTCGCTCCAAAACTTGAATTAAAGACTTGAGCTTTGAAGAAGATTTCCAAAATCTTGAATTCTTGAACCTTGAGATGGTTTTCTTGAAAACCCTAGTTTTAGGAATGATGATTTCTTGTTTAGATCATTAGAGTATACGTTAGAATTGAGTTGGAATAATTAGAGTAGGCTTACCTGGTGTTCTTGATGATGGGAGAGGGTGAGGTCGATTCTATGGCTTGAAGGAATGAAAATAATGATTTGAACCGATATGGACGAATATATACCGTTCGGGAAATTGAGTTTACGTCCAGACAAGATTGGCCGTATTTTGAAATATCAAGCCGTATTTTGAAATACGATCCGTATTCGAAAGGACTCTGTGACCGCGTCTCTTCAGTAAAATGGCCATAACTCTTTGTACAGATGTCCGTTTGACCCCCCTAATATACCGTTGGAAAGGTATTTCAAAGCTCTACAACTTTCATCAAGGAAGTTTTCCCCAAATTCCAAATACGTTTTGAAATACGGGCCGTATTTTGAAATACGGTTCGTATTTAACAATGTAACATCCAAGTGTCAAATTCCAGAATGCTCAGAAATCCTTGATACCAGTTTACGTTTTGAAATACGGGTCGTATACTGAAATACGGTCCGTATTTAACAACGTAACGTCCAAATGCCAAATTCCAGAATGTTCAGAAATCCTTGGTAACGGTTTTACGACTTGATTTACGATTCGTAAAAACCGAAATACGGTCATACATCGTTTCATGGGCGTAAACCCCCATCTTACAACATGGAGGGAAATTTCAATTCTCATATCCTTTATCTGATTTTCTAAATCTAGGATCATGGTCAAAGCTTAGGTCAAAGATACGAGGTGTTACAATTGGAATCGGCCATGCAACAACGATGCCCGAAATAGCTCATCAGACATCGGCCTCCTCACAGTCACTCAAATAAAAGAGTCTATCAAATATCAGTTTCACATAGTCAACGATTTCGGAATTGAACCTCGGACATTGGCCTTCTCACGATCACTCAAGTAAAAGATGTTCATTAAATATCAGTTTCATAATATCAACGATTTCGGAATGGATCTTCAATTTACTCCAAACCTCGCTTGCTTCAATACTTAAATCACATGCCTTCCTGTATGTATATAGACAAACAAAAGATTGTCTGTAACAACAATTAATGAGGACTTAAACGAATATGTTACCCAATATGCTAGAGTGTGCAATTCTTAATCATATTCAAAAGTAGTATTCGTTTAGGACTTTATTTTCAATCAATGATATTTTTTTAATTTACCAAAATAGCCAATGAAAATATGGTAGAATTAAGCTAAAAGGGTATAAAAGTCGTCTAATATTTTAAGGATATTTTGATCGACCAACATTTATATTCATGCTTTTATAATAATATAGATATAGATATAGATATATGCATACAAATTCTAATATGCATACAAATTCTAATATATATATATATATATATATATATATATATATATATATATATATATATATACCGATATTTTTTTCTCTTTAATCGTTTAGAATTTCTTCCTTATTTATAGTTTATTTAATTTTAGCGGGTTCCATATATATATATATATATATATATATGGAACCCGCTAAAATTAAATAAACTATAAATAAGGAAGAAATCCTAAACAGTTAAAGAGAAAAAAAAATATCAGTTTGTTGCACTAACAACAATATTTCTTTGTAATTTCTCTCTTATTTTTAAAAACCAAACATACAAGTGTAACATGTTGTGTGACATTACATTATACAAAAGTAAGGAAACAAAGGTACAATCAATGTGACAACACATTTGCAATAGCTGGCATTATAATTTGTGAAAATAACGGCGACCTGCTTCATCATTCTATAACTTTTTTGTAGAGCAGTTATTTCCTTTTATTTGTTTCTTTGTTATGATGAGTCGTCGAACAAAAGTAAAAAGAAGTGTAATTTGATATTATAATTTTTTTTTCTCTTTTTTTTTCTTAACATAAATTGAAACTTTAACACTGTATAGTTGCACACCAAATTATTGATATCCGTTAAATATATAATTTTTCGTATATTAATATACAATATACACATAATATACATATTTTATACAAAATTAATGTTATATTTTTTGAATATTTAGCTAGCGACCATAATTATTTTGGTCGAGCAACCAAATATGTTAAAAGCCTTTCTTGGGAAAATAACACTCTATGTCTACTTGGAGAAAATATTAATCCGAAATGGCCCATATTTTAAATATTACCTAAAATGGCCCTTTTATTTACATTATTATACACTTTTATACAAGATTGTTACATTGTCTACGATAAGTGTATAATGTTGTATATCGTGTGTATAAATACTGTTGCAAAAACAAAACAAAAGAAAATTGGCTGTGGTATGTAAATTAAAAATATGGCCACGTGAATATAATTTTTATGTTGGATTGTAAATTATTGAAATTATCCCAGGATTCTTTCCTTATTTTGCCTAATTTCATTTTTTTTCATTTCACCTATCATCAACTTATATTTATAATTTAGCACTTATTGATTATGTTAGCTATCCTACTTCAAAATATTAAGGAAATAATATATATTTGATCAATTTTTTAGATCTCCCCTCTTTTGATTTACATCGTCAGTTTTCTTTACTATCTAAATTATTATTCTTAATGATTCTACGGTATTGCGATTGAGAATTTTAATTCCATGATAAGACAAATAAATATAATGTGACCAGACCACAACGTGCTAAAAAGGACTATTAGGTGATGTTTGATTGAAATAATGGGATTTGTCCCTATCCTTCGTCTCTCATTTTAAGGTTCTATGAAGGAGCCCATTAATGTATTATTACTTTTCCTTTTATCTCAATTGTTTTGAAAAATAAAATAAAATTTCCTACTTTTATTGTTGATGATAAATTTTTTTGTAGCCACACATATTTTTATATTTAAGATTACAAGCTTAAGGTTTATAATCACATGAAATGTTATGTGACATGTAAGACCGCAACTTGTTTTTCTTTTTTACAATTTTATATCCAGTTAAACAAGATCACGTAAATTAAAACAAGGGAGTAGTTGTGATTGAAGAGTTTACATAGTCGGTGTAATTGTTTTTTTGTTTTACGATATTAGGTCACTCAATGGATATTTACAGCACATATGAGCTTCCAGCCTTCTTAAATTTGAGATTTATAATATTAAAATAATATAGGTGATCTTTTATAACAAGTAAATATGACATGATGGTGGTGAAGTTTCTTACACTAATAATATTAGTGTACTCCCTCCTTTTACTTTTACTTGTCTAGTTTGGAGTTTGTATATCTATTAAGAAATAATAATTGATATGGATATTTTACGATAATACTCATATTAATTGATGTTTAGTCCTAGGCCTTAGGAAATGATTTGGAGAATAAGTAATTTAAGTTAAGGGTAAAATCTGAGAAAAAAATATGTTTTTCTCTTGATATGCTAAAAGTGACAAATAAAATGAAAATATATTTATAGTATAGTGGACAGGTAAAACTAAACAGACGGAATATACTATAACTTATACTCATTAATTAAAGTTACTACTATATGGCTTGTTTTTTTCTTATATTAACATTTACTAATAATGACATTTTTTTTTTTTGGGAAAAAGTGAACAATTCTCATAGCTACAATGCTTCTTCATATGCTAATATAGATACTAAGTAAAAGTAAAAATATATTTTTGTTATAATAAACAATTAAAAGTGAATGGAAGGAGTAGAACGGATGACAAGAAAAGGACTTAAGTAATGGTGAAACGAGTATATAATGTTATGGACCATCACTTGATGTTCGATGGAAAAAAATGGTTGGATTTGTCTCCTATTCCTCATGTCGCATTTAAGGTTCTATGCAGGCCCCCTAATAATGTATATTCTCTTCGTATTAATTTATGTGATACTATTTGGCTTGACATAAAATTTAAGAAAAAAAGAAAAAAATTTAAATTTTTTGATCTAGAATAAATCTTGGCTATAAATTATTTTATTAATGGTAAAAGGGAATTTTTGAAATTAAATTATTTATAATTATAGAAATGTGACATTCTTGTTGAGTGACACTAAAAAAGAAATAGTGCCACATAAACTGGGACAAATTGAGTACTATTATTCCTTCTGCTTCTAATTTCTGTGACCTTATTTTGTACAAAAATATTTTTTAAACTATGAAAAATAATTTAACTTAAATATGTTATTTTATATTTTTACTTATAAATTTTTAATAGCTGCTCAACTAATTTTTTTTATAGTTATACAAAATATTAGTAGCATATTTAAGATCACATATTTTTTTTTTAAGAAAATAGTCGGATTCAATTAACTAAGTTATCTAAAATGAAACACGAAAGTAGTTGTGATAAATAATTTTATTAAGGGTACTACAATGCTTGATTTTTCTTGTTTTGTATTTGTTTTGGAGACAATGAGACATGCCACTGATATATTACACATACTAATTATTTTACTATTCCACATGCTAATAATTAGATTCTCATTTTGGATCAAAGTTACAAAACTCTTTTTTCTTTACAAAATTAACAAGGGGACGCACGAATGATGTGCTTTCTATGATTGACCTTTGTTTCGAAAATGTGAAGAAGAGTTAAAAGAAATTGAAATTAATTTTTAAGTAAAAAGTTCCTCTTAATGTTTGGTTGAAAATAGTTTTCACAAAAGTTTTTTTTCCTTTTTAAAATATCTTCACCAAAATTTTCAAGCAAAAGCTAAATTGACTGCTATGAAAAAGCAAAAAAGGAACAGAAAACTCCAAAAGTAAATGCTCAGTAATTACGAGGGTCAAATCAGAAAATGTTCTATGAATATGAAATCTTTAACTTATTCTGAATCATATTTACATATTTCAAAAAAATACATAAAGAATAAGGGTAATTTCAAAGGCCTTCCTTGAGATTTTAGCCTATAATACATACCTCCCTTGTGGTTTTAAATATAACACAAACCTCCCTTCCTTTGTATTTGGTGTAACAAAAGTATATTATAACCTAAAATAGACAAATTTACACCTTATAAGTTTAATTTACTTTTTCATTTTTTTTAATCCGTAACAAAACCACAAAGCTATAATTTAATTTGGAAATAAGCATAATAGTTTATCCATTTATACTGCACATTATTTCTAAAAATAGAAAAACTATTTCTCCACGTTCTATGAGATTACGAATCTTGACACTTTCATCTATTCATTCAATTTCTTCAAATAACTTTTGGATCTTAGAAAATGAATAAAAATAATCAATAGGAAAGAAGAAAAAAAGAAAGAAAAAGAAAAAAAAAAGAAAAGAAAAAGGCAAGCTTAAGTTCCAGTGATTTGAGTTCGACTTCGAAGAAGGCAATCAAGTTGAACTCCAACGGCACCAGTGGTCTTAGACTAGTTATTTGTCCTTTGATGCTTTATGTGTATATGGTTTAGAAGGGTTTAACCATTAATTGTTAAGGGGAGATGAGTGTTATCAACTAAAACCTTAGGGAGGTCTGTGAAATTATCCCAAAAAAGTAATATAAGTCACAATAATTAATAATTCAAAAATTCTAAAAAGTATTTGAAAAATTCGTGATAAAAAAAAATCCTTTGGCTTTCACTCTCCAAATTGCAAATAGTAACTAGGACATGTAAAGCGAAACAGAGGGATTATAAGTTTTTAACAATTTGAATTTTTAAAAAAATGTATATATAAATACTTATATAATTAAGGCTATTCAATTTCTTTCTTCAAATGCATGATTTTTTTTTTTTAAAGAAAACAAATAATATGAGTTATAAGGATTATCAAATGGTTGTGTTTTCTCTTCCTCGCTTTGGAAAAAAATTCTAGTATACTTTTTGTTGATAGATAGAGTTTTTACGTTTAATTCTTACATATCTTACTTTTCAAAAACCAAAGTAATAATTGAGCGGTTTATGGTATCTATTATAGTGGTCCTAGATTTGGAAAGGGAAAACTTTAATATCAATGCCTTGGTAGATGAGAGATAGCTTCAGCTTCTAAATTATTGATGTTACTCTTAAATGTTGTATATAATTTCAATATATTATTGCATGAGATGATATATTCATCGAGAAAAAGGCTCAACTAGTCATATAATTTTTACCTTTTTCCTAAATTAACCTTGTTGAATGGACGATTCCTAACTGAAGTAATTGGACGATTTCTTTAACAAAATAAATCCAGATCTATTTTATTATTCTCTAAGTTTGGCTAACTTTTAATTGTATAGTAACAAGATCTAAGATACAAAACATGCTAATGGTCGATTGCATCAACAATGAATGGCTGCCTTTTTCTGAATTGTTTAACCTTTATGGTTTTGAATAGAACGTCCCAACAGTTTGTTGGTAATCGAGTCAAACCGTGCCCAATCGAGTTTAATATAATACAGTTGAATTGAGCTTAACTAAATTCAATCGAGCTTTGTTACAATATAATTGAGCTCCAAGTCTAGACGAGCGAAATTCCGATCAAGTCTTTAACGTTTGCATCCATGCAAAGTCCAATGTCTTTAGAGAAAATAAATTTAAATTTTTTTGTTACATTTTACATCACTCGTAAAGTAGTTTTACGTTGCAATATGTGTATGAATGAAATATCAAGTACGAACTCTTTCTTCTACTCTTTATATTGTGTATATAGATTTTTGACTCTTTATTTTTTTTTGCAAAAATGATTTATTACATAGGGGTAGGGGAAGGGGAAATGAGGGATAGAATTACAATGTGGGGATTCGAACCCTCATTTAAAGAATTAATGAATTCTTATTTTGAATTTGTTTACAAAAACCTACATTTTTTAATAAATTCTTTTTGTATTACGTGTATTGAATACATACTTTAAGTTCTTAATAAATTTTTTAGCAGTGATTTTCTATCGATAAAATTTACTGGTACGAGCAATTTGCTTTTATTCTAAAATCATTTCTTCTGCTTATTTTTATATTCAACGTTATTGATGCATATGCTTGATTACTTTGTTTTTTTTTTAAATTTTATTCTTCTACAAATAGGTCCATAACATAAACTTAGGGAAATGAGAAACTATACTATGATACTGAAAAAAATTAAAATATATATAAAAATTTTACAAAAAGTAAATTAAAAAGTATAACAATGTCCTGAATATCTAATCTATAATTCTTGAGAGTAGTTATTTGTCATCTACTAACTGCATTAGTTTTCGTTTTCTAAATCTAGGACCACTAAAAAGTTTAAAACCACTCAGATTTTTTTATAGTTGAACTGCACCTTTTCATAAATTCCAAAACAAACAGAGTACGCGTGGGGGTGTGTTGGGGGGGGGGGGGGGGGGCGAGGCGTTAGGGATGTTAGGGAAAAATCACTAAGATATTACTTTGGTTCTTGCAAAGTAAAATAACTGACAATTATGGGTAAAATTCATACTATTTGTCATTTAAGTGTTTTCACACCTTTAAAGAAGGAAATTTAACAACCTCAATCATAGCGGTTATTTAAACTTCTTTTAAAAAATTAAAATTTTAAAAAGATTAATATTTGGGACTATAAATAATACTCTTTAACTGATTGGAAAACAGTTTCAATTTTTTTTTTTTAAATCCTCTCGTATTTTTAAACAAGGGCAATTGTCAACATCATATCATTCGTACACTAGTGGATTTTGCGAGATTTTCTTTTGAAATTTTAATCTAAAATAAGAATCTAATTATTAGCATGTGAAGTAGTACAATTATTAGTAAATGTATCCTCAAAGTTAAGTTCGTGCATCCCCACAATATATTTGGCACATGTCAAAATAAATAAGGAAACAAATACGAATAGAGGAAAAATCAAGCCACTATAATACCTTTAAAAGTTGTTCATCAAACCTACTCGGTCCTTTCATTTTATATTATCCGTTTAAGTGGATATCAAATTTAAAAATTAAGATCTTAACATATTATAAGTAACATTTTGTGTGTCTATAAAAAAAAGTTTACACATATAATCTTAAATGTACTGTGATATTTATGTAGCTATAAAAACTTGTATTAAAAATAAAATAAAATATTTAAATTAAATTATTTTGAACATTTTACTTCCTTTTATAATAAATTAAACGGAAAAGGGTCAAATATACCCCTGTACTATCGGAAAAGGGCTAAATATACCCCTCGTTATACTTTGGGTCCAAATATACCCCTATCGTTATACTTTAGGAGCAAATATACCCCTCCCCCGTTAAATTGTCCAAAGTGGACTTTTGCTCACATGTGGCATTGACATTTTGGTGAGGTGGACACCATGTGGCATTGCCACCTCACATCCCCTCCAGTCACCTTCTTCTTTCACCACTATTGCAGCATATTTGCTACCCAAAAAAAAAAAATGCATATTCATATAAGCTTTTTTCTAGTGGCAGTGGAGTACAATCTCAATTTGGTGGATTTGCTTCATTTCTGTTTGCTATTTAATACCAATTGTTACAAAGTTTCCAGGTTTGATTAATTGTGTCATATCTAGTGATTTTGCAATCAAATTGCTTAGATTTAAAAAAAGAATTAGAAGTATGAAGATCAAAGTTTTTTCTTACTTCTTCAAAGAATGAATTAAGAAGCAATGATGATTATACTTTTGTTGCCAAAACGGCAGTGTGGATAATCCCAAACCCAATTTTTACCGTCTACCGACCCGAAAAGTCCTCTGAAATCCACCAAAATTGAAGAAGAAGAAGAAGAAGAAGAAGAGCAACCAACAAAATAAAAGCCACTATCCACTTTAACCCTAACATTACCAAAAGTAAAAGAAGAAGAGGAGGAAAAACAAGGTGATGTGACTACATTGCCCTTGTCGACACCTACAATAGCAGCGAAGGAAAATGTGTCTTCTAGCAGCAAGAAGGCAAAATCGAAGAAGAAAATAACAACATTCCTTGGACGAAATCCAGTTCAAGAAAAGGCAAGAAGAAGAAGAACAACAATGGTGGTGAAAGAAGAAGGTGACTGCCTGACTGGACGAAGTAAAATGAGTTGGGGATGTGAGGTGGCAATGCCACATGGTGTCCACCTCACCAAAATGTTAATGCCACATGTGAGCAAAAGTACACTTTGGACAATTTAACGGGAGAGGGGTATATTTGCGCCTAAAGTATAACGACAGGGGTATATTTGGACCCAAAGTATAATGAGGGGTATATTTAGCCCTTTTCCGATAGTACATGGGTATATTTGACCCTTTTCCGTAAATTAAAAAAGAAGTAAGAATCGCCAAAATTGGAAGCAAAAGGAATAGTACATTATTGTGGGGCATGCATAGAAGATAGAACCTTGGCCAAATACATGAACAGATCCTCAAAGTTGGCAGAAAATTTCATTTTGACACCTTATCTTAGCTAGATTCCTTTTGAGCACCTTATGCAGGCTCAAATTGTGTCATTTAAACCCGCATTACTTAAATTGAAGTTTTCCTTTTCTAAATCTAGGACCACTAAAAAGTTTAAAACCACTAAGATTTTTTTTTTTATAGTTGAACTGCACTTTTTCATAAATTCCAAAACAACCAGAGTACATGGGGGTCGGGGAGGGGGGGGGGGGGAGTTAGGAAAAAACCACTCAGATATTACTTTGGTTCTAGCAAAGTAAAATAAATGACAATTAAGCGTAAAATTCAAACTATTTGTCTTTTAAGTGTTTTTACACCTTTAAAGAAGGAAATTTAACAACCTCAATCATAGGGGTGTTTAAACTTCTTTTAAAAAATTAAAATGTGAAAACAATTAATATTTGGGACTATAAATAATACTCTTTAACTGATTGGAAAAAAGTTTCAATTTTTTTTAAACTCTTCTCATATTTTTAAGCAAGGGCAATTGTCAGCAACATATTATTCGTATCCACTTGTGGATTTTGCGAGATTTTCTTTTTAAATTTTGACCCGAAATAAGAATCTAATTATTAGCATACATGAGGTGCTCCAAAGGAACCTAGTTGAGGTAAGGTGCCAAAATGAAATTTCCTATCAACTTTAAGGGTCTGTTTATGACAGACCAAACCAAATATAACACATATCTATCGGTTTGGTTGTAGTCAGTTTCGTTAGGTTTGGGTCGGTTTTTCAATTTTTAAGAAAATTAACGGCATTTCTCTCGTTCATGTTTTTTTTCCTACAATTAGGAGAGAATTTTCTATCCTTTTCCTACTTATAATCCATTATTACCCTTTTATTGTGGTAGCTATAGTTTCTTGCATTATGGAGAAAATGTCTTAGGATTGATGATTTAAATTAAGTGAATAAAGTTTATAAGAAATACAAAAAATAAATCTAGGTAAATCTCATATAGTTGTTTCTTTGAATAATTGAGTTTGATTCATGGATTTCTTTTTTAAAATCGGCTTAAGGTATAAAGTTTATTAGCCTATTAGAGACAAAATGAACTTTTGCTTAAAAATTATATAAATTATTTAAATGTATTTATAAAAATTAATATATTGTATATATATAATTATAAAAATTATGTATAAAATTTGTCGGTTCGGTTCAGTTTTTTCTTCGGTTTGATTTTAGTAAAACCAAAACCAAACCAAATATTATCGGCTTTTAAAAATTTAAAACCAAACCAAACCTAACCCAAGTAAATTAAATATCGGTTTATTCAATCGGTTTGATTTTGTTTTTCGGTTTGGATCGATTTTTAACAAAACCGTGAACAGCCCTACCCATGAGTAGGCCCAAGTCAATAAGAAAAAGGAAAAATCAATAAGAAAAACATGAAATTTGAACCTCCAACCTCACTTGTAGGGGTGCATCCAATAACCACGACACCATATAACTCTTTAAGCTTGAAGATGCATGTATATTTAACAAAGTACTTTTTAAAGAGATATATATATATATATATATATATATATATATATATATAAATTTTTACAAAATTGAAAAATATATATATATTTTTTAAATTTTGGCCCCCGTACTCTGAAAAGAAGATTCATGTAAATTGAAACAGAGGGAGTACTATAATTCGGAGTACAAGGGTCAAACTAATTGATGTTCGATGTCAATATGAAGAGAGTTTTTAATTTTATTTGAATAAAATTTACATATTAATTAGAGAGTACATAAAAAGTCACTATAAGTCAAATAACTAAAATAATTTAAAAAAGTATTTGAAAAGTTCGTGATAAACTAAGAATCATTAACTCTCCAAATAATAACTAGGACACATAGGGTGAAATAGGAGTAATTTTTTTTTTTAACAGTAATCGAATTAAACAATGTCATTGTAACGTAAGCATATTCTCCTGAAAATTTTGCTACATATACTTGAGCTGCTGAGAGCATGAGACCGCATCTAGCCAATCCATTCATCCTCATCTATTCTACTAGAACAAAATAAGAATGAGAGGGAAACAGACAAAAGGTGCATTCTCAATTAGCCTTTTGGCTCTAGCTTCATTCCTCCTAGTAATTTACAAGGCCTCAGCCTATGAGCTATCTCTTCCTTTTGAAACCCCTGGCCTTCATCAATTAGGTCAACAATGCGGAAAACGAGGTGGCTATAAAATGTGTCCTCCAAAACACTGTTGTAGCTATTGGGGTTGGTGCGGAACCACAAAAGAATACTGCAATCCTGGAGTATGTGAGAACCAATGTCCGGGACGATGTGGCAAAGGCACTGACGTTCTTGCTTGTCCCCCAGGATTCTGTTGCAGCAAGTCAGGCATGTGTGGGACCACGAAAGACTATTGCGATCGTGCAAACTGTCAGAGCCAATGTAATAGGCCAGCACCCCCAATCCCAAAAGGACGATGTGGGTTTCAAGCTGGTGGCGTAACGTGTCCTCTTGGACAGTGTTGTAATGAGCAGGGTTGGTGTGGAACTGGTTCGAAGTATTGCGATATTGGTTATTGCCAGTATCAGTGCGTCGATTCATTTATTGTCAAAAATAATATAACCTTGCCCGACAAGAATCGTATGAGAGGTATTGCAAGCTTCTTGTTCAACGCTGTCTAGATGCTAGCATCTGTGTGTATTCCAATAACGTCCTAGCTAGCTAGAGGATGTAGTTTTACTCCTCTCTGGGACTTATATGAAGTGATGATCATGCGTGTAATATAATGCATATGAAATATAATAAATAAAGGACTTTTGTTTGAAGTAAAATTGCGAATGAAGTTCTACAAGATCTTTCCAACCATTTTCATCTATATTCATCATAAAAATAAAGGATTTAATCACCGCTCTTTATGTTCCATAATAAGTTGAGTTAATTCCTTGGATGGTCATCCAAGTTTAGAGAATTTCCTAGAAAAGTCACTTTTATTTCATTTAGGATAATAAAGTCATTCAAGTATCATTATTTTCCTCAAAAAATACTAAACACCTCAAAAGCCTCCTTCTCTCCTAATTGGCATGCCACATCATTAGAGCCCCATATTTTTTAATAATTGACTTATTTAACTCATCAAACTCATTTAATCAAATTCATATTTTATATCTAATCAAATATGACCCGATTATAAAGCGGCAAACGAACAAACTAGCTTGTAATCTAAATGAATTAGAATTAAAAGAGAGATTTTTTTTAAAAATCTATAGATAAGTATTAAAATTGAAAATTAAAATATAAAAAAATTGTTTAGAGCTTGAGTTAAATATATTGCTAGGTATTAACATGATTAATATGACAAGTTGGAATATCTATATCATAACATGAAATAAATTGAGAATATATTATATTTCATATAAGACTAATAATATAATATTTCAAAATTAAAAATAAGAATTACAAGGATTATAATATTTTAAAATAAGGATTATAGTAATGAAAATTCTATACCTTTTGCATAAGAAATAAAAAGACCTCGATGATCTGAAAATGGAAATGCCAACAATTGCACTCTACGTATATAAGAATAGATAACTAAAAATAAAGAGAAAAAATTTACACTAACTTTATTTTTTAAATATACGATTTAATTAGATTTTTTAAAAGTTAAACCAATACGAATGTAATTTTTGTGTTATATGTGTAATTATATTTTAATGTGGAAAGAATATGTTGTTTAATGTGGAAAAAAATATGCTATTTAAAAAAACTTGAATTTGAATAGAAAGATTAAATTACTTGAACTTTAATTTAAATTGAAAGATAATATATTTGAATCGAGATAAAAAGAATTTAGATTTGAAAAAGCGGCTTAATAAAAAGTATGGTTTGATTCTTTTGCCGCTTTTTAACCATGTGATATTTAATTGGGTATAAAATATGAATTTGGTTAAATGATTTTGATGAATTAAATATGTCTACTATTAAAATAAAAAATGGGGCTTTAATGACGTGGCATGCCAACTAGGAGAGAAGGAGGCTTTTGAGGTGTTTAAATACTTTTTGAGAAAAATAGTGATACTTAAGTGATCTTATTACCCTAAATGAAACAAAAGTGACTTTTGTAGGAAATTCCCTAAACTTGGATGACCATCCCGTACCCTTCTAATCGGAGAAGGTGCATTTCCTTCAACCTTTATGATTTTCAACTTGAACAGCTTTTCCACAGCAAGGAATTCTTTTTTTTTTTTTTTTTTGTTGGGAGGGTGGATCCTATAAGAAACTTGCCAGCTCGAAGGTGCAGGTTGATGCTTATGTCCCTTCTCATTGATGATGTCTTATTATTATGTTTCACTAGTATATATGTCCGCGCTTCGCGCGGTTATTATATTATAATATGAATAATTATTGTTATTTTTTGTGTAATAAAAATATCCATCTTTACTTTTGATCAATTTTATCTCATTACATTCCCCAATCGTAATACTATCAGTTGTTACTCGATATAATTGTATTGTCAATATTGTTTGCTCTTTTTCAATATCCTCCGGTCTCGCTTAACTATTGATGCCGATACCATGTTGTGCCATTTTGCCAAATATGAATAAAATCTTATATCTTACCGAGAAAATGATATTACTATAATTAAACATTCAATTTTAATAATAGTGAACTATAAAATAAATATTATATTTAATATAAGAACTTAATTAGAATCCAAAACAATACATAATTTTGTATGTATTATTGTAATAATTTTGTAATCTTATGATATAATATTAGTTTCATGAATAACAGCGTAAAAAATGTTCAGCACATGGTTTAGTTTATATTCTTTTAAAATCTTTGTATCATCCTTTTGTTCTTCTTCTTTTGTATTCATAGAATTAGATTTGCAAAATAAGGTAGATGAAAATGAAAGAATTATAATTTTAAAAAAACTAAATAAAAATTGAGAAAATCACTTTTAAATATTTTATAACTAAACGGTCAACACATAATTTAATTTTCTATGTATTTAAATAATATTTTTGTGCTTATACTATAATCTTAATTTCAAGAATTCAAAATATAACCAATCACAAATTGTTACGGGAAAAAATATAAAAAATTAGGCTATCGTTCAGAAGAATTGCACCATTTCATAGCAAGCCACATAATCCATCATCCCTAAAAAAAAAAAGAAATAAGTGATAGTCTTAATCTGTAGTTCGCTCTATTTAGACAATTTTTTTTAAAAAAAAAAAAAAACAGATCTTTGATCGAGCCTATTTTCTTATACATATTCCTCCAGAAAATTCTACAAGTCCAAATAATAGTCTTTTGTTTTATAATATATTTTCATATTTTATAAAAAATTAATGAAATGTACGGTTATACTTTCAATTAGGATGCATGTTTTTTTTTTTTTTTTGATAAATCCATAAAGATAACAAAAATATTCCTCCAATAGAATGATATCATCAAGAGGAACCCAATCACATATACCTCTCCACTTGAATTGTAATGAAAATATTCAACTACATGTGCATCTTGAAGATACCATGCATATAACTTTTCTGTTAAAATGTACTGAAAGTTTCACAAACTTAACACAATCATACATATTCAAGAATACAAATACACATAATTTTATGAGAATAAATTAATATAATATCTGTAATAGATGTATACCAATGCTTTTGATCTTTGTGGGTATTACACTCTCTGAAACAGTCCCTGCAATAACATTCTCAAATCAGACAAATAAATAAGTTATATGTCCAAGTATTACTCCCAAAAGAAATACTGCATTCAACAGTAGGCCAAAATATCCCTACTTTAAGCTTTCAAGAAAATCAAACACCTGATCTAAATTAGCGCACTCTCATAAAAGAAAAAGAGAAAACACATACACATTTATATGATAGACAAAGTATGCATCACATATTACAAATTCAAATTACAAATAAAAATAAAAGTGAAAGAGAAATTCGTAGAAGTAAGAACATAGAAAATATAAACCTCGGTGGACTTGAATTGAACTTTGAGATCCTATATCCCTTTAAGTGCCAAGAAGATACATATGCTCTAGAATTCACAATGCACAGTTGAAGCAATACCATGTGGATTATATAAGGCTTAGGTTATTGTCTTTTTAGTTCCAACCATTACTACATGATTAATACTACACATTCAATAAAATTAATTTAAGGGAGAGGAGAAGAACCATAACATTTAGAGAATTTAGTAGAGACTTTAAGGCTGCATATTTATTTTTAATATAAGACAAAGTAATAGGATGAGTTTAAGAAAAAAAAACTGACAAAATGTTATAAATAATACAACGTGCAAGGTGTAACATTTGTCATAATTAAGAAATTATAAAGAGAGTTAAAAGAGTGACTTTTGGATTTTTTTAACATAGCATGTAAATAGAAAAAATGAGAGAAAAATCCAAAAAAAGGAGAAAAAAGATAAATAGGAATGGTGGCTATAGAGATGTGCCACATCATCTTGTCTATGCCTAGCTTTATATTATATATAGACTAGTGTATTTGCCCGCGCTTCGCGCGGTCGGAAAAAAAATTCTTTTATAAATATAAAAATCATAGATTTAATGAAAGAAGAATAAAAATACAAAAAAGGTTGACGTAGATAAGTAAAATAAACATAATCCCCACATCTGGTAATAAGTAGAGTTGTGTGCTTGTAGCAGGGGCGGCTCAATAGTATTTGTGGCCTAAAGCCAATATTTGATGAGAGACCTCAAACATTTTCTTAAAAGAAAATTCACACACACACATATACCATACATCCACCGTCTATTTTCTTTAAAAAAGCATTAACTTATTATCCTATTGTGGGTGTAAAAAAAAAAGCCCCCAAATTTGTGTGTCTAAAACTCAAGCTTTAGTTGCTTGACCCTAAAGCCGGCTCTGGCTTGTAGCCTCTTATAATAAATATAGTAGGAGTAATATTTGTTTCTACCAAGGAACTAGAATTTTACACATAAATGCACAAAAGTAGAACATGCCAAAAAACTAAATAATTGTGGATTTACTGAAAAGTAAAAGAGAAATACAGAGCAAAGGCAAAGAAGAAGGGGATAAGAATGTAACACATGTCTGCTAACCTCGAACTCCTTTAAGAGCATCTGCTTGATACAAACAAAGAAAATCGAACTCCTAAAGAAGTTACAAACCCAAATGACCAAAGTAAGTAAGTCGGCGTTATACTCGAGATCCAACCAATCAGATATGCAAACATGAAAGGCAATTTAATGAAAAGGGAAAAGAAAAAGGAGAGGATCTTTTGTTAACTACATATTTTGCTCGATATCAAATTATAGTTTGAGAACCGTGAAAGTTAACCATTGTTGTAGATCTTCTGGACGCAGAAGGAAGTACATAATACGGAGATAAAAAGCAATAGGACTGATTAGTATGTTTTGAGGCGAGTCATAAGGGATCAAGATTGCTGACATCCCGAAGTGTATTAGTACCTTTGTGTGTTGAGAAACATCATGAGAATTATATATTAAAAAAAAATAGTTGAAAATAAATCACCTTATTATAAGGAAGTGTATCTGTAAGAGATGTTCATTTTAATTATAGATGAAAGCTTTCTAAAAAGTCCGTGACAAATTCTTCCTTATTTTCTGGTTCCTTTTATTCTTCACGACAACTTTGTCTCGTAAAATTAATTATATGATTAAAGATAAATAAAACGAAGGTTATTGAAAAATCAAAATAATACATTTTGTCCTTTGAAAGTTATGACTTCCATGAAGTTAAGGAGTTGATACATTTAGAGTTTTATTCAAGTATATCTTGACTTACTGGTGATTGAATAGATACGAAACTTGCATTTATGTTTAAGAAAGTTTTTCGAGGCTTCTACAAATATAGTTTAGATGAAATTCAAAGTACAAAAAATAGTTGACATATTGGATCTAAGCTACTTCAAGTTAATAACTTCCAACACTTCAGACGATCACTATCTTACATAAACGAGGGTCTGATTAGGCAATCATATAGAATTAATCATACTTGGTTTCGTAGACTTGTTTACTATCACAGAGGTTCAACCTTCCAAAGTTATCGAGTCCGGAGCCTAAAGGGTAAAAAAATACACGGTATAAATCAAAAGGGGTAGCCTTTCATATTATATACCAAAACGGGTATAGCGTGGACTGATCCACGTTATACCCCAACTTTTTTTTTTTTTGCAATGTCAGAATCACAACGAAAAAAAATATATTTTTTTGTATAACGTGGACTGATCCACGTTATACAAAATTATTTGTATAACGTGGATCAGTCCACGTTTTACAACATATATTTGTAAAACGTGGTACTGTCCACGACTCATTGTGCATTGTTGCCCTAATTTTTCTCCATTCTCCTCCGCCTCTTCCTCCATCCTTTTGAAGTTACAGAATTTCATCTTCGCCTCCGTCTCCTTCTCCTTTTCCTTCTCCTCCATTTATTTTCTTTTTAAACCTTCACAAGCATGTCTAATTTTGGAGCAACTTCTTCATCTTTATCTTTTGTTGCTATCTAAATTAAGGTATTTTTTCTAACTCATATAATATTGTATATTTATAGTAGATGTAGGATATCTATTTGTCTTATATATCTTAATTGCTATTTTTTATTTGTGTTATTTTAATACGTATAAGATATATGTTTGTCTTATTTGTGTTATTTTAATTTGAACTTAAGATATGATTGTTAGAAGCATTATTATATAAAAGGTCTGATTTGTTTAGTAGCATTTTTGAAGAAATTTGTTGTTATATTACTTTTATTTTTGTGGATTGTTATATAAAAGGTCTGAATAACTAATTGTTTTTCATTGTACCTTTAATGTGATATTTATATAGCCAGAAAAGTGAAACTTAATTGATGCCTCAGTAGCCCAAAAAAAGGATACTTAAAATGTCATGATAATGCTTTATTATATGGGACATAAGTCTGGGAAGTGGGTGACAATAATTATTTTGTTTATACCTTATAGGTATTAATGTGGTCCACTATCAGTGGTTTCTAAATAAGGCGAATGGAAGTTTTATCAATAGCCGTGCATATTTTGTTCTTTTTAAAATTGAATAATATTTTTTTTTAAAGTTACTCCAAATAGCTTGATCGGGCTTTAATTTTTTTTTTTTTATCTGAACATGAGCTTCTAACGGGTATGCGGACATCCGAGGCGAATGTACGATGTGTTAACACTCCAGGAGAAGCATCAATCACGGTGTGTGGGATGGTGCCTTCGAGAGGACCTGATCGGATGCTGTTTCCACGCCCGGATGCGGGTCACATTTTGGGAAGCACGTGAAGCGTCTATTCTTTTCATCCTCGCATCCTTGGCTACTTTGGCTCTGTGTGGATTTAGGGGAGTAGTGAGGTAGGATGTGTATCATATGATTGGCATCATCACCGCACTTATATAGAAGATGGCGTCCTAAGACGCACACCTTTCATCCTATGCTACACGGTGAGGCGACCATCACATTTACAAGATATTGAGTTCATGTTTGGCATGGTTGTTGATGGTAATCCTTGAATGATGTTAATGCTAGAAATATAAGTATTGTTAGGTGGCAACAATTAATCCATGAGCTTATTGGTTGGGCATTGTCCGGATTGTTTTAATGGTGTTAGTGGTTTAGAACTAAATAAATTAATTGAATATATTAGAGGCTTAGATGACATTGCTGCATGGATCAGTTGAGAAATTGTGGTAAACGGGTTAGGTTGTACTTGCTATGGCTTTGTATGCACGATTTTCGGATAAGTCTGTGACTTACTTAATTTAGACTATTTGCTTGACATGCGTGACCTTAGAGCAATGAGTAGACAAGCTTGGGGACGGTACATTGTCATATTTGTATACTTGTTTATCCGCGCTTCGTTGAAAAAGCCAAGGATGTGTGTGGATTCATTTCATTATAGTACGTGACCTTTAAAATTATATAATTTTATTTGGTTGTCCTATTTGATAGTTATAAGGTTTTTATGTATTTATTTTAAATTTTTAATATAGGTTTGGGCTTGGGAGCGAATTATACCGATGCGCCCACCACCTGGCCCGACGCCCACACGCGTTCTTGCGACGAAAGTGGACTCATCGTAAAGCTCGCGAAAATGAGGCACGTGTTGTGCTACCCATATGTAGGGATGTATTGTACAACCTAACGGATGGTGGTATTTTATCATAATTATGGTTGTTAATGGCGTTTTGATATAATAGTTACGCTTTATGTGTAATTTATTTATTTTATTATCATGTAATTTTATGTTCTTTCTATCGTAGTTTGTGTGGCAACCTTATTCGGGGCCATCATTAATGGACTCCACCGAGTGGTGTCGGCGTGACCGAGTTATTTGGATGGCTCGGGTTCCCCACTTATTTGTGGATCTATCGAGAGTAGCACATGGTAGACGCGTTCTCGGTACGGTTCGGCAGAAGCAACATATTTCGGGACCATGTCTTTGAGATTGATCCTTCTCATTACAAACGTGACAAGCGGTATGCTATAACAGTGGAGGATCAACAAAATTTTGCACAAATGGACTTTTTGTGGGAAAATCGTCGACAAAGTAATTCTGGCCGAGTATGAAACTCAAGACCCAGAGTCATTATCAGAGTATTTTTGTTGGTATCGACATCACTCGCCCACTTTCATAGGAAATCTCGCATAATGTGGATAGAGGATACCAACACATGGCGGGCAGGCATGAGGCACCGGTACGTACATTACATTCCATTAGATGTTTGATGTCTTTATATGTGTCTTAGACCACTATCAAATCTTGTAATTTAATTTTTTTTTTTTTTTTTAGGCTTTAGGACATCAAGAATCGTACAGATTGGCTCAGGAGACTATCCAAGATCCAACCAAGTCTAATGAAGTGAAGGAAATAGCAGAGATGTTTAGCCACATTAATACGAGTCCATGGCCGTGCTCTCTCGGGGACGATGTTGAGTTTCGCTCCCGATTATACACCACCGGCGAGTATGTTGAGTCACCTCCACGTGCAAGTGCCTCGTCATCAACATCCTAATGTCAAGACCTACGGCGTGTGGTAAGAGGACGCCTAATCGGTGTAACGGACGGGTCGAGGTCCCGGCGGATCACCAAATGCTGGTTGATGAGGAAGAGGTTCGTTTTGATCAAGATATGCCTGACTCAACGATGCACTCGCAGCCGATGATGCATATTACCCGATAATAGATTTTGGTATATCCGACCTCATCGATGTCTGCTCCCGAGGTCCAATCGCGGTAATCGAAGTGAGGCCTTTTCGGTGCATTCGCATCGTCGAGCCTATTAGCCCTCGCAGCTATATAACAGTTTGGTGTTCGACAAAAGGCGCTCTTATGGGATGACCGAGGGGCCTTTACTCGCATTCACCGGAGAACTCTTCAATTGGGGAGATCGAGTTTACCGACGCGAGTATTCTAACCACTCAAATAGCTTGTATCTTGTTTAATTTCATTAATGTAATGGGTACCTTATGTGTCTATATTATTTATTTTGCATAGTCTCCCATGGCATTTGATCTTGGATCCTCACACATTCCTATCTTGATGGATGTCTGAGACGTTAGAGCCACGTGTTAGCTTTTAATTCAAAGTATTTGGTGACTCGTGGTTGTTATGTGTGGTGTTTTGTCTTGGTTGCTTTGGTTGTTTGTGTTGGTATATGGTATTGGAGGAAGTCCTTATACTGGGGAGATGTCACCGATTTTACGTAGACAATCAAAGTAATTGCTAAGAAAATTTATCTAACGAATCCAATCATACAAAAATAACTTCTATTTTTTATGGCATTTGTGGATTTGTGTGTGATACAAGAGGAGGTTCACCAACGTATATCAAAACGAGAGCGCCGGCAAACTCAGTGTGGCACGGGGGGAAAAAGGGACACTGTGAAAATTGAATTTTTATTAATTATTGAATTTATCTCAAATCTCAATAGTTATGTAATCTTTCAAGAATACATATTGTGTTTTGAATAAAGGTTAGATTTGAATGCTTGCCAACGTTTTACAATAAATAAAGGTTAGATTTGAATGCTTTTTGAATGCTTGATAATGTTTTACAAGAAAAACAATTGCATTCTTGATGTACGACTACATGGCAGATTTAACGACTGCATGGATTCTCAGCTAAAACGCGCATAACAAAAAATTTCATGCATCAATTACTGCAATCGCCAATGTTTTGCAACAATTCATTTTGCTGCCAACGTTTTGCAACAATTCATTTTGTTGCAAAACGTTGGCCTGCCTACGTTTTGCAACAATTCATTTTGTTGAACTTGGCCAACGCAGCAATAATTGATTCTTGAAAATTTTTTTTACGCCAGAGAACTCTTGTCGTCAAATCACGCATACAAATTCGTAAAAAGCAAAATAGTAAAATAATTTGTAAAATTTTTGTTGTTAAAGCCGTAAATGCATACGTAATCAAACTCGCAATCGTCAAATCAAGCATGCATTCGTAAAATCAAAAAGTAAATATATTTTTTCAACATCAACGTTATGACATTCAAAGGTCCGTGAATCATTTGTTTTATATACCAGTTAAGATTTGTATTCTGCATATCTCTCTGAATTCTCCATTTCTCCCTTGTAGACTTCATTTTTCAAGAATTCTCCACTTCTCCCTTGCATTCTCCATTAATTTTTACACTTGTATTCTATTGAAAATAATATGGCAGAAAATTATGTAAGAGTTAATTTATATTGGGTGGTGAAGTTGTGTACGAAGAAGGTTCAGTGAGATATAACCGTCGTTCGGGAGCCGTACAAAGGTTTCCAATTTCCCTCAAATACGATCGTCTACAACATGTTTTCATAAGCAAAATGGCCATAACTGATCCTAACCTTTAGGTGGTTATCCTAGACGATATCCAACATCAATTACGGCTAGGGGATTTCCCATTTACGAGGAAACTCTTATTTCGGACGATGACTCCTTATCGTTATTTCTTCGAAGTCCTGATATATTTAGCAATCATATCAGCATAGCGACACTTGACATGTATGCAACTGTTGAACCTCTACTAATGTTGAAGCACCCATCGATTTATGAGTTTGATATTCGGGGTACTACGTATCTTCCCGCTATGAATATTCAAAGAGGTACACACTTCAACAAGAAACAATGGTAGGAGTTGGTAGCCGGTCACATAACTTTGGTTGAACTATGCGTAGGTGATATTCCGGACCGAGTAGTGCTCCGTATACAAGTGAATTAGGTGGCGGGAGTATAGTTTGATATCGCCCTACTCACACACACATTTGTAGAAAGGTAAATATAACGATGTTTTTTTCGCTTAAACTAGGAGACTTAACTAATTATTTCGAGATTTGAACCCCGTGAATTTTCCTATGTTTGTAGTGTAACGATTTTGAAGAAAACCCCGTATTAACTCAGCTCACACAAATTGTGAGCAATAATGATGTAGCTAATGATCACTCCGATAAGTCAGATAGTGATATCCCATTAGATCACACAGAAACAGACGATGATCACTCATCTGATGATGATGGTCATTCTTATGAAGACATTATCGTCGAAGTGATGGTAACGTTAGCTACCATTCTAATGCGATTCCATATTTGGATAACACAAAAGAAGGCCCGATGATTTTGCCTTCGTAAGAGAGATGACGGTCCAATTCGATCTGCACTTTGGGATTGTAAAAAACCTGAATTTATCAGATCAAAGTTAGTATGGTGGCAATGAATATTCTTTTTATTTGTTGGCCCATTTTTAGGGGGTTGATAATTTTCCTTATATTATGCAATTAGGTATGTTATTTCGTAACAAGTGAAATGAAAGGCGAGGAGACAATACCGTCTCAAAGAAAAGAAAGAGTTCATTTGTGATCACCCAAAGGTAAATTTTGGAGGATTATTTGCAAGCGTCATATGTCAGATGTATGGATGATCCGTTTTAGAGAAATTTCAAGTGGTAATGCGGAAGTCGTGCAAAGCGGTTCTCCACGCATGCTTATCTAACGAATGATTACGTAAAGGATCATTTCAATTTGAACAAATACCTAATTGCTACTACGTTGATACCATATATTATGGTCAATCCATACACAGATTAAGTTAGTTCAAGCAAAAAATAAAAGGATTGCATACGATTACTCCTAGTTATAGAAAAGCACAAAAGAGGCGTAAGAAAGCTATTGAAATGGTATTTGGTGATTTTGAAACCTCTTTCAAGACATTGCCCCGATACATGGCTGCATTAAAATATTTCAATCCGGGGACCGTTGTTGGAGCGGGGAGCACCAATCAACTACAATGCAAGGTGAACACATCTTCAAGTTTCTTTTCCGGGCTTATAAACCAAGCATCGATGGATTCAAAGTTGCGTGCTCCGTCATCTCAATAGACGGTACTCATTTGTACGGTAAATATGAGATGAAACTCGCTAATTGTCGTTGGAATTGATGCGAACAATAACATTTTTCCACTTGCATACGCTATTGTTGCACGCAGAGCTTGAGTCTCTCGACGTGGTTCCTCGTGTTGTCGTGGAGACATATTGTTTGTGGGAGACAAGGAATTGGACTTATTTCTGACCGTCATGAGGGCATCTTGCAATGTGTCCAAACACATGATTGGTTACAACCACCATCCACACACCATAGGTTTTGCGTTTGGCATTTGAAAAGCAACTTCAATAAAAGGTTCCTCATAAAGGACTCTGGTAAGCTAACGGGTTTGCCACACAGAGCACCTGTAAGAAGAAGTATAAAATGAGGATGGAACAAATCAAAACAATGTCACATCCAGCGCATCCGTGGTTAAAAGCTATTCGAGGAGAAATAGACATTGCATAAGGACAACGGTCAGCTGGGGCTATGACAACGAATGTCTTCGAATCTTACAACCGCTTATCAAGAAAGCTCGTGGATTGCCCGTTATCGCCATGGTCCGTTATACGTTTAAAAATCTTGTTGATCGGTTTGTTGAGAGAAGCACCTCGCCGATTTGTTGATTGCGGATAAAGTTTTGGCCGCGTCGTTGAAAAGAAGTTTGATGAATACCGAGGTCCCTAAAGCATACCGATCACAGCAAAGAATACAATGCAACTGAAGGGGTCTTTGAGATTCTGACATTTGCACACGAAGATAAAGGCGGAAATATCCATAAAGTCTCTGCCGAAGGGAAAAAGTGTTCGTGTGGGAAGTGGAGAAACTACCATATGCCATGTTCACGCAATTAAATTTTGTGATATCCGCGAATTCAACCAAAGACCTATGTTAGCAAGTACTATTACAGTGGGGTGTTTTACAAGCAAATGTACAAAGGAAAATTTTTCACCGTTGGGTGATGAGGCATATTGGCCACCTTCTCCTTCGGCTTAATTGCAAACACCGAATACAAGCGAACTTCGGAGCGCGACTACAACTAGAAGGAGGAATGAAACGGATATAGCTCCCGCTCGCATGGCTAGAAAGTGTAGCACGTGCAAGCAACAGTGTCATAACAAGAATCGCCCCTACGTAAATCGAGTCGTTCTTTGATATGTCTTGTGAATTTTAGCCTTTTCGATATTATACCACTAGTTAGCCCTTCGAGCCTCGTAGCCTTTTGTTTGTTAGCCATATTTTTGCCTTGACCCTTTTGTTTGAATCCCTAGTTTTTGCACCCTGCTTCCTTGAGCACTGTAGCTTAGACTGTGATATAATTGATAAATGTGAAGAAAAGGGATGGTCGAGTAAAAAAAAAAATGGTGACCAATGATAGCTGCAAAGTGATGAAAAGGCCCTCTTAGAAAGAATGTGACATGAAAAAAAAAATTGCTTTAAAAAAAAATGATTGAAGTGTTCTTGATATGATGAGAATTATTAGTGAAAATAATTGGTGAAGAGAGGGCTAAAAAACAAAGTGAAAAGATGAAAATAATGGGTGATGAATTCTAAAATTGCAAAGTGCTTAGGGAAGTGTAAGTCACTATTATATAGTTTTCCAACCCGTCCCCTAGCCAACATTACAACCCGTTAAAGTCCTATTTGATTCTATACGAGCACACTTAATTAGTAGAGATGTACATAACGGCAAGCCTATGGTTCTTTGTGCATGCATGTGAATTTCTTTGTGAGCGTGAGAGTTGTGCTTTGATGCTAAGTCCTTAATTTACATTCATTCCTTGATTTGAGTGCGGGACTATTTTTCTTGTGAGGGCACTTGTTTCATGATAGATAGGTGATGTTATTAAAATTCTTTGACGTAATAGGTGAGCGAGCTTAAATTTGATGAGTTAGAGTCCATCTTTGAGATCGAGAGGTTAGAAGTTTGTTGTTTGTTTGTTGATTTGTATATCTTGCATGATGATCAGAAGTGTAAATTTGATGTTCCGATTTGCTATATGGCTCAATTGTTGGTATCAACCAAAGTGGTGGTGATCCTAGGCTTGATTTATTGAGAGTGATTTTAGTGCTTACTCGAGGACGAGCAAGAGTTTAAGTGTGGGGTGGTGATGTTCGGCCATAAAATTGCATATATTTAGCCATTGTTGCCTCACATTTTAATACTTTTAATTGTCTTTTGAGTATCAATTATAATTGTTTTGTGCTTAATATTATATTTTTACTATGTAGGCATAAAGCGATGTAACGATGAAGAGATTTGGAGCAAGATTGAATAAAAAGTGGAAAAAAAAAGAAGGGGAGACAAAATGGGAGACACTCCCTAAACTTTGTCTCCCAAGTTGAAGATGAAAGAAAAGAAGCAAAAGAGAGAGTGATATACCTGGCAGCAAATTGACGAAGGCAGCAAAGAAGTTCGAAAGAAAATGCATTCTCTGTTGGTTCCGCATTTCACCCGCATGCGAGCCCGCGATTTTTCCTGGTCCGAGTTGGATTTGGTTTTGGGGGCGCTTTTGCATTCTATAAATACATATTCTACGGGGTTTTTATATAACTTTGGATAGCAAAACCCTTAGTTCATAACTTTAGACTTAGAGAGAGCTTCGACCGCCGTGAGGCCGTATTTTTACGGTGGTTTTACCTTCTCTTCTCTCGTAATACTTATTTTGATATTTTTATTCGGATGATTTGTTGTTTTTCCTCCATGTCTATGTGGAGCTAAACTCTTTAGTTCTGTGGTTTTGACACAAACATGAAAGTTGACGTTTGATCATCGTTCCTATCTATTAGATTTCCATCTTTTGGGTTGCTTATTTATTCTTGTGCTTAATTGTTTGATTACTTGATCACTAATTGAACACTATCTGTGGTGCGGGAATTGAACTTGAGAAAGGGAATTCACGTACGTAATAAGAATAAATAGAGTTTGTTCGATTTAATCGTTTCGCATCGAGGATAGAGATATACCCTTTAGCCCTACTTAGTTGAATACGGAGAAATAAATGTGTTCGTTACCTTCCGACGACCATAGAGATATAGGCGTTCAAGTAGCATCTCTTAGGCTTGTGAGTAGTTCGAGAGAATATCATAAAGTTATAATTAACCCGTCAACTAGTAACCCATAGGTAGAACGATTTGAAGACTCAACTGGATTGTTAGTGTTCATAGCCCTAGATCTATCTCTTCTCCGATAAAAATCCGCTCTTTCTTGGTTAAAGTTCATCCTTTGTTTTATTTTTAATTAGTTTATAAATATAACTTTGGATTTTACTTCTTGTTTAGATAATTAGCATTAGTTTAATTTAGTAAACAGTTAATCATAAGTTCGTGGGATCGATATCCGGATTTAACAAGCCTATATTACTTGATTTACGTATAATGATATCATGCGTGTGCGTTTGGGAGCAACAACGCTTGCATATTCAATTTTCTTTAGTTAGCAAAAATTGTGGATGTGCATATATTGTAAAATTGAATGTCCCCATATCAATGATCAATCTTAATAAGATGAATACAACAATCAATAAATTTTAAAGAATTGGTCTAGTATCACCAAGTCACCTCTTTAAACAAATCAAGAATAAATTATTTTATATGAATACTGAAAACCAATCAAAAGAATAGTCTTCAGATCTTTTAACCGAATTTGTTATTTCCTTTGAAAGATGCATCGCTGCCTAATCAACCTATCACAAGCAACTTATTTGTAAAAAAGAAAAAGTAACTTGTCAAGTAAAGGGTATTGGCACAATGAACACAGACCAAACATAATATAAAATGAAAATCGATGATTGAAGAATAAGTATAATACATTATGCTACTAATTCGAATAGTAACGGAAAAGACGCATAAGTATGTATATGTTCAACATCGAGTTTAAGGACTAGTTACCGTTTTATAGTTATGAACCGTCACATTTTCCAGATTTCAAATTAAAAAACAAACTCACATGTCCAGGTGCAGAAGAGGGGAAGAGATTAGTAGGAATAGAAACGACATGGGAGTTTCGAAAGTCACGGTCTCTTTTTTTTCGCCATTCTGTTTTCCTTATCCTTTCTCGAATCTTGTAGAATATGCTTTCATTTTGTCATTCTTTTTTCTTATCTTTTGTCCTGTCTTGTAAAATGTTCTAATTGATCCCCAGTAAGAGTAGAACTGCTGTGGTAGTATTTGATATTGGTGTTTGTCAAAATACAACTAACACATAATCGTCTAATCAAATAAATGGAGACTCGTCAAGTGAAAGAAATCGGTATCCAGAAAAAGATATGTGTTTCTCCTAGATTATAAATGAGTGAAAATATTTGACTCAAACGAAGGTGCGCATATAGCTTTTTATCAGAGGAAGAACAGAGTATTAGAGGAAAACAATAACTATTTTACTATCATAAAGTAAAAATGGATGCTGCAAGCAGGGTATTCCGAAATTCAAAATCTTAAACTTGTCTAAACGCAATTCTCTTAAAGAAGGCGAAAAAAAAGAAGAGGAAAAATACAATACAAACCTGGAAAGAAGAAGGAGAATGGTAGGTTATTGTGCGCTGAGATGGTGGTGATTCCTTTATGGATATCTACACTACTCTGCATATTATCCGAGCTTGGCTTTGGCTTGAGTTTTTTTGTGTTTCCAATATATTCATTCATATAACTCTTAGAAGAAGGAGATGGAGACAAAAAAGGGAAGATACGGTGGAATGTAAAACGAGCGAAATACTTTGGGTTTCTGACAGACTTGCGGACTCTTCAATAATGGTTGTGGTTTTTGATGGTGATTAGTGACTTTTGGACTCTTCAGTAACGGGTGTTTCTCAATTAATAACGGCCGTTTGGTTTTTATAAATCTATTTTTATTTTTTTTTGTAAGTAATGACTAAAAAATGCAAAAATACCAGAAAAAAGATAAATAGGAGCGCTGGATATTTTTGCATGCCACATCAGCGGGCCTGTTGCCCTGCTTTATATAGATACTAGTCTCTATGTTCGTGCGATGCACGAAGATCTTCAGTCGCACGTGTAAGTCCTGCGACTATTATAAAGATTATATCTAAAGATAATAAACTTTTAGCACACTAAAATATTTGGGACTTTCAACTAACTTACAAGTAAAAATCAAAGCATGCATACAAAAAGTCCAAGTTCCAGTTTTTCATTATTATATACTAGTAAAATCGGCCGCGCGAATATTAGCGAATTAAAAAATATTTTAATTTAGTTGAGTGAGAGTAAAAAAAATTTCATGAATATGCATACTAAAGTTAATGCTATATATATATTTCATAAAAACAGATGTACAAATAATTTTTCCTTTAGATGAACTACATTTTTCATTACCAGATTTTCTTATAGTACATATGTTATATGGGAGGTTAATTACATAATTATCCTAATCTAATTACGTATATATTACATACATGTATATATGTTTTCAATTTTTTCATTCATTAGATAATTAAACTTTTGATTTTTAACTAAAGTTTTTTTTTTTTTTTATCTACCATCTATTATTTCTTTTCTTTTACCCCCTATTTTCTGTGACTTTGAACTTTTTGATATTTTATGTTTTACCACGAAACAACTGTTATTTGATCAGTTACTTTCAGTATTATCTTTCTTTTTTATTTCTTTCATTTCCCTCTTTTTCTTACTATTACCTCCTTAGGTTAAACTTTAATAATTGCAACGCAAGTAGTTTAAATAGAGAAGATAAAAGATTAAAAAAAAATGTTAGACTTTTTAGGTTAATTGAGGGAAAAAGGGCAACTAAGGTTAGAAAATATAAACCCAAAACCCCCATTTCCCACATACTTGTCAAAGTATAAAATTAGGAAAAGTGAGATCCATTTGTCTTGTAGAAAATTTTCGACAACGATTTTAAGATTATTACTGATTGCCAAATGCTACGGAAAATCAATGCAAGATCAATTGTTTAACATCAGCCATTACGGGAAAAAGATATGTTAACTTATACTTGCATAATATCTTCGGCTTTTATCTCACATCCTGACTCCCAAATATATTAATTTTGTCATTCGGATCTGAGATCCTTGCTACATCGATAATAAGTCATCAATTCTCCCCCTTCATGTTTTATTTTCCAAGTACAAGCATTAATAATTGATGCTTCAGGTAGTGATCAACGAAATATTTGCATTTCATGAAAACCATTGTTCATAGACCAAAGATACACTCAGGCCGTAACAAATCAAACATCACGTTTTTTTTGCAAGGAAAAAACAGACTGAATATATTAAGTAATTAGGACCGTTATTATTCAAACAAAATGTCCTTTTGGAAGATAAAAAGAGGATAAAAAACTGAATCTGTTAAGTGCAAGCAGTAATTTATCTTTAAACGTTGCTTACTTTTGGAGAAAAAAAAGGAGGATGCACCAAAAAAATCCAAAAAAGGAGAAGCAAGCAAAATAAGAATCACGGTCCGCACACTTAGTCTAAAATATTTTTGCTAATATCTGCATTTGAAAGATATATAAAATGACAGAAACAGGAAAAAAAAAAAAGAACGATAAACAAATCCGAGCCCACCGAATCCAATGGTGTATCCTCAAAAAACTTAATCCTCTCTAAGTACCCGAGGTTACGAGTAGCAGTACCTAAAAACATCGAACTTTCAGACGATAGCAAAATCACACGAAATTGACTTGACTTTTATTGAAAACAATGCATATAAAGTGAGGGCACAATTCTAGTATTTTCATATAAAAATTAAATCTGATGAAAATGGCTAAGTAGTTATAGCAACAAAGTAAAGGAGTAGGAGGTGTAAAACCTTTTCCATGAAAAGATGCAATGGTTCATTTCCCATTCACACTCATTCATAAAAATCTAACAATTCCCCGAAGTCAAGCAATATTTTTTGTGCTAAAAAGGCACAAAAAGTTGTAGATATACCGAAAAATAAGAAAGGTATATGGAGAAAGAAAAGAAAAGGAAAATATAAGAACACACCACATATTTGCTTAGCTTCAAACTTCTCCTGCGAGAAATAACTTGATACAAAAACCAAAAAACCAAACCCCAAAATTTACACCTCTGAAAGCACAAAGTAAAGAAACTTAAGAAAAATGAAGAAAATTATTGCCGCTTTACAAAATAAAAAAGGGAAATAAAGGCACAGTATATAAATAGCCTACTCTCACTAATGACTAAAGTAATAACTTTAAAGCCTGTTAAAATATTTTCTTGTAGGTTATGGATAAGACAGCTTAACATGATATTAACTGCATACCAGTGGAGCAATTTCTAGTAGTAATAGAATATTTTATTAGTTTTTTTTGTTTTTAGATGATCAATTATTTTTTGTGTTCTTGGATGATCAGTTACAGTTTTATAATTCTCCCCCAACTAATTTAATGTGATAATATGAGGATTTGGATATTCTAGCTTAGTATTCTGCTGATCTGTTTCTAGATGCGTACCCTGAGAAACTTTGAATATTTCTGTGTCCAATATAATGCTTAACAATAAAATAAAAAAATAAAAGAGCGAATACCCCAATTATCTTCAAATATTTCACAATTATAAACTTTCAACTTCTTTCCTGACGATTTCAAATCTAAAATGCAAACTCACATGTCGGGTGCAGAATTGGGAGAGAGATCGTAATAGAAACCACATGGGAGATTTTGAGAGTCATGGTAATTTTCTTCTTCGTCATTTTTTTTTTTTTTGGTCCTTTCTCGAATTTGTCGAACATTTCCTTATTCTTTGTCGAATTTGGTTGAATATTCTTCTTCCTCGATAACAATAAAACTACTACGGAAATGATTGATGGTGGTGCTTATCAAATGTACCACCAATTTGTTTTGGACCCAAAAAAAAAAAAGATCAAGCCGTCAGCGATATAATCATATTATCATCGGAAAAGGCAACTGATTCTTTCAAAATATCCAAATAAAAGATCATATTAGAAGAGGAAGAGATTATAGGTAAGAGAAGAGATTTGATGAAATAACCTGGTAGAGACGTTTAGTGTCTTAGCAACGGTCGTAGTGTAAAGGATACTTTTCGACTGTAACCGAAATGTTTCCTTTAATTAATGATGAATGTTGATTTTTTTTTAATTATTAATTGAAAAGAATGAATAAAAAATGCCAAAAAAAAGGAGAAAAAAGATAAATAGAAATGGTGGTCATAGAGAAGTGCCACATCACTTTATTTATGCCTAGCTTTATATTATATATAGATATAGATTTCTACCTAAGGAATTAACTATCCATAAGTTATGATATTCCAAGCGTCTTGTACTCGCCACCTACACTATGACGAAATATTAGAGCATTTTTATAAACATATCGATATACTTTCAAATACGCTAGCTTGTTATATGGAGTACATTTTTTAGAAGAATTTTTATTGATGCACCAACCAAATTAATTAAATATCATAAAAATCTCAAAAACTCTCGCTTGAATATGGATCATATTTTTAAGAGGATTTTTGTTGATGCACCAAGCAAGATATTTTTTCAAAAACCCAAGCAAATTAAATAAATTAAATATTGACATAATTTACTTGTGAAATATGGTTTGTACGGAACCTTTTAATCAGTTTTTTTTTTTCTAATAAATTTTGTCAGGAAATTCATTTTGTAATTTTTGATTTAGTAAACAATAAAGGAAAAAAGAAAGAGCAAGGCTACCTGATTCTGCTAGAATTGATTTTTATTATGAAATTTGTCTGTGCTTTGCGAAGTCATGAATGATTTTATTGAGTTATTAACGATATATCAAAAACTCGATGTTGACTCAAAATTAAGTCAATGAAACACATACTAATAGGTTATTGTATTTAAATTCTTGTTTGCCCTAAAACATGACAAAAGCCCACTTGAACCCGTCGAATACTCCATAAATGGTTCCACTTCTTCATAGTAGTGCACAGTGCACACACTTCTTGACATTCTGAGACTCAGCCTTAACCATTTTTTGTTAGACATTATTAATGGCTTCAATCAAAATTGTCCACAAGACTTCACTGTTGACGTAAAGTTTTCTTCCCATGATAAATATGATTCAATATATAAATAATGATTTGTGTCCCACATCAAATACCATAAATATCGCATAATTGAGAGTACTTATGACAAAACAAAAGCGAAAGGGATTGCTGCCCTTACTGGTGGAAGTTAGGCAGACCCCTATCATGTACATTAACAGGAGCCAATAGCAAAATACAACCCCTACCATGTATATTAAACTCTTAGAAATATCATGTCCTTTTTTCTTAGAAGCGGTGGTGTAGGTGAAATAACAATTATCGAATTAAACATAGTCATTGCAGCGTAAGCAAATTCCCCTGAAAATTATGATATATATATATATATATATATATATATATATATATATATATATATATATATATATATATATATATATATATATATATATATATATATATATACTTGAGCATGAGACCACACAATAATCAATGCACTCATCCTCATCCATAGAAAAATGATGAGATCAATTAGACTAATTTTATTGTTCCTCCTAATTATAATTGAAGTCTCATCAGCCAAGAAGCTATCTCTTCCTCTCAATGAAACCCTTGGCCTTCAACAAGGGAAACAATGCGGATATCAAAGTGGATATATAAAATACCTCCTAAACAGTGTTGTAGGCGCTGGGGTTTTTGTGGAAGCACATACAACGCTTGTGCCTAAGAAAAATGCCAAAACCAATGTCCAGGACTGTGCGGCAAAGACGCTGACATTTTCGCGTGTCCGCCTGGGTTCTGTTGCCACAAAGATGGCTGGTGCGGAACTGGTTGGAGCTATTGTGATCCTGAAAATTGTCAAAGCCAATGTTATACGCCAGC
>NC_081346.1:6237551-6506224 GCF_029784015.1 Lycium ferocissimum | reverse complement strand
TCCGTTGGAGTGTTAAGCTGTAAAAGCCAATCAATATGATAACGATAGAATTGGTTTACCAACAATTCTTTTGAGATATTAATAGATTAATTTTATAACAATCCCCCACATATCTCAAAAAGAATAATATGGAATAAATAAGAAGCTTTCTTTGAGTTTTCACATAAAAGTACAATGCGTCGAATCTGGTGTCTCGTAGACTATGAACCAGACCTAGATAAAACAAGATTAAACTTACAGAATAATTGGTGAAGTTTAGAACTTTCATGAACCAAGAATTCTTTTATAAGCCTAGGGTCTTATTCTATCATATTATACTCGCACAATATTTATCGGGTTTTACACTAAGAGGTCATGTGCGTGTCCTTGTATTCATGAGTACTCGAGAAATCCGTCACAATTTCATAGGAGCGGCACCACTTCACACTCATATAGGTCCACCCATCAAGTGTATTTTGCAGAGCAATGCACCACCTATAAAGGATATGGTAATGGATTGAGAGTATAACTCATCCGTCACTTTGCCTTGCAGTACTGCACTATATTCACACACCATAGGAAGAAACATAATTTAATAGTGCACCTTTGATCAACTAATGACTTGCTATTACCCATATGAACCTAATTCATAGGATCTCCAATCACATAGGTTGAGTTACCATCATTGTTGATCTTCTCAATTGACAAAAGTCTCATTCCCCTCGATATTTCTTTTAGTCTTGTGAATCAGCCAAATTCACCTCAGACATCATATAATTATATATAAAAATTATCACATCTCACAGCAGCTGCTCTTATCACAATGTGTCTCAAACAAAGTTGATTTTGTTTCAACTTGAATACTCGCTGAGTATTTTCTAAACCATTCAGCCTCATAACCAGCCAACTCCAAAGCCTCAATTCAGATATCATAATCCATTTAGTAACTATGCTTTGCTTGACTGATTTATATGTTATTTCACCCCCTACTAAAGGTGAACACATAGTTTCTAATGAATTTTGTCTCATCTAACTCAAAGATCCAGATATCATCATTGTATCTCTCTAATACAAATATCATAATTCATGGTACTTCTCAAATATTATTTTTTCAAAATTTAGGATTGATCCCATCATCGATGGCTTCTTTCCAAAACTTTATTTTCAAAACATTTTGAACAGTAAGATCACACATAAAAATATCACTTTTTAAAACAATTCTCTCAACATAACTCTAGTAAGATATCATGAGCCCCACAATTTCAAAAAATTTCATGTAAGGGAATAATATTTTCATGACTCATACAAACCAATTCCTCATAAAATATTTCATGTTATTAATAACAATCTAATAATATTTCGCCCAAATAATTATGTAAAATTTACTCACACTATGTCATCATCAACAAAATATTTTTAAAAAGCAAATATGAGAAAAGTAAGCATTGAAACTAAAAAATTTTGTCATTTATTTAAACATAGTAAGACAAATATACTATGATTACAATATTCATTGCCCATAGAAATATGATGTTGGTTGACACAACCTTATCATACTCAAATAAAACCTTCAAATTTTTTTTCTTTCCAAATGTGAGTTTAAGAAGATTTTTTTTTCGTTTTTTCACGACTACTTAAATTCTCAAATCACCAAAATAAATGCAACATTCTTCTTCTTCAATTTGGGTGTAAAACACAAAATTATTTTGTCAGCACAAATATGCTTAGTAGCACCAAAGTCTAACACCCAATCTCTCACATTAGCCACAAAATTCACTTGAGAAATGACCACAATAATTATATTATTCGTTAGTCAAATTTATTTTACTTAGCGGGATTATCATTTCTCCGAAGCTTCTTCAACATTTAGGGACATCGATAGCTTAGTTTTCCACTCGCAAAATACTAATTATATCCCTGGAAGATCTGATTATTAGCTTTGCATCATATAAATAAAATCACCAACCAACAGTAATTAATAATCTCAAATTAATTTTCCTTTACGCTAACACAATTCGTTCACCAAGCATATAACATGAAAATATAGTTATGTGCTCAGAAATAAAGTTAGTAGAAAGACAACATCCTTCATGAATCCTTATTACATAATGTCACGTCCCAAAATCCACCCTAGACTTGACCAGCATCCAATGTCATGAACAACATCAGAAGAACCTTATAGATCAATAACCACCAAGTCTATGTTTTTATAATCTTTCATTAATAGTTGAAGAGATGTTAAAAATAACTAATTAAAGATCATGGTCATAAATTATGAAATAAAAATCAGCGGAAGTCCTATTCAACATTTAAATTAAAATGTGGCAACATCCCTCCATAAAATAGAAGAGACATCCAAGACGCTACCCACAAGTTTATATCTATCTATGGAGCTTCTAAGAAAATATAACTGTCTATGGAGCTTCTAAGAAAATAAACTAACTCAAGACACAACCTGAAACTGCCAAGAAGTAATAATTGACTCAATGAAAACCCACGAACAAATGTGTGGGCTCACCAACAATCTGGAAAGCAGCAAGTACTCCTAATCCGTGAGATCTGTCTGTACTTGCTCTTCTTCGTTACCTAACACACCATCAAAAACAATAATGGTATGCCTGAGTACTGGGTACTCAATGAGTGTCTCCAGGACAATAGTTAATATACCAAAATAATATAATAAGGATCAGTAAAGCGGTGTCCATAAAAGCAGTTTAAATTAAGAGATAGAATAAATCACCAAACTTAGTAACACCATTAATGAAAAATAGTTAAAGAAGAAATAAATCAATTTCAACTCATTATGTCGTTTATCACATTTAAGTCTTTCAATCATGAATCCAATATCATCAACAAGCCACTCACAGGCAACCAAGGTATCACACATGCCAATACAGGCCCAAATCAACATAACGAAGGGATGACCCTTTAAGGTTCCCTAAACCGCATAGAAGCACCACATCGGGGTTTGTCACCCTAGACGGCTATCCTTCCTCCCGAATAGCTAGGCAAAACCACATCATGGTTATGAACCCTCGATGACCACTCTTCCTCCCGAATGGCTAGGCATGAACCACGCTAGGGCTATCAACCCTCGATGGCCACTCTTTCTCCCGAATGGCTAGGCAAACCCCACTAGGATCCATTGTGACTACCCTTCCTCCCGAGTAGATAGGCCAATCACAAACAATATAAATCATGGCAAAAGATTCGAATCACAATCCTAGCATAGAAGCCGAATCACTCAAATCATGGCATAGAAGCCGAATCACAAGTCATAGCATGATAATCACATTATTCATTAAGGATTATGTTCGTCATCCCATTGAAGGGGTACGTCAAGCCATTTCAGTTTTAGAAACCGGGTTCACTTCTTTAAACAAGTTTCAAGTTCAACAGAATCCATTATAGAGCATTCACATGAGATAATCAATGTTGACGCCCAATTTTGTCCCTCCTTTATTCCAATTCATTTTCTTGAGCTTCTAAATTATTAATAAACTAAATATCTTATTTTTTTTGCCCTTACTTTATTACAATTGCTACTACTATATTATTATTATTAAGTGTTGTTACTTGATTAATACCTCGCACATTTGCTACTAACTTATTACGTATTAATCATAAGTATAACCCAGATAATATTTTACTCTACTATTACCTTACTTGTATTTTATCTACTAATAATAAAATTAGCATGTTAAATCACACCTTATTAATGGTAATTGCTAAATTATTACTATCACATATATATAGTATTCATTTTGTTAATACAAAGAAGCTCAAAGAAATACAACGAAAAGAGGCTTAAATCCTAAAATAGGCCAAAATGCTGTCCATCACATAGAAGCATCAGCAGCCTAGGTTTTACGACCCAAATATAGCCCAAAATTAGTCTTCAAACCCACTCAAACCGAGGCCCAATTAGGATAAGGCTAGCCCAATCTTCCAAGAGTCAAACTAGGTTTACCCTCCCTCATAATTTTCTCTCTCCATGCCTTCACTACATCACTTCTCCATCTTCAGCCAAAATCCAAATTCCTTCATTCATAAAATAGAGTTTGCCTTGCTATTCTTGTGCAAGAAATGATATTACCCTCTCTCTCTCTCTCTCTCTCTCTCTCTCTCTCTCTCTCTCTCTTTCTTTTTTCAACTACAAGGTTCAGTCAAAAGGTGAATTCAAAAGATGACAAAGCCTTTCTTCAGAAATCTCAGCAAAAACAATACATTTCAGAGATTTGATTCTTAATTTCAAACAACTCTACACCCGTGACTCTCTTTGTTGTGCTCAAAATTTCAAATCTGAAAACCCTAATTTTAGCCTATAAATACCTTGTTAATGCTTTTTTGTCCAACTCAATCTTGCTTACAAAAGGGTGGATCTGAATAGGACCTCAAAGCTTTAGTTCACTGCACCCACAAGAGGTAAAATCTGAATTTATTCTTATTTATTTAGTGTCGACATGTGTTTTGTTGTTTAGAAATCATGTTTTTAGTATCTAAGTTTATGTTCTAGAAAACATGACTATAGTAGTGAATTTGTTTAGTCGAATATTATATAAATTTAGAATATGTGCTATGTGTCTATTATATAGTATATGTATTTTTTATACACTTTAGAATTCATGTTATATGGTTGTTGGGTTTACTTCTCGTTGGAGTGTTTCCTGGATAAGAGACGTCGGCTTTTGTGATGAATGGTTATATTCTGTTGAATATTTGAAAAGTGTGTTTGTCTTTGTTTCTTAGTAGAGTGTTTAGATATCATGAATATAGGACGCAATTTCAATCTGTGTTTAAATGGACTGCTTATAGATATGTTGGTGAATTCTGGATCAGTTAGCTTTAGATCTCAAATGAAGATATACATCCTGATGGTACTCACTTAGAAACTTACATTTACGACCATTCTATATGAGTAACAACCATGTTTAGTTCTGTGGCACATATTTGTAAGTTGTTAATTCTTGAATTTTAAGTTCTCTCTTTATTTAGCATCACTTAACTATGTGAGTATTCCTTGAGATGTTGAAGCCACTTCCGATATATAAACTGTACCTACCCTTAAATGTATGTGATATCCATTTTGTGTCGAAACATTCTAGACATGGCGAACTTGATGTACATTAGTTTGGACTTAATTGCTTGGCTGCACATATGTTACTTTCTATACTCTGTTAAGAATTAAGTTTCCTTGTGTTGATTCCTCTGTTATTCGGTTATTTTTCTTTGTTTTACATGACAAACCGTAGCTGAAGAGTTTCACTTTGAAACTCAATGATGCCTCGCAAAGGAGTCTGCATTACCTCTCCATTCCTCGCCATTTATTTCCCTCGCTCCTTCCTAAATGCATCCGAATAGAGAAACGAAAGAGGAGCAACGCAAAATTCTGAGTTTTAGTGCACAAACCACAACCAAAGATTTAATAAAAAGCGATCGAAAGAGTATGTTCAAAAAGAGACATATACAAATCACCTTTATATTAAAAAAGGATTTTTACAAGAGACATACCTCTAATCCCGCTATAAGCTAGAAACTGGATTCCTTCCAAGTTCAACAATCACTCTACAATGGTTATTAATAATAAAGTTTAGAACTTTAACCAATTCTAGGGATTTCTAACCTTATTCGAAAAACTAGGGTTTTTCTAGCCTTAAAACTTGTTCTTGAATCCGTATGTGAATCATTAGTGAATTCTAATCTTGAAGTATGCTCCATACCAATCCAAAACTTATTACTAAACTTAGAAGATCAAAAGTCTTACCTCTTAGACGAACTCCACCTTATCTCCTTCTTCTTGAGTTTTCAAGAATCTAGGGTTTGGAGAGATGAACTAGTATCAAGAAGAGGTGAATTTAGTGTAGAATCGATATAGATGGAGTAGGAACTCACCTTAGAGGTTTGGGGAGGGCTTAGGGTTGATTTTTGTGATTAGAGATGTTTAGGAACTAACCCCAAGCTTAAATGTAAGAAAGAAACACGAAAACCCAACTTTTGACCTAAAACCTGACGTTTTTGCGATGGGCCCGCGATGTGTGGTCATTGCATGACCCCCTGCAGACCTGAGATTCAGAAAGGGTGTTTTTGTGCGCTCGACGAGCGACGCGGAGCCATCTCACACGCCCTCACGCGGGCGACCCGTGTTAGTTTATGCGCAGTGTTCAGTAAAATGGACATAATTTCTTGTACAGAGCTCCGTTCGGCTCCATAATATATCGTTGGAAAGGTATTTCAATGACCTACAACTTTCATATTTTGAGTTTTCTCAATTTCCTAATGCAACTGTCCTAAAACTGGCCATTAGTGAAAACTGTCTCAGATTTAGATGAACTTAGAAGCCATTTAGAACTCCACTTTTTGGTTTGATTTCAAAACGACAGTTCATCACGCGAATTCATCCCGAATGGATTCATATAGCTAAAATATCATCTCAATACTAGTTTTTACACATTCACACCTAACTCAGATTTACGGGGTGTTACACATAACCTGCTAATCATTACTGGAGACTTAAAATTCTTAGCAGAATCCTCCAATTTATCTCAAATTATGGTGAGAGGAGATTTACACGAATTTATTCATTTAATCTAATAATCCAGTATCAACAAATTAACTTTTTTCATCAAAAGATCTGTCATATTCTACTTTACAAGAATGATCCAAAATATAATAAATTATTCACTCTTAATTCCATGCTCAAAGAGTTAACAATGAATTTATTCGACATGAGTACAGAAATCAGGCATGCATTATTATTTAGCTTATTCATTTGATCCTTAGTCTATCAATCACATACAGCGACACAAAGATATTCTACACACTCAAATTTGTTAAAAATTAATAATCTAAATTCATTATCTCAGGCTTTTCAAGATTTCAAAAATCATAACGGAATCGTACCTTTACCTTCTGTGAAGAAAAGAAAATGGGTGGATTTAAAACACTGACCGGAACACTTTGTGCAGCAGTTATGGGAGCATCGAAGTAAATGTTTTCCATAAGAAAAGAGTATGAAAATATCCTTAAGATTATTGGAAATCCTACGGAAAATACTTGATCACGAACCTTGTCGGAAAATACTTGATCACGAACCTTGCAGGAAATTCTTGAAAGCTTGAGGCATGTCAATTAAGACACTGTCCTTAAGGATATTTCACCCGGTATGGGTGTATCCCCCAGGATTCAACAAGCTCTTCTAGTACAAAACTAGAAGCCAGAATCTAATAAAGATTTATCTTAGTATAAAACCCAACACAATAGTATAGAAGAAAGAATTTGTATTAATTTCTTTCTTCAAATGAGAGGACCAAAGGCTATATAAATAAGAGATTCACAATATAAGAAGGGTTCCGGGTCTCTCAATGCTATTCAAGTCACATAATCAAAAGTTGGAGTAGTTAATGACATGCTAGAAATGCCACTCAATATGATAACCATAGAATTAGTTTACCAATAATTCTTTTTGAGATATTAATAGATTAATTTTATAACACGCTATATAATAAATAAAAGAGGTTTTGAGATATTCTCTATAGTATAGTGCGGGTTTTAAATGGTTAATTAATTAAACTCATTTAAGGAAAACAGGGGAGCATGTACCCTAGAGCTCATCTGTTACAAAATCATGGGATGTTCGCCATGAGCAGGCAGTACTGATAATGTTAAGAGTGCAAGCAAAGCGAAATACAGAAGCAAGTCGTACAATTTAAAATTTACAACAAGAATTCTCGTGGTTTAAAGTAGAAAATTCTGCAAACATTCAACAAATAATAGACTTATCACGTCTATAAAGAAAAAACATTATTTTTTTTAAAAAAAAGAGAGAGAGAAGGGATTGGCTAAGGATATATATAGAGCTAAAAATTCTAAATGAGAAATCGTTCAACCATCTGCAGAGTTGATCTCTCCCCTTTTTCTACAAACGGAAATTCAGCTGAGAAGCACTTCTTGATTCTTCCTCCTTCCTGTAGCGTCAATGTTTACCTCAATAATCCACCTCAATTCGTATGTTTTCATATTCCCTTCTTTGTTCGTCTAACTTATACCCTTCCAAATTGAATTTGATTTCCATATACATATAAAAACGCTACTGTTTTTTCATTTGTAAAAATTAAAACGCCCTTACCGTAGTAGTATTGTTCAAAAAAAGTAGAGGCCTAATTTAGAACGCAGGGTGTATTTTCAGATCACTGAAATATTTTTCGAGAACAATATTTGCATATAATGCATGTCCAAACGCCTATATATATATATATATATATATATATATATATATATATATATATATATATATATATATATATATCTTCTTCATTTTTTTGGCCATCAAGGTCTTATATGACGAAAACTATATTCAACACTCTTGAGCATAACGTAAAGCATGTCCTGAAGAGACTTGGTACAGTACTGGAAATCCCCAATAATCTGTTACTATACTAGCTGAAATAGTTAATTTGGTCAATCTATAAATTTGAGTTGCCAGGCACAAAAATTTTAAAACTAACAACAGCTAGGCAAGATGAGAACCCATGGCCTCTCTTAGGAAGTTGAGGCGCTTGACCAGACTAGCTGAGAGACAATTCTGTCTTATTTAGCATATATTATGTTTCTATATATTGATTATATATACATACCTTGTAAACATTTCTGACGAAGCGGTATCCTGTGACACGGCTTAAGCCAAGGGGTACCCGCCCCTGGCTCTAAAGCAAGGTGGGAGAATCAATAGGAGACAAACATCATGGCCACTGTGTAAAATGTAGAGTTGCTGGGAATAAACAACTACAGTAGGTAGTTAGTTTAATTTGCAAGTTGATCTTTGAAAAATATTAGATCTGAGTTGATATAAAAAAATGTAGGAAGGTAGTTAGGTTTGCATGGAAGTTGCGTTTTTGAAAATTAAAAAAGAATCAATAGTTTGAGTCTCTTTAAAACTACTGTGTTTTTTGTTGATAAGGAGATTTAAAACAACATTGAGAGTCGAGAAGGAAAACATCATGGCTAGTTTTGATATTCCAACAGTTGATGTTTCTCCATTTTTCAGATCAGAGGAAAATGAAGAAGGCAAAAAGAAGGCTACGGAGCAAATAGGAGAAGCCTGTGTTAACTATGGCTTCTTCCAAATTGCGAATCATGGAATTCCTTTGGACGTGTTGAGCAGAACCATGAATATGTTCAAGACCTTCTTTGCTTGTTCAGATGAAGATAAACTCTTTGCGCCTGCTGCTTACTTAAGAAGTACACAGCATTCAGCTGGGATTTATGAGCACTTCGTGTTTGATATTGCATGCTCTAGCTTCCATGTCTGCCCCAAAAATCCACCTCATTTCAAGTAAGTCCTCCTATTCCAATGTGAAAACTAATTAAATCAATTTATATATGTAACTATATAATAGAAACTGTGCCATCACCCTATTATCTCTCAATTGCATCTCGATTTACATTGTCTAGTATACTCGATCCTACAAGAACTAGTACAAATTTGAAATGAACTTGCATTTTCACCTTTTTCAAAATATGTAAGAATGTCTTTGCGGTTTAAATATGTGTTTGATATTCTTAGACAAGTTTTGGAGGAGATGTTTTCCCACTTCACCAAATTAGGAGGTGTGTTGGAGGGCATCATAAGGGAGTGTTTGGGTCTCCCTCATAAATTCCTTCCAAACTACAACAATGATCGATCTCGGGATTCCCTGATGGGCCTCCACTACTTTCCAGCAACAAAAGCTGAGAACTTAGGAAAACCTGCACACCAAGATCCTGGCTGCTTCACCATTGTCTACCAGGATGAAGTTGGAGGCCTTCAAGTGCAGAAAGATGGCCAGTGGATCCGTATAGCGCCTTCCAAAGACAAACTAGTTGTTAACATTGGCGATGTTATTCAGGTAATTAAATATAATTCGGCTGCTGGTTATATCACAGTTATCATTATCCCAAAATTTAAGGAATCACCTTTGTTTTTTTGTTGACATTAAAAAGGTGCTAAGCAACAATAAATTCAAGAGTGCAACTCACAGGGTGGTGAGACCAAGAGAAATAAACCGTTACTCGTACGCATACTTCTATAACGTGCAAGGGGACAAGTGGGTTGAGCCATTGCCGCAGTTCACAAAGGAAATTGGAGAGTCGGCCAAGTACGAGAGGATTTGTCTTCGAAGAATATGCACGGTTGAGACACGTTAAACAGGACTCATCCACCAGCTAGACCTGAAGATCTCATCCATATAACCCACTACTCAATTTCTAATTAGAGAAGAATTGAAGTCTATCTGACCAAGGATTTTTTTCTCTATGTGGAAAGAAACATAGAAATAATATGTATCACATCACTCCTAACATGTACGTTAAAGCGTGTGACTGGTTTAAACTGTTAGAGTACATAATTTTTTGTCTTAATTATGTCTTCAATACATCTCTCATTGTACAAGCTTGATTCTTTGAAGAGGAATCCTCAATATATAGCTATGTGTTTCGCCACTGTTTGTTGTTACTAATTCAAAATACTCAAATTGCAGAGACTGCAATCTTGTTTCTTTCTTTCCTTTTTTCTTTTTTGAATAACGTCAAGTACTCATGCATATTGTTTACTCTAGTTTTAGATACCAATGCGTCTGTTTTAATAAACTTTAACTCCCTATTAAAGCAGATGAAATCTAGAGTATTGAGATTTTTTCTAAACAAATCCTAGATAATGCTAAAAAAAATATATAAAACAAATGAGAGAGTAATAGATGAGATCTAACACACAGCAAATTATGATACTAGTAAAATGTGACGAAATCACGTGAAGATAACAAATTAAAGGCTCCATGTGAGCTGTTAGGTGGTTATGTCCGTCTCTATGGTTCCGCAAAGCGAGTTAAATTATTTGATTTAATTAATCTCTAACTATCCTTTTTTTTATAAACATAGTCATCAGGGAGCCAAGCTAATCATCAACCAGGAAAGCACATACAAAAAGCCACAGCTTTGTGTGTAATTTTATATTAATAAGATTCGTCTTAGCCATCTCACCAACCAAATTATTCAAAATATTCTCTCTGTAAGAAAGGCTCTGTCCAAATAATTTAACTACGTTTCGTCGTCATTGCCTGGGAAATCTATGTTTACTATCGCAAGTTAGCTTTGAAAAATAACAACAACAAAAATATTGCTGGATTCTTCATTGTGAGTTTGAGATCTAAACCAAGATTTGAGAGTCAGTTAGAATACAAACATATCATCGAGATTTGCGGGAAATAAATAACTACGCAAGGAGGAAGTAGTTGGTTTATAACTTTTAAGAAATAACAAAGTCATTTTCACTGCTATATAGTAGCAATACAACATCTCGATTTGTAGAGACGGATCTAAAATTTAAATCTGACGGGTTCAACTTATAAGAATTTTAGAACTAAAGTCATTCGATTTTTATAATTTATGGGTTCAGATCTAAAACTAGTTGAAATTTTAGTGAGTTTTAAATATAAATTTATATTCCGAGTTAAAAATGCTGGGCTTGAGTTGATAGGGAAAAAAAAGTGTAGGAAGGTAAAGGTAGTAGCTTTGCAAGTTGCCTTTTTTTAAAATGCAACAAAAAGAATCAACTGTGGGATTAAAACAATGTTTTTTTGTTGATAAAGAGGTTTAAAACAACATTGAGAGTCGAGAAATAAGGAAAACATCATGGCTAGTTTTGATATTCCAACGATTGATGTTTCTCCTTTTTTCAGATCAGAGGAAAATGAAGAAGGGAAAACGAAGACTATGGAGCAAATAGGCGAAGCATGTGTTAACTATGGCTTCTTCCAGATTGCGAATCATGGAATTCCTTTGGACTTGTTGAGCAGAACCATGGATATGTACAAGATCTTCTCTGCTTGTTCAGATGAAAACAAACTCTCTCTACCTGAAAATTATTTAAAAAGCACACAGAATTCCGTTGAGACTTATGAGCACTTGGTGTTTCGTCGTTCATCTTCTGGCTTCAATGGCTGCCCCAAAAGTCCACCTCATTTCAAGTAATATTTTAACTATTTCCGCTATCGCCATATTCTCTCTCAATTGCATCTCAAATTAACTGTTTCTAGTTTTGGCAATCCTCTGATATGATGATTCCAAGAACTAGTACGAATTTAGAAAATTAATTTGCATTTTCTCCCTTTATAAAATTTTTAAGAATGTTATTTGTGAAGTAAATATGTTTGATTTCTTAGGCAAGTATTGGAGGAGATAGTTTCACATTTGACAAAGTTTGGAGTTGTGTTGGAGAGCATCGTAAGCGAGTGTTTGGGCCTCCCTCCTAACTTCCTCGCTAACTACAACAATGATCGGTCTCAGGATGCCTTGATGGGCCTGCACTACTTTCCAGCGACAGAGGATGAGAACGTAGGAAAACCAGCACATGAAGATCCTGGCTGCATCACCATTGTCTACCAGGATGAAGTTGGAGGCCTTCAGGTGCACAAAGATGGGCAGTGGATTCCTATAGCGCCTTCCAAAGACAAACTAGTAGTTAATATTGGTGACGTGATACAGGTAATTATATATAAACCCGGCGATTAATATCACTGTTACCATTATCCCAAAAATTTAAGGAATCACGACCCTCTCCTATAAAAGTCACCGAACTATTTCCCATTTACGAGAGTTGATGTTTTAAGTTTAATTTGCTTTATATTTGAGTTAACATGGTATTTTGCTTGTTTATCTGGTATTCTGGTGAAATTTAGTTCGATGACCATTTGAGGAATTAACTCTTTTGTTTTCCTTTTTTTTTTTTGTGACATAAAAAAAAGGTGCTAAGCAACAATAAATTCAAGAGTGCAACTCACAGAGTGGTGAACCAAGAGGAAAAAACCGTTACTCGTTTGCGTTCTTCTATAACGTGCAAGGAGACAAGTGGGTTGAGCCATTACCACAGTTTACAAAAGAAATTGGAGTGTCGCCCAAGTAGGATTTCTCATCAATGAATATCTGTGACCGAGACGAAACGGTCTCATCCACCGCCTAGACTCAAGATCTCATCCATATAACCCACTACTCAATTTCTAATTGAAGTCTACGTGATCAAGGATTTTCTCACCATGTGGAAAGAAACCTGCAATAATATGTATTACTCCTGATATGTGTATTGAAGTGTGCGACCAGTGCTGGATAGATGGCTAGGCCCAGTAAGGCGTTTGCCTTAGGCCCCCATTTTTGAAGGGCCCAATTTTTACCCAAATAGGTTTAACAATTTTTGGATTTTTTAGTAAAAATAACAATTTTTTTTTGTAAAAGTTAAAAGAGGGTGAGAAAATTAAATTGGGCCCTTATTTTTACAAAGAATAGTTTGTGTTTATCGTGAATGCTCTTTAAAATATACTCAGACACTCTGGTATTGATGATTTAGACTTAGTTTACGAATTAAAAACGTCAAGGAAAATATTACAAGTAGAAAATAATATTCTAATTGATATATTTAGTTGGATAAAAAGACTTGATTCTTTTCCAAATGCATATATTGCTTTTATATAAAATTATGTCAAAAGTTGCCTCAATGGAAAGAACTTTTTCAAAATTTAAATTTATAAAATATCACCTAAGATCAATAATGTCTCAAGAGATATTAAATCAATTAGCTATATTATCGATTGAAAAAAATATTATTAGAAGGAATCATTATAAAAAAAGCTAGAAAGATAGATGTCAAATAATATATCAGTGAAGTTTTTCTTTTAAGCATGTGCCTCTGATTCATTTTTGAAAAATTTACTTGCCATAGCTATGTATAAGAGCTAATTATGTATAATAACTACTCTTATTTTATTTATATTTCGTAGCCATAAGTTTTCTCGTATTTACGCCTCGTAACTAGATAGCATCCGAAATACATGGTCCATGTATCCATTCTCCACAATATTCTACTGTTGTCAATCCATTTTTTCTCCCATTATCCCAATTTTCTCTCACATTCTTCTTAATCAATACCACAATTCTCTACATTTTATCTCTCTTCAAGATTTGCACGATTCCCTCAACATTAATCGTTTATCTGCAAATTAGGTAAGTGATTTTAGGTTTTTTTTTTTTTATGTATACGTGTATTTTTTCATTGTATCTTCTTCAATTTCATTAATTACAAGTCCTACATTCTGACAATTTTCATGATTACCTGAACTCCATTGTTACGGTTTTTTCAAAGAATCTTTTGTGAGTGATTTTAATGGCCAAAGGAAACACTCCAACAAGGGTTACTCGAGGTACACACGATTTATTTGATGGACCATCTTTTAGTTTAGGCATTACTCAACAACAATATGTAATTGCAGGCACCAATGCAAAAATTGTTGTAGAGAGGCGTAGTAAGCATCTTCATGACCCAAAGAATATGCAACAAATGGATACTGAAGTAGCAAAATCAGTCAAGGAAAAAGATGTTGTACCAGTTAAAAAAGTTCTAAAGTTGCAGCAAAAAAGAGGAGAAAAGTAAACAACCTTGCTTCTGGAAAAAAGGGTAAAAACGTTGTTGAAGAACAACCATCTGTTGCAGTTGAGAATGTGGAAGCAATGGAGGAGGTTAGACTTAGATGTATTTCAGTGTATTTCCCTATATTTTGTGATAATACATTTTGTTTAGCCTTTATTTACATATATATTCACATGTATTTATCTGGGACACATGTTAGACTTGGTGTATTTCATTTTATTTTATTTTGGCAAGTTCATGTAGTTTGACTGTGTGTCGTGTTTATTTGATGTATTTCAGTGTATTTCACTATGTTTTGTGATAATACATTTTGTTTAGCCTTTATTTACACACATATTCACATGTATTTATCTGGGTCACATGTTAGACTTGATGTATTTCATTGTTCACTATATTTTGTTTTGGCAAGTTCATGTATCTTGACTGTGTGTGGTGTTTATTTGATGTATTTCACTGTATTTCATGATAATACATTTTGTTTAGCCTTTATTTACACACATATTAACATGTATTTATCTGGGTCACATGTCAGACTTGATGTATTTCATTGTATTTTGTTTTGGCAAGTTCATGTATTTTGACTGTGTGTGGTGTTTATTTAGTTGTATTTTGTTTTTTTGGGATATATTTGGAATTTACTATACTGTATTTTACTACTGACGTGAATTGTGTGGACCAGTTGCAGAACACCATATTCTATGTTTAAAAGCATCCAACGCAGCCTCCACACGTGTCGGTACACTAACAACAAAATATTCACTCAACTGGAGGAAAAACTAATTGTTCGACAGTTATTATGTTTGACAAAAGTATCTTTGGCAAATTCCTCCAAATGCAGCATTTTGAGGTACAAGCACAGATGTTTCGGTGCTTCATGGTCAGAGAGCTAAATGATAGTACCCCTGATGCGTTTATGATGGATATAAATGGTACTGTATTGTGAATTTACCATTAGAGAGTTTGCCATCATGACCGGGTTGAATTGCGTATATGACGAAGGGGATTTTACATTTGACCCAGACAGACCGAATAGGATTATGAAAACATATTGCGGTGGGTCTAATAAAACTGTAAAACGAATTGAGTTGATTGAATGCTTTAGATGGCAGGGATTGTGGTGTGTTTGTGGCAGCATTTGCTAGTTAATTAGTAGAGGTTCGTTACCTCATTAGGATTGGTAAGGTATGATAGACTATGTAAATATTGTAAATATTCCCTTCCTTATGTAAATATTCCCTTCCTTATGTATTGTAATTAGGTCCTATAATTTAGCCTAGTATCATTATACCTACTTTGTATATAAGGACTTTCATACATCAATACGATTACGGATTGATTTCCCACAGTATCGTACTCAGGTTTCCTTCCAAAACCCTACGTCCATTCTCTCTCTCTCTCTTCTAACCCTAACCCTAGCCGTCCCCTTCCTCCTTCCTTCTCCTTCCATGGCCGACACAAAAATTTCCATTGCCTTTAACCGTCACGAATGTGAAATCCTTAATCCCAATCACTCTAGACATGGAAACCGGCTATTATCACGAATGGGCGACCCTTTTCAAAGTCCTAGCCCGCGTTCACTCTGTCCTCGAGCACATCATACCACCCACTGACACCGCTGAACTCACCGCGTATGACGCAACAAAGGCGGCTAACCTTCCGCTCTGGAAACGCCTTGATGCGGTGGTCCTTCAATGGATATACGCCACCGTCTCCCATGATATTCTCACCTCTATTCTCGTGGCGGATGATGTTGCCGAGAAGGCTTGGAATCGCGTTGCTCAACTTTTCCAAGATAATAAACACTCACGGGCGTACCTTGAAACCGAATTCACCACCACAAAAATGGCCGACTTCGGCTCGGTTATGGCCTATTACAATAGGCTCAAGTCTCTCACGGATCGCCCTTGCCAACGTCGGGTCGCCCGTGTCCGATCAACGTTTGGTCTTGCGACTTCTCGCCGGCCACCGGAGACGTATGCACACTTTGTCACCACCATTCACCGTAAAAGATGTTTTGCCTTCTTTCTCGAAGCAGTGCTCCGACTCAAGCTCGAAGATGCGGCAACAGGAACGTGCCCGTGATTCCAACCCCGCGCTCTACTGTTGATAATGATGCTCCCTCTCTCCACCACCGGCGGTAACAATAATTCCGCCAACCGTCGTGATAATAATCGTGGCAGAATTCTAACCGAACAAGGGCAAAAATAACAACAACAACGCCAACCGCGGGAGGCAAGAGCCGGCGGCCCAGGGCCGGGGAACAGCTCGGTAAGCGGCCCGATGTACAGCCTACCGGCGGGGGGCTTCTCACCTCGCTGCCGCGCCCAAAGGCGGTGGCCACGCCCTCGCCCGTATCCGACGAGACATTAGCGGCCAGCCGACGACCGCCACGTCGCGGCCGGCGGCACGCATTCTTGGCACGGGTCCTCGGCCTCGACAGCACATGCCACGCACGTTCCTCCTACCTCGGATACACTCCGGGACAGACGTGGGCACGCCAGTACACTCTATCCATGCATCAACCGGATGACAATTGGTACATGGACACCGGGTGACTTCACACATGACCGCCAACCCAGTACTCTCACGTCTTATTTTAATTTGAGCAATAATTCGGAATTATTGTTGGTAATGGTAGCACTATTCCAATTCGAGGTTATGGTCATACTTCCCTTCCCCCACCTAATGCTCAATTACGTCTCCGAAATGTCTTGCATGCTCCAAAACTCATCAAAAACCTTGTTTCCGTACGTAAATTCACTAAGGATAATAATGTTTCGTTGAGTTTGATCCTCTTGGGTTTTTACGTGGAAGGATTTACCGACGGGGAGCCGCCTAATGAGATGTGAAAGCACCGGGAATGTATCCTCTCAATGCCACGAATGGTCCACTCCACCATCCACTTTCCTCGCCGCATCACCTAGCTTGTGGCATTCCCGCCTCGGCCATCCGGAAAAGCTATCCTTAGTTCTCTTCGTAGTAATGCCTTAATCGAATGTAATAGGGCCCGTACTTCTTTTTGCACCCTCTTGTCCTTTGGGGAAACATGTTAAATTGCCATTTTATGATTCGTTGTCGTTTACTACTATGCCGTTTGACATCATTCATAGTGATTTATGGACATCTCCTATTTTAAGTTCTAATGGGCACCGCTATTACGTTTTCTTTCTTGATGATTATAGTAATTTTCTTTGAACTTTTCCTATCTCTAACAAGTCTCAAGTGTATTCCACTTTTCTATCTTTTAAGGCGTTAATACGGACTCAATTCGAAAGAGACATTAAAAACATTCAATGTGACAATGGGCGGGAATTCGCAAATGGGCATTTTCAATCTTTTTGCGCCTCAAATGGTATAAATTTTCGCTTTCTTGCCCCTATACATCTCCTCAAAATGGCAAAGCGGAACGAAAATTAAATCCATTAACAACATAGTGCGCACTCTACTTGTCCACTCCTCCGTCCCCCCCCCTTTTGGCATCATGCTCTCCAAATGGCCACATACCTCCTCAATATACTTCCTACCAAAGTCCTTAGGCAAAAATCACCGACGCAAGTTCTTTATCAACGAACCCCCTCTTATTCCCATCTCGGGTTTTCGGGTGTCTATGCTATCCTCTTTTCCGTCTACGACTATTCATAAGTTACAAGCGAGATCCACCCCGTGTGTTTTTTTTTGGGCTATCCGTTGAATCATGAGGATATAAGTGTTATGATTTGTCTACCAACAAAATCATCATCTCACGGCATGTCCTCTTTGACGAAACTCAATTTCCCTTCTCCAAATCGCACCCCCACCCCATCTTCCTATGAATTTTTGGACCATGGAATTTCCCGTATATACCTTGCATTTTCTCGTCTCCACCTACTCCTCTCGTCGTTCCCTGGCCCGCCCCTCACCGGCCGCTCCAGGGGCACACGACCCCGGCCCCCCCTCCCACCGTCGCTCCGCCCGTGATCGCCCTTGCGCTCCCTCAACCCCACCGCCCCACCTCGTTGCCCGGCGTCCTAACCCCAACGGCCCCCCGCCCACCCGTCATCGGCCGGCCCTCTCCCGCACGGTTACTAGTGGCCAACGCGGGATCTTCAAACCCAAACAACCGTTCAACTTAAATACTTCCAGCCTTCTCTCCATCTCGCCTATCCCGCGAAACTGTCGCGCGTTCTAAATGACCACAATTGGAAAGGCTGCCATGGTTGACGAATATAATGCTCTAATTAATAATAAGACGTGGAGTTGGTTCCACGTCCCCCGATGTGAATCTTATTCGTTCTATGTGGATTTTTCGTCATAAAAAGAAATCACGGTTCTTTTCGAGCGGCACAAAGCCCGTCTTGTCCGCGATGGCGGTGTCTCAACGGGTTGGAGTTGATTCGCGACGAGACTTTCGGTCCGTTGTCAAACCGGCTACTATTCGCACCGTCTTGAGCATTGCACTTGCACACTCTTGGCCCATTCATCTACTGGACGTCAAGAATGCATTCCTACACGGTAATCTTAATGAGACGGTTTATATGCATCAACCTATTGGGTTTAAGGATCCCAAGCATCCCCATCATGTCTCTCTTGATAAGTCGTTGTACGGACTTAAGCAAGCTCCCGTGCATGGTTCCAACGCTTGCGTATTATGTCTCCACCATTGGTTTTTCACATAGCCGATCCGATCACTCTATCTTTATTTATTGTCGAGGTTCCGACATTGCTTACATTCTGCTTTATATGTTGACGATATTATTCTCACGCCTTCCTCGTATGCTCTCAGAAATCCATCATGTCTCTCCTTAGTGCCGAATTTGCTATGAAGGATTCGGGGCCCTCTCAGCTATTTTTTCGGGTATCGTCGTTACCCGACTTCACATGGCATGTTTCTCTCTCGGAAGAATTATGCAGCGGATATTATAGAGCGTGCGGCATACGACCGTCTCGTAAGCCCGGGCCGACACCGGTCGACACCAACTCCAAACTGGTGCCGCGGCCGGCCTCCCTTGCGATGATCCCACCCAATATCGTAAGTTGGCTTGCCGCTTTACGAGACCTTACATTCACAAGACCGTACATCTCCTATGCGGTTCAACAAGTATGCCTTCACGCATGATCCTAAGGTTGCCCGTATACGCATGCTCTTAAACGCGTAATCCGATACGTTCAAGGTACTATTGAGTTTGGTCTCCATCCGTACAAATCCTCCGTCCTCTCTTGTCTCTTATACGTACGCAGATTGGGGTGGTTGTCCGGACACTCGCCGATCAACTTCTCGGTTATCAGTGTCTTCCTTGGAGATAACCTCTTCTCACGGTCATCCAAACGCAACCTACCTTGTCCAAGTCGAGTGCCGAAGCCGAATATCGTGGCGTCGCCAATGTCGTCTCTCGAGTCCCGTTGGCTTCGCAACCTTCTCTTGGAGCTCCGCCGTCCCATCCGGACAGCTACATTGGTTTATCGTGATAACGTTAGTGCCATATACCCATCGTGTAATCCGGTTCAACACCAACGCACTAAACATATCGAGATGGACATACATTTCGTACGCGAGAAAGTTGCCCGTGGAGAAGTTCGTGTTCTTCACGTCCCGTCCCGTTACCGGATCGCGTATATCTTCACTAAAGGTCTTCCGCGCGTGCTATTTGATGATTTCGGGGACGATCTAAGCGTACGACAACCTCCCGCTTCGATTGCGGGTGTGATAGACTATGTAAATATTGTAAATATTCCCTTCCTTATGTAAATATTCCTTCCTTATGTATTGTAATTAGGTTCTATAATTTAGCCTAGTATCATTATACCTACTTTGTATATAAGGACTTTCATACATCAATACAGATTACGGATTGATTTCCTACAAGGTAAAGCTTAGCCCCCTTTGCTTGTAATTATTCCCATTTAAGTTTTTTTTATATTTAATAAAAGGCCGCTAGACACTCTGTCTAGTGGTATAAATTCGAGAAAAAAGGGGGAAAAAAAACAACTCGCCCTCTCTAAAATCAAACTTTGCATCCAACACCTAATATATATACCGCAACTTCAATTTCTTAAACAAACTTACAAGAAGAAAATGATTGTTGTCACTTTAATAGTCAATAACTTTTGAAACGGACTTGCAAAATCCGATATCACTATTGCTTCCATAACTATATCAAACAAAAGACATAACTTCTAATCAGAACATTGGTTTTTTTTTTTTTTTTGGTTAAAGAAAGATGCCTCAGTGGCACAAAAAAAAAAATAGGAGCGAAAATTAACATTCAAAAAAATATATTGTATGTTATTGCGATGAAAGCAATACATTAGTAAAAGCAGGCAGAGAAAAAGAATTTCCTTTCTACCTAGAAACATAACAAATAAACTTTAATTCTAGTAAAAGCTTCGAAATCCAATTCACTTCCATCGTAAAAAAACCAATATCCAACTGTAACTGAAATACAGAAGAATATATAACCTTGAGATGAACATAACCAATGGGTTTGGGACGAACCTACGAAGTGGCATTAGTCTTGTTTGGCGACAATATCCTATACATTCTTCAAAGCGACTCTTTGTTAATAGCTTTGGATCGTTTCTCAGTCTCCAAATTCATAACAATCCTTATCATATTCATGATCAATCTTGTAATAGGATAAGATTTCATCCTGCAACAGTGAGGTTTCCATTCCTTGCCATAATTCACCCACTTGTATAGAATTCCCGATATACCATTGGCGATGATGTCATTCACTATTAACCGGTGTTTTAAGAGGCGGGAGCAGGCGAGACATTTTACGCAACAAGGAGGAGGCATAAGCTGAAGCACGGGGCATAAGTCCCACTGAACTATGGGGGTAAATATCTTCAATCTATATATAATATGTTTCAGCATACATAAGGTGATGTGGCACCTCTATATGACCTCCATTATTACTTATCTTTTTTGTGGTTTTTTTGCCCTTTTCTCCTAATACTTTTGTTTAACTTATTTTTAAAAATCTAAAAATGGCTAAATAATTACATTATTAAAGGAGGAAATAATTGCAATATTAAATGAGCAGCCAGAACCTAAATGTCTGATTATGGCCGTGAATGTGTATTAACTCATATGCCTCTTCATATTCATTGCTAATTTTTTTATTAATAATAAATTAATAAAGGGAATACATAAGAGCCCAATTAATATTGAGCTGATAATGCACGTTTGATTGAGCTTAATTAGTCAATTAATATTGTCCATTATGATCCTTGAATTCTGGTGATAATGGTGGATTGATTCTTCAGTTCATTATCATTTTTTTCTATCCATAAAGCTTCAACTCTTTGGGCTGCATTTTATGAAAACATTGACTATTATTTTTAGTTTTCTTTTGTGATTCTCAAGTTCATGCAAAGAAGCATAGGGTTCACATGTTCCTCTTTGTGCTATGCTCGATTTTAGACAAGTAACTTATCTATTTCTTTCCTCATTATTACTAATTGTTTATTCTCTTAAACTCCCTCTCTCTTTCATCTTAATATAGTAATGTTTTGTCACGCCTTTTCAATGATTCAGATATTTTTGCTTCTTTCTTATTTTCTCGATTGTATATGAATTTTAAATTTTTGATGTGTATTTGAGATTTTTTTCAATTGAAAACACCGGAATTTGTAATGTCAATTGTTATTATTCATTTCTACATTTTTATGTGTTATATTTTTGTTGATCTTAGTTGGGAATATTGTATTTTTGAATTGTGTTTGAAGCCTTTTGCTGCTTGAATCATAGAAAGTTGGAATCTCAATTATACTTAGTGTGTTAGTTTTTGATGCTTTCTTTCCCAATTTTTGGTTTCATTTACTTGGTTTTGTGTTTTTTTGCAAGTTGATGATTAGTTGGTGTGTGTGACTGTAACATCTGAATTATTTTGTATTTTGGGGATATCATTAAGCCGTCTTCTTTTTGGCATTTCCGGGAGCACTTGTGATTTGAAGGACGTTCCAAGGCGTTTAAAGTCATGAGAAATGGTAATTGATACATCATTGCCTTTTGAATGAATTTTGATTGATCAAATTACTATTTAATTTACAAATTATCTCTCTTTCGACCAAACAAATAATAATAATGCCTACATATTTAATTTCACATGAAAAAGAACTGAATGTCAATATCTTCATATTTATAGGAGGACTGTTAAAATGGTTTGAGAAGCTATTAGGAAAAAAAAATGTACTTTTTAAATTTTAAGAAAAAATTAGTGAGAAATAAAATTAAAATAAGTTAGATCATTTTACAAGGATAACAAATGCTAACTATCTGAAATTAATTAAAAATTAGGAATCACAAATAAGGAGAGAGTATCAAAGAAAAGGAAGAAACGATCTAGAAAAAATTTTGAAAAATAGAATCCTTGCCCTATAATAGAGAAACAAAATATAAAAGTCACAACTTATATTCATGTATAAAAAATTGACCATCTAACAAAAAATAAAAGATAAACAAATAAATACTAATTGCACGCCAAATATCATTTACTATAGTTGGAGAAATTTATTACAAGATTCTAATGTTTCTAAAAGCATTTAAAATATGCTCATGCAAAAAAGAATGTAGAAATTTTGTGAGTTTTTCTTTCAGTGTTTTACTTGCCTAATTATTTTTAGTATGATATTGATAGACATGAGGTTTTATATATGAGAATGCAACTTCGCGGTTCTTCCACCCGGATTAAATTTAACAAAAAATATATATATAAATTATAGATAATTTTTTGCAAAATCGCGCGGTCAAATTCACCAGTTTTATAAAAAGTAAGATTTTCATAAAAATTCTACAAATAAATTCAATTAAACCACCTATAATATAGAAATTATTATTATTATTATTATTATTATTATTATTATTATTATTATTATTATTATTATTATTATTATACATTTGAGAAAGGTAACAACACAACAAATGATAATAGCCAAGATAATCTTTAAAATGAAATCATCATCCACTTTATCATCGATCCCCACATCTACTAGTCCTTCCCATCCTCTACTTATATTTGCATTGATTTTTCTTTATATATTTCAAAGAGCGAGAAAGGGTAAAAAAGTGTAAGAGCAATGACAAAAAATGGATAAAGTTGCCTAAGCAACATAGTGTTATGGAATATATATCCTATCAATTTCAGACATAATCATCTAAAAAAATTATTTATGGTAGTGTTATTTCCTACGAGAGCTTCTTTATATATTTTAGGAAAAATCAATGCAATATAAAAGCATGATAGCATAAAGTATAAATATAATCACTCTAACAGTAAAAAAACACGATCTATAGCAAAAATATACTTTTAAAACAGCAAAAAATCAAATCTAATGTCCAAGACATATGCTTTTACACACGAAGCACGTTTTTGCGCACGAACACACGCCTCCAAAGGGCGTGCCCCCTATGAATCTGCATCGTTCATTTGTGCCCTAGAGCGTTTTTTATTAACCATCACCCTAGAACGTCTTTGAAAACACTGCTATTAACTATAAGTCTATAACTTTTAATTCTTTTATACTTATTTTACTAGTTTTATGACAAATTGTCGGGACGAGCCAAGAGGATATACGTATGATTCATTTGGGTGGGGGAACTTAACTTTGAAATCTTTAATAGGACGAGTTCAATTTTAGGACCACTGGCTGATTGCTTGATTAAAAAAGATGCTCTTCATGTGGCCATGATTTTTGGACAAACTTCAATAAAATCAACAATCCACTAGAGCCACTTGTGTTGACGTGTCGTTCTTTACGTAGTAGGTTGTTTCGAACAATCTAAATGAGAAAAACATGTTGTCAAAAGCTATCTACAACCTTTTTCTTTGGTTTGTTATTCCTATCTCTCTTTTAAGCAATTCAATTTAAAAAAGTGTCAACTTTTTAAATTATGATTGCCTACAAGCTAGCTAGAGGAGCCAGGTACTACACCTCAATGTCTTCTGATCTGAACAGACGATATCATTACAAATTCCTGACTAAAGAACATGTTGCGAAATGAAGTGCTTCATTTTACTTCGGTAAAGGGCCAAAAATGCCCCTGGACTATCGGACAATATCTAAAAATATCCTCCATCAACTTATTTAGGCCCCGTTTGTCCATAGATATCAAAAAAAAATTTACTTTTTTTTGAAATTTTGGAGTTGGAGTTGGAGTTGTGTTTGGCCATAATTTTTGAAATTGTAGTTTTTGGTGAAATGTAGTTGTAAAAAAGTGAAAAAAGTGAATTTTTTTTAAAAAACAAGTTTTTTGAGTTTTTGATATTCCGGAATACAACTTTAAGTTGAATTCGGAATTCTCATGGCCAAACACTGATTCCGAAAAAAAGTGAATTTTTTTTCGAAATAAAGTGAATAATTCTTATGGCCAAACGGGGGCTTAATTTGCTAGAAGTACCCCTCATGTTACATTATGTCCTTTGACTAACAGAAACACTGAATTAAAAAAAAATATTTAAATTCCACATAGTAACTTCTTATTGGGCGAAATTAAAACACCAGACCCCATTAAAAAGACCCACCGATATATACCCATTTTTGAAATAACCCGCCCCAAACACTAACTCAACACAAACAAAGAGTCTAACTAAAAAAAGTGACCCCCACTTTCGCCAAACTCCATGGAAGTTGCATAGGCCTCTTTTCTATTCCTTCCTCTCTTCAGCAATAATGGCGTGATATAACCAAGATTTGCTTTATCCGGTATCAAATGAGGACTGTGAGCAAATAGAACCCTGGATGAAATGAAAATTGGATTCATGTAATGGGAGAAAGATAATGCGAGCCCTGATGATTGAAAGTGGAATAAGTTCTTCATAAATAAACTGTAAATGTACAAGTCTAATTGGTTCGACATATATGGTATTGAATTTCATATATCAACCTTAAATTTTAGATCAATACGCTCCTATGTTACACTATTGATCTTATATTAATTAATTGATCTTAAAACACGCTTATATGATGTAAACAACCCCGAATCACCGAAAAACAACATGATTCACTGCAAAGCAGTGAGTATTGCTTACTGGGTCGTTTCCGATGAACCTATCGAATTTCAGACCAATCAGAGTTCATAATATCCCCGATCTCCAAAACTGTGACCCAATTTGATAAATAAATTATTCAGGCGATTCAAGGAAAAATAATATGATCTACATCCTTAATTATCACATGAGAACATATACATTGTGTCCTTTCTACGGTATTGTGTCCTTTCTACGGGTAAGATACACGAATTCCGCACAACAAATTATCCTCTCGATTAATGTACCTGAGAATCCAAGATATTGCATTTTCTCCCTTTGGGTGAAAACCTCGATATCTCTTCTCATGAATTATTTAAGCGTTACTAGTCTCTAAAGGTAAATTTCCTTTCAAGTAAATAAACATTCACCACCACTGTACGCTTATCCAGGACAATTTATACATGACACATTGAGCACATTCTAATGACTCAAATAAATAGCCCACTTTTGTAGATCCTATTTATTAATCATAATTCTCAATCCATGTATTGATATAATTCCACATGTATAAAGCTATTAAGAATTCTCAATGATTTCAAATAAATAAACCACTTTAACTATAATTAATCACAAAATTCTCAATAAGATATGATATACATATTTGAAAAATTAAAGTGCCCGTATAATCATAATCTTTAATGCAGATATTCACTTTGATGCATACAAGTCACAGACTTAACATTGAGAAAAAATAATTTGGTTATGGTGGGCCACATCTTAAAAGAAAATTAACAGAGGAGACCTTCAAAAAATGTGCTATGGTGACAAAAAGTAATAGCCGCATAAACTAATTTGTTTATGTTCAGCTATGCCTAAAACCAAAAGAATTCTTTGTCTCCAAACTCCTCTTCTGTTATTTTTATTTCAACCAATAAAACCAGGGATATAGGAATCTTTGACTCCATTCCAATACCCCTCCTATTATTCTTGGCCACACCGCCACCAAACCCTAATCTCCTTATTGTTTTATTTTTCTTCCTTTTGTTCATCAAAGAATATACAAGCCATGTTTAGTACATAAAGGATCAACACATTGGAGTTTTTGACTCTTAGGCAAAACCTAGTTTGCGGCTTATCTATGTCACAGCCGCCACCGTTTCGTTTTTTTTTTTTTTTCTCTCTTCTTTTAACATTGCTGCAATACAATGAGTAATGACCCATCATGCAATAACAGAGAACTAAAATTAAAATTGCTAAGATTTTTTTCACAGGCAGTAACAGTTCTATACCACCGTTGTCAACAATCAGTAATTAAACATATCTCGGCTTAAAAACGAACTCAGGTCAAGAACTGCATATTCATGTATATATATCAAACATACATACATATAAATCATGTTATCTAGTTAGATGCAAGGAGGCTCTTGATGCCAATTGATGGAATACAGGCATACGCAGCGGAAGCAAATAGCCAGGATCGAACTTGCATGTAATATAGACAACACATAATCAAGATATTAATCAAACATAAAATTGATACTTATCTCTTGAAGCGTGACCGCGACCAAGAATCGAATCTTCAACCACGAATACACACTATCCATGAGATCGTCATCCTTCAGTTCCATGGTCTTCTACTCTGTAACCCGAATAATACCAGAATCTGTGAAATTCGTGTGGGCGAATTTCTATGGAAAAAGTTAAAGAAACTTCTAAAACCCTCCCTTTTTTTTTTCTTATGGAATAAGACCACTTTTATGACTACAGGTTTTAGGGTTTTAAACCCTTTTCCCAAACCTGCTAGGTCTTTCTTTTCCACCAAGAAATCAGATTCCATTTAATTCTTTATTATTTGGGCACAGGAGGGACCACAGAATTTAATTAACGAGGCTTCCTATTATGGAATTAATTCGAAATATCTGAATTAATCCTACCATAATGAATTACGAATTATTCCACTAAAAATTCGTAATTGCACTCCTCAGTTCAATTTCGAAATCATACATTAAAACTTATTTAATTCCCCATGTTAAGATTACAGATACCAATCAATTAAATTAAATTACTGACAATTTAATTCATTGACTAATTGAATCCTTTATATTTCTGCTTAACTTACATCATGTGACGGATACAAAATCCACCTACAGGGTTTTCACATGAGACTTATAAGCATCCATAAAGGGGTATCATCAATCTCAAAGTCGAGACATGGAATCTATCAACTAATTATTATTTCACAAATCTAATTTGCCATTATCCAATTTACCAGAAATACATTGACCCGCAATTGAGTCGTATCTTTTAATAAATCAAAATAATGAACAAATCACGTTGATCATAATAATTATATCAAGATTAAGAGTATAAGTACATTTAATGAACTAGAGAATCTGTTTTATATATTCAATACAAAAACACTTATCTCTACTTGGTCCGTTCAATACATACAAAATGTACTAGCACAAGAAGACAGAACTATACCGTTCCCATAATGAAGATACATTATATTAATCTTGTGCTACAATCATACTGATGGCTTTGTCCAATTTCCATATTAGATTGTGACCATAAATTTTATACTTATAAGAACCGATGATTTAATCTTCCGTGTATAAGCTAAACTCTATACACTAAATCATCTACTATATAAGTAAAGGACACACATACTAGTACATGATCTATTTAACTCTTTATTAAAAATTGAATAAATAATTGTTCTATAATAAATACTATATCCATACACATGGTTAATAGTATATATCCCAACAATAAACTCTTTGCGCCTGCTGCTTACTTAAAAAGTACAGACTGGGATTTATGAGCACTTCATGTTTGATATTGCATGCTCTAGCTTCCATGTCTGCCCCAAAAATTCACCTCATTTCAAGTAAGTCCTCCTATTCCAATGTGAAAAGTGAAAACTAATTAAATCAATTTATATATATAACTATATAATATAAACTGTGCCATCGCCCTGTTATCTCTCAATTGTTGCGTACTCTTGAATTTTTTGTTGCTTAGCACCTTTTTAATGTCAACAAAAAAACAAAGGTGATTCGTTAAATTTTGGGACAATGATAACTATGATATTAACCAGCAGCCGAATTATATTTAATTACCTGAATAACATCGCCGATGTTAACAACTAGTTTGCCTTTGGAAGGCACTATATGGATCCACTGGCCATCTTTGTGCACTTGAAGGCCTCCAACTTCATCCTGGTAGACAATGGTGAAGCAACCAGGATCTTGGTGTGCAGGTTTTCCTAAGTTCTCAGCTTCTGTTGCTGGAAAGTAGTGGAGGCCCATCAAAGAATCTCGAGACCGATCATTGTTGTAGTTTGGAAGGAAATAATGAGGGAGACCCAAACACTCACTTATGATGCCCTCCAACACACCTCCTAATTTGGTGAAGTGAGAAAACATCTCCTCCAAAACTTGTCTAAGTGTTACACCTCGTGAATCTTCGCGTCGTCATAAGCAAACTAACGTGAATACAGAGAGGCTATGATACCCCTAAAAGATTAAATAAGACTTTCAATAAGTGTTAGACAAGTATTTAAAGGTTTCAGGATCAAGCAAATCGAAGAAATTAGGTTCGTTGAAAATTTGGAAAAACTTGGCAGAATTTTTGACAGGTTTTTTGGTCTAACTTCAAAGAGGCATATATCCTAGAATATGAGGAGTTACGGAATCCATAACCTATGTAAATTGAAGTTCAGCGAGTCTTCTTTCCAATGCAATTGACAGATCACATTTCTGTGAAGAAAGGAGGAAAGTACGGCCCGTACAATAAAGTACGTCCAGCACTTTTTGGGCGTATTTGCCAAAAATTTCCAGAAAGTTAAAATTTTTGCCTCCAAAGTACGGGATGAACAGTATCACGTACTTTGAAGTACGTGATGAACAGTATCCCATACTTTGCCCGAAATTTCAAAAATTGGAGTCGGTGGAATTTTTTTTCCCAAGCTTTTAAATAGCCATTTCCACAACTTGGGTCTCATTTTCACCCAACATCAATCCCTAATGTCTCTCTAAGCTCCCCTTAACACCCATAAACACACCAAATCATTCCAAATCAAATCAAGAGAAGATCAACCTTGAAAACCTAGTTAATTTATGGAAGTTGGATGTTCTTGCTTTCACTTAGTGTTGTGGTGAACTTGGCCTTGAAACAAGTTGTGTGAGTTGAAGTTCTTCAAATACAAGGTATGTTCTTCACCCTATTTGTATGGTTGAGTTGATGTAAAGGTTTAATACCCCTTAGAAAGGAAAAGAATTAAAGTGGAGAAGCTATAAATGTTGTAGTGAAGAGGGTGACTATGAGGTGAACTCAAAAAGGGGATTTGGTTAAATTTGAGACTAATTTGAATGTAACTTCTTGATTATGATATTACGGATGTTGTTATTGTTGTTTGGGGGCTGTTTTGCAATATGGTGGAAGTCGATAAAATAGGGAAAGTGCTGCCCAAATTTAGTTAGTTCCTAATTATGTTAGTTTGAGCTTAAGAAGGATTTCAAGACCTAACCTTAGTGTAAATCCTCCTGAATGTAGTTTTTGCGGACGTTGGAGGAGAAGGTTAAGTAAATAGAAGTTGTAAAGGTATGTAAGGCTAACCCTTTTCCTTCTAAAGGCATGATTCCATAATTGTGAAACCCCTCATGACATTACCAATATTCCTATTTCTAGAAACACTAGAAGCCCATAACTTTCATGATTCCTAAAATATAGTTGATGATGTTCTCTATGATGATAATGATGATGATGATGATGATTCTATTCTAGAGAGTCCAAAGCTTATGGTTCGATGGTATTATGGGATTGTTGAGCTTACTTCATGATTTTTCTTACTTTCACTCATTGTTGTTGGTCTCACCTTATGTTACTTGTTTCTTCGAAGTGAGATATAGCGAGGATGATTGTTCCATAATATAAATCGGAGGTCACCGACCTTACGTCACTCCGATAGAGTTGTAGCTTTTGATTGGTCTCTCATGCATGCTTATGTTTATGTATGACTACACCGGGCCTAGTTGGCCGGGCAGACACCACTTCGGTGGGCAGCCTATGGATGATGATAGTTACACCGGGCCTAGTTTGCCGGGCAGTCACCACTAGTGGGCGGCGTGAGATGATTACCCCGCACGCGGGCTAATGATGATATATGACTCAGACAGTTTACTTATATATATTTATGATGTCGTTTAATAGTAAAAGTTAGCATGCATGGTATCCGCCTTAAGAGACAATTCAGATGTACAGGTTATCTCTTTATCTCATGCTTCTTTATTTCTTGTTTATGCTGTTATTCATGCCTTACATACTTAGTACATTATTCGTACTGACGTCCCTTTTTGTGGACGCTACGTTCATACCCGTAGGTAGACAGGGAGATGGATCTGATCCTTAGGTACTTTGTCAGCTTAGACCCAAGAGCGCTCCATTTATTCCGGAGTTGCAGTCTATTCGTATTCCCTTTTTTTTTTTGTATATATATTTGGGTATGGCGGGGTCCTGTCCCGTCTTATGATTTCTTGTACTCTTTATAGAGGCTCGTAGACATATGTGAATAGTTAGAAGTTTCATGGTCTCCCTAATGTATATTTTGTATATCATTTTTGCAGCCTTGTGGGCTTGTGCGTATATGTATATGTATATGAGGTGAAGTTCATGGTTATCGCGTAATGAGTTCACTTTGAGAATTTACATTCATTCATGTGGTGTTAGTTGAGAGCTAGACATGTGGTCCACCGAGATAGATGGGAAGAAGTATGCTAGGTGGTGCTCGGTAGGCTAGCTCCGGGTACCCGTCATGGCCTTCTGGTTGGGTTGTGACACTAAGAATATCAACCAAATATATTTAAACAACAAAGACAATCTTACATATTTTGAAAAAGGTGAAAATGCAAGTTCATTTCAAATTTGTACTAGTTCTTATAGGATCGCGTATACTAGAAACAGTTATTCGAGATGCAGTGCAACTCACAGGGTGGTGAGACCAAGAGAAATAAACCGTTACTCGTACGCATATTTCTATAACGTGCAAGGGGACAAGTGGGTTGAGCCATTGCCGCAGTTCACAAAGGAAATTGGAGAGTCGCCCAAGTACAGAGGATTTGTCTTCGAAGAATATGCACGGTTGAGACACGAGAAACGTGACTCATCCACTGCCTAGACTCGAAGATCTCATCCATATAACCCACTACTCAATTTCTAATTAGAGGAGAATTGAAGTCTATCTGACCAAGGATTTTTTTCTCTCTGTGGAAAGAAACATAGAAATAATATGTATTACATCACTCCTACCATGTACGTTAAAGTGTGTGACTGGTTAAAAAAACTGAACTGTTAGAGAGCACACAATTATTTTCTTAATTATGTCTTCCATACATCTCTCATTGTACAAGCTTGATTCTTTGAAGAGGAATCCTCGATTTATAGCTATGTGTCTTGCCACTGTTTGTTGTTGCTAATTCAAAATACTCAAATTGCAGATACTACAATCTTGTTTCTTTCTTTCCTTTTTTCTTTTTCGAATAACGTCAAGTACTCAAGCATATTGTTTACTCTAGTTTTAGTTTTCAATGCGTCTGTTTAATAAACTCTAACTGCCTATTAAAGCCAGATGGAATCTAGAGTATTGAGATTTTTCCTAAACAAATCCTAGATAATGCTAAAAAAATATACTCCGTATAAGACAAATGAGAAAGAGTAATAGATCAGATCTAACACACACCAAATTATGATACTAGTAAAATGTGACGAAATCACGTGAAGATAACAGATTAAAGGCTCCATGTGAGCTGTTAGGTGATTATGTCCGTCTCTATGGTTCCGCAAAGCGAGTTAAAATTATTTGATTTAATTAATCTCTAACTATCCTTTTTTTTATAAACATAGTCATCAGGGAGCCAAGCTAATCATCAACCAGGAAAGCACATACAAAAAGCCAGTTTTGTGTGTAATTTTATACTAATAAGATTCGTCTTAGCCATCTCACAAACCAAATTATTCAAAATATTCCCTCTGTAAGAAAGGCTCTGTCCAAATAATTTAACTACGTTTCGTCGTCATTGCCTGGGAAATCTATGTTTACTATGGCAAGTTAGCTATGAAAAATAACAACAACAAAAATATTGCTGGATTCTTCTTTGTGAGTTTGAGACCTAAAGCAAGATTGAGAGTCAGTTAGAATACAAACATCATCGAGAGTTGCTGGAAATAAACAACTACGCAAGGAGGAAGTAGTTGGTTTATAACTTTTAAGAAATAACAAAGTCATTTTCACTGCTATTTAGTAGCAGTACAACATCTCGATTTGTAGAGACGGATCTAAAATTTAAATTTGGGTTCAACTTATAAGAATTTTAGAACTAAAGTCATTCGATTTTTATAATTTATGGGTTCAGATCTAAAACTAGTTGAAATTTTAGTGAGTTTTAAATATAAATTTATAATCAGAGTTAAAAATGCTAGGCTTGAGTTGATAGGGCAAAAAAAGTGGAGGAAGGTAAAGGTAGTAGGTTTGCAAGTTGCCTTTTTTAAAAATGTAACAAAATGAATCAACTGTGGGATTAAAACAATGTTTTTTTGTTGATAAAGAGGTTTAAAACAACATTGAGAGTCGAGAAATAAGGAAAACATCATGGCTAGTTTTGATGTTCCAACGATTGAAGTTTCTCCTTTTTTTTAGATCAGAGGAAAATGAAGAAGGGAAAAAGAAGACTATGGAGCAAATAGGCGAAGCATGTGTTAACTATGGCTTCTTCCAGATTGCGAATCATGGAATTCCTTTGGACTTGTTGAGCAGAACCATGGATATGTACAAGACCTTCTTTGCTTGTTCAGATGAAAACAAACTCTCTCTACCTGAAAATTATTTAAAAAGCACACAGAATTCCGTTGAGACTTATGAGCACTTGGTGTTTCGTCGTTCATCTTCTGGCTTCAATGTCTGCCCCAAAAGTCCACCTCATTTCAAGTAATATTTTAATCTATTTCCTCTATCGCCATATTCTCTCTCAATTGCATCTCAAATTAACTGTTTCTAGTTTAGGCGATCCTGTGATATGATGATTCCAAGAACTAGTACGAATTCAGAAACCTAATTTGCATTTTCTCCCTTTATAAAATTTTTAAGAATGTTATTTGTGAAGTAAATATGTTTGATTTCATAGGCAAGTATTGGAGGAGATGGTTTCACATTTGACAAAGTTAGGAGTTGTGTTGGAGAGCATCATAAGCGAGTGTTTGGGCCTCCCTCCTAACTTCCTCGCTAATCACAACAATGATCGGTCTCGGGATGCCTTGATGGGCCTCCACTACTTTCCAGCGACAGAGGATGAGAACGTAGGAAAACCAGCACCTGAAGATCCTGGCTGCATCACCATTGTCTACCAGGATGAAGTTGGAGGCCTTCAGGTGCACAAAGATGGGCAGTGGATTCCTATAGTGCCTTCCAAAGACAAACTAGTTGTTAATATTTGTGACGTGATTCAGGTAATTATATATAAATCGGCTGCTGGTTAATACCACAGTTACCATTATCCCAAAAACTTAAGGAATCACGACCCTTTCCTATAAAAGTCACTGAACTATTTCCCATTTACAGTAGTGTTGATGTTTTAAGTTTTATTTGCTTTATATTTGAGTTAACATGGTATTTTGCTTGTTTATCTGGTATTCTGGTGAAATTTAGTTCGATGACCATTTGAGGAATTAACTCTTTTTTTGTGACATAAAAAAAAGGTGCTGAGCAACAATAAATTCAAGAGTGCAACTCACAGAGTGGTGAGACCAAGAGGAAAAAACTGTTACTTGTTCGTGTTCTTCTATAACGTGCAAGGAGACAAGTGGGTTGAGCCATTACCACAGTTTACAAAACAAATTGGAGTGTCGCCCAAGTACAGAGGATTCCTCTTCAATGAATATTTGCAGCTGAGACTCAGAAACAGGTCTCATCCACCAGCTAGACCTGAAGATCTCATCCATATAACCCACTACTCAATTTCTAATTGAAGTCTATGTGATCAAGGATTTTCTCACTATGTGGAAAGAAACCTGCAATAATATGTATTAAGTTACTCGGACTCGGGCGTGAGTGTCCGACACGGGTATGGATCCCAAGGTCGGATCCTTCATGATCAAAATTTAGGATTCGGGGATACGGATCTAAATACGGGTGCGGGTGCGGGGATTCGGCAAAGATAAATTGAAAATCTAAAAATATAGCTATAAGAATATTGTTAATTAATAAAATTTGTTTACTTAGAGCATATACTTATTTGTAATATATATGAAGTTTATTTAAATGAAAAATGTGTGCCTTCAAAGCATATACAGTTGTATTTAATTTACAATTAAAAAACTGTTTATTATTTAGATTAAAACTCTAATTAGTACTGGTGCAATTAAAATTAATCTCTAATTATTATTGGTACAGTTGAAACTCTAATTTTATAAACTTAAAAACTCTTGAAGAGATAGTATATGTAATGTTTATCCCCTAAGCCTACATGGCAGCATATTAGCAAATGGTTAATTAATAAATTGGTCAATTCCTAATTAGGTCTCTGCGTTCTTCTTCTTTCGTTCTTTGCCTGAAACTTCTTCTCTAAATCTTTACTTTGGGAAATCAAATCTCAAATTTTCCCCAAAATTTTGGTCTACATACCCAATCTCGTTTGACCGGATCCGACACAGATCCCATACCCTTACCCGTATCAGTGTCGTGTCGACACGAGTGCGGCACCCAAACTGCCGAGTCCGAATAACTTAGATATGTACTACTCCTGATATGTGGGTTGAAGTGTGCGACTAGTGCCGGCTTGATGGCTAGGCCCAGTAAGGCGTTTGCCTTAGGCCCCCATTTTTGGGGGGGCCCAATTTTTACCAGAATAAGTTTAATAATTTTTTATAAAAAAAATATTTTTTGGATTTTTAAAAAAAATTAAAAGTGGATGAGAAAGTTAATTTGGGCCCTTATTTTTACAATGAATAGTTTGTGCTAATCCTGAATGTTCTTTAAAATATACTCAGACACTCTGATATTGATGATTTAGACTTACTTTATGAATTAAACATGTTAAGGAAAATATTACAAGTAGAGAATAATATTCTAATTGATATACTTAGTTGGATAAAAAGACTTGATTCATTTTCAAATGCATATATTGCTTTTATATAAAATTATGTTAAAAATTGCCTCAGTGGAAAGAGCTTTTTCAAAATTTAAATTTATAAATTATCACCTAAGATCAATAATGTATCAAGAGACATTAAATCAATTAGCTATATGATTGATTGAAAAAACATTATTGGAAGGAATCATTATAAGAAAGCTAGAAAGATAGATGTCAAATAATATATCAGTGAGCTTTTTCTTTTAAGCATGGGCCTCTGATTAAATAGAGCAATTTGCAGGATTGCCCTTCGCTGGGGGTGGTCTTTAATTTTTTCCCTTCACTAAAAGCCCCTTGGTTCCGGGTTCGAACCTCCGCTCAATAAAAAATTTTAAAAAAATCGCAAAGCATAAGTTGGATTCACAGGGCATAAGTTGGACTCGCAGGGCATAAGTTGGACTTATGCCTTATGCCTTAAGGTAAAAATAAAATTATATATATATATATATATATATATATATATATATATATAATTTATATATATATATATATATATATATATATATATATATATTGAGCCTAATTTTGAGTAAAAGTTTGCTTTAAGGCCAACTTCTACCTCAAGGCATAAGTTGGGGTGCAACTTATCTTAAAGGCATAAGTTGGTGCAACTTATAAGGCAAAAAGTTAGGTGTGAATCCCAACTTCTTTTCCCTAGAAATCCCAATTTATGCATTGCGATTTTTTTTTTTTTTTTTTTTTTAACTGAGCCTGGGTTCGAACCCAGGACCTATGGGTGTTAAGCGAAGGGCAAATATTAAAAACCACCAATTGAGGAGAAAAATTTAAAGACCACCCCAAAAGAAAGGCAATCCGCGCAAAAAAATGTTATTTTTTTTGCCTTAGGCCTCCAACTATGTTGAGCCGCTCCTGTGTGCGACCATCTCATTAAAAAAATTAAGTTGTAAGAGAGCACACTTTTCTTTTCATAATTAAATCTTCAACACGTCACATGCCTTATTCCTTCCTTGAAGAGGAATACTTAACTTATAGCTATGGCCTATGTGTATTGCTGCTGTTTGTTGATACCAATTTAAAATACTCAAACTGCAGACCCTGCGGTCTTTTTTTCTTTTCTTCTTTTTTTTTTTTTTTTTTTCTTTCTTTTCTTTTTCGAATAATGTGAATTACTCCTTTAGATTGTTTACTCTAGTTTTGGATACCAATGCACGTCTGTTTTTATTTATATTTAACTCCCTAGAGTATTGAGATTTTTTTGTGAGGAAATCCTTGATAATGCTAAAAATATTATCAAACAAATGAGAAAGAGCACAAGATGAGATCTAACACAGCAAAATATAAGTAATAAAATGTGATGAAATCACGTGAAGTTGACAAATTGAAGGCTCCATGTGAGCTGTGAGGTGGTTACGTCCGTCTTTATGGTTCTGCAAGTTAAATTATTTGATTTAATTAATCCATAACCATACTTATCCTTTTTTATAATGATAATCATCAACCAGAAACACACACATATAGACACTTAAAAAAGCTACCGTTTTGTGGTACTAATAAGATTTGTCTTAGCCATCCATCTCACAAACCAAATTATTGATCAATTTTCATATAGTTATCTTGTAATCTTGTTATAAAAGTCTTGTAGTACTTTTGTACTTTTTCAGAAACACTGCAACATCTTGTAAGCTTAAGTTTTGCAAGTCCACATGGCTAATTTAGCGATACCAATAGTTGATCTCTCCCCTTTCATTCTACGTGATGAAGATGGCAAGAGAAATACGACCGAACTGATAAACGAATCATGTTCTCGATATGGCTTCTTCCAAATTGTCAATCATGGGGTGCCTTTGGACCTAATGAGCCGCGCTCCCTGAACTTATCGAAGGCATTTTTTGAGTCTCCTGTCGAAGAGAAACTGAACTGCTCCCCATTGCCAGGGTCACCTTTTCCTGCAGGCTATAATAGAAAACCAAATCCATCTTATGAGTTTGCAGAGTTCTTGGTTATGCTTCAGCCTGGATCCAACTTCAATGTTTTTCCTTCCAATCATCCACATCTCCGGTAAGTTATATCTTTAAATTAGAAAGACTTATATGCATAAAAATAAATTACATGATCACTGTAGTTTAACCATTATTACCAGGTTACCAATTAATATGGGCACATTTAGCGTAGCTGAATTAAAATAGTTTCACCAAGTCCTAAAAAACACTCTTTAAGTCTTGGAGTTGAATTTATGAATAAACAATTACCTGTTTGGATAGAAGGATTAGAGACTGAGAATAAGCAGTGAGTGATCTGATTGTACAAATATCTTTTACACCGTCAGTGCATTTAATTTAAACTCATAGTAGCGACACTTTTATTTTATACTTTTTTTGCAAAAACTTAAGCTGTTTAATGTCTATACTGGCGTCTAGTAAAACTGGTACCTATCAAACTTTTCTAACGGAGCTGTCCATGTTTTCACATTCTCTGCTATCTAATGATTCTTCTACTGAATGATTTGTGGAGACCCTTTAACTAATATATTTGTTTTGTGAGATAAAAAATACAACGTTATTGGATCTTCTTGTATCGCTACTAAAGTACAAAATTCTTGAAGTATAACATATGGTACAGACTTTGAGTTTTGAAACAAAGTTGCAACATCTTTTTAAATTTATGCAGAGCTATCCAGAAAGTGAATATTTATATGGCCATATGGGGTAGAAATGATTAAGGGTTATTTAATTTAAATCTCGTTTAATCATTTCATTTGAGTGAATGATTGCATACATCTATTAATCTAATGTATAGAATACAAAATCTATTCCTATCATCACTCTTGTAGGGCATGAAAAGCTGATCAGTTAAAATAATCAGAATGAAACTTAACTCTCAAATTGAACGAATAGCCATTGAGAAGATAATTCATCAATTCTTGTTTATTCAATGTTTCAGAGCAGTAATGGGAGATTTATTCAATCAATTCGCGAAGATCGGAGCAATTTTAGGGAGCATATTTAGTGAATCCTTGGGGACTGCCTCCAAGCACTCTCCAGGAATTTAACAATGACAGAAATTCAGATGTGTTGACAGCTCTGTATTATTTACTAGCAACAGAGAAGGAAAAATGTGAATAAATTCAGATAGAGATGTTGGATGTATAACATTTGTGTTACAGGATGAAGTTGGAGGACTTGAAGTTCAAAAAGATGATAAATGGATCCCAGTAACACCAAAAGAGGGTGCTCTTGTTGTCAACATCGGTATTATTCTTCAGGTAAAAAGAAAAAAAAATGTTTATACCGGCAGTGTTATATAAGTAAATAAATATTTACACTACAAAGGGATGTGGTGGGGTGGATGCAGTTTCTTCGCTCTTAACTAGAGGTTTCGAGTTCGAGATATGAAATTGGGAAATCGGTGTTTTCCCTTAAATGAGCTTTACGAGGCACAAATCTGAACTAGTCGGACCATTAAGTTCAGAATATCAAATGGTTAAACCAAAAAAATATTTTTTTTTTGTATGACTTCTATTTTTTTTTTTTGTTGAAGGTACTGACAAATAACAAGTACAAGAGTCCAAATCATAGGGTGGTGAGACCAACTGGAAGATCAAGAAATTCATTTTCATTCTTCTATAATGTATCAGGGGATAAATGGGTTAAACCCCTTCCTCATTTCACTAAGAAAATTGCTAAGAAAACCAAGTATAAGGGATTCATTTATAGCGATTATTTGCAAAAGCGCAAGGAAAATAAGCTTAAACGTGCTTCTGGACTTGAAGAGGATCTCGGCTTATCTCATTTTTCACTCACTGTATAGAGAATCAATAAATGAATCTCTTATCAATCATTAATGTTCTCTTCATTTTTTTATGGTTTTAAACTTTCTAAATTTGTACACATTTTTCTAGTCTCCATTAATGAAAACAACGTCGTTAAAATAATTATCATTAACTACTCAATCAAAAAATACAAGTAAATGGAACTGATCGCTACTAGAATGGGCTAGTAACGTGAGCTTGACAGAACATTAAGACTTGTACTGGACCGGGGATCTTGATTCTTGAAACAAATAGCTGGTCGCGTTCACTGTTTACACAAATTGGCACATCCAGAATAGTTTAACAAATTAAAGAACTAACTGACCAAAGAAAGAAAAATTTCACCGCAAGGAAAAAAGAATGGACAGCATTGAACAAGAGAATAAGGGGCAAATTTAGGTGAAGTATGTTGTTGTTTTATTTTTTTGATAAGAGATGTTACTTTTAACAATAAAAATCTCTTCAAGGGAGTAGTTAAACCAACTTGTCGACAAGTGAGGGATGGGCTCGGACTCACCTCCACCTTAGGTAGGCCCAGGTTCGAGTCACAATTTGGAGGAAGTGTGGAAACTATAAAAAATGGGTAAAAAAAAAAAAAAAAAAAACCAACTTGTCCCGTTAGACAAAAGGAAAATACTTCAGGTTACTTTAGACGGACAATCTATCTTTTATTGATTCATACAATTGTAAAAGGAAGTTTGAGGTTGATAAATCAACTTTCTTATTGGCTTTTGTATTTTTACATTATGTAAGCATCCTCATTTGTAATATCATCATAGAGTGTATAATAAGCTATATAATGATCATAAAATAGCTAGTTCTCTCTAGCTCTTATTTTCGTCATGCTTGTTAATTAATAGAGGTTCGTTACCTCATTAGGATTGGTAAGGTAAAGCTTAGCCTCCCTTGCTTGTACTTATCCCTATTGAGGATTTTTTTATATTTAATAAAAGGCCGCTAGACACTCTACTCTGTCTAGTGGTATAAATTCAGGGAAAAGGGAAAAAAAACCAACTCATCCTCTCTAAAATCAAACTTTGCATCCAAGACCTAATATATATACCGCAACTTCAATTTCTTAAACAAACTTACAAGAGGAAAATGATTGTTGTAACTTTAATATTCGATAACTTTTGAAACGGACTGCAAAATCCGATATCATTAATGCTTCCATAAATATATCAAACAAAAGACATAGCTTCTGATCAGAACACTGTTCTTTTTTTTTCGTTAAAGAAAGATGCCTCAGTTTCCTTAGTAGGAGCGAAAATTAACATTCAAAAAAATACATTGTATGTTATTGCGATGAAAGCGATACATTAGTAAACGCAGGCAGAAAAAAAGAATTTCCTTTCTACCTAGAAACATAACAAATAAACTTTAATTCTAGTAAAAGCTTCGAAATCCAATTCACTTACATCGTAAAAAAATCAATATCCAACGGTAACTGAAATACAGAAGAATATATAACCTTGAGATGAACATCATCAATGGGTTTGGGACGAACCTACGAAGTAGCATTAGTCTTGTTTGGGGACTATCATATACATTCTTCAAAGCGACTCTTTGCTAATAGCTTTGGATCGTTTCTCAGTCTCCAAATTCAGAACAATCCTTATCATATTCATGATCAATCTTGTAATAGGATAAGATTTCATCCTGCAACATGAACCATCGAGGTCTCGATTCCTTGCCACAATTCACCCACTTGTATAGAATTCACGATAAACCATCGGCGACTATGTCATTCACTATTAACGGGTGTTTTATGAGGCGGGAGCATGAGGCGAGACATTTTACGCAATAAAGAGGAGGCATAAGCTGAAACACGGGGCATAAGTCCCACTGAACTACGGGGGTAAATATCTTCAATTTTATAAAAAGTAAGATTTTCATAAAAATTCTACAAATAAATTCAATTAAATCACCAATAATATAGAAGAAGAAAAAATATATTATTATTATTATTATTATTATTATCATCAACACAATAAATGATAATAGCCGAGATAATCTTTAAAATGAAATCATCATCCACTTTATCATCGATCCCCACATCTACTAGTCATTCCCACCCTCTATTTATATTTGCATTGATTCTTGTTTATATATTTCAAAGAAGGAGAAGGGTAAAAAGTGTAAGAGTAATGACAAAAAATGGATAAAGTTGCCTAAGCAACATAGTGTTATGGAATCTCTATTCTATCAATTTCAGACATAATCATCTAAAAAAAACTATTTATGGTAGTGTTATTTCCTACGAGAGCTTCTTTATTTATTTATATATTTTAGGAAAAATCAATGTAACATAAAAACATGATAGCATAAAGTAAAAATATTATAACTATATATAAGAGAGGATAAATGTTTTTTTGTAGTCCTCACAAGGTAATATTTGTCATTTACTATAGTTCAAAATTGAAATTTTATTATTTTGATTCTTACACGTGTTGCAAAAATAACCTTTGCTTTGCATATTCCCACCTGTTGCCCTCATTAACTTCTTAATACCACTCCCACTTGGACCTTCCTAATTGGCTAGCTGTTTGACTTTTTGTGATCTCTTCTTGAACTTTATTAGCTTACTGTTATATTATTTGCCCTTATTCTTGTAAAATTGCAAAAACTTTGCAACAAAATTTTCTTTTCCAATTAGAGATACGTTTGAACGTGTGTCATCACATGCGCTTACATCTGTCCTAAAATCAATATTAGTTATAGTTTTAGAAATCTTTTACTTTATGTACTTTAATTATTACTTCCTTATCCCGATTTATGTGATACAATTGAAATTTCGATATTCAAACTTCTAAATTTTGATTGTGCATCCGAATATAGTAGCTTTAACCTTTTTTTTTTTAAAAAAAGAAAAAATTCATATATTTGAAAACTATGTAACAAGTACTATAAATCACAATAATTAACAACGTAAAATATTTAAAAAGCATATCAATAAATTTCGATAAAAGAAAACTTCATTGACTCTCGAAATTCCCATAAATTGGACGGAGGGAGTATTTATTACTACTCTTATAAAATTATTAAGTAATCCCTTTATATATTACACATGATAAATCTGTCAAGTTCTTATATGATGAGCTTACATTAGTATGACTTTTGGTTAAATTAGAGTTGTGAATGTAGTTTTATGTTGTTTATTGAACAAATATTGAACAAACATACCTGGTTCCCGGGGCGGACGGAGGAAGGGCCAAGGGGATTCATCCGAACCCCCTTTGGCGGATAATTATACTATTTATTTATGTTATATATATATATATATATATATATATATATATATATATATATATATATATATATATAGTAGATATTGAACCCCCTTTGGCTTCTTCATGTGTTTACTTTTTCATATTTTGAACCCCGTTAGTGAAAATCTTGATCCGCCACTGCCTGATTCCGAGCTTTAGAATTAGTTGAGACTTGAGATAAAATTTCAATAGAAATAAAAATACCCAAAGCGATAAAGGAAAATAAAAAAGAAAACTTGTGAAAAAATAATTAGCTTCGTCAAACAATCCTGCTTAGTGCAGTATTGTTTCAATTATTCTTGAATACCGAAATATCTTTCTACGACAAGTTGATTAATCAATAATGATTTAGTTCAGAAGAAATGATTAATCCTGCATATAATAAAGCTCAAGTCGAATTATTGAAGAATATTATATCATACACTTGCATTTGTTCGAAATAAAATGAAAAAACTCTAAAATAAGAAGATGTTCATTTTAACTCCCAAATACTTTGTATGATTAATTTTTAGGTGTTTGTAAAAAAACTACTCTTTTAATAACTTAATACCACAGAGAATGAACCAAAAAATAATTAACAATTTAACTTTTGATGTCGGTTTGGGTCCGGGCTTAGCACGGGCCAAATGACACTAGTAATCACTTTAATAGTAAAAAAACACGATCTATAGCAAAAATACTTTTAAAATAAAAAAAATCAAATCTAATGTCCGTGACATACGCTTTTACACCTGGGGCTTACGCTTTTGCGCCCATGGCTTACGCCCCAAACTCTAGGGCATGCCCCTATGGATCTACGTCGTTCATTTGTGCCCTGGAGCGTTTATTATTCTCTCTCCCCCCCCCCCCCCCAACCCAAACCAATCTCACCCTAAAAACGTCTTTGAAAACACTGCTATTAACTATAACTCTATAACTTTTAATTCTTTTATATTTATTTTACTAGTTTTATCGACAAATTGTTGGGACGAGGCAATAGGATCAGGGGCGGATCTAGCCTATTAAGTGTTTCGACACGGAGTATACATTTATGTGTAAAAAATTATTAAAATTGTATATATAGTAGATATGAACTCATAACTTTTAAAATATAATGAGTTCAATACTAAAATTCTTAAGATAAAACCCACATAATCTAAATTCTGAATCCGCCTCCGAATAGGATATACGTGTGATTCATTTGGGTGGTGGGGGGGGGGACTTAACTTTGGAATCTTTAATAGGACGAGTTCAATTTTAGGACCACTGGCTGATTGCTTGGTATCAAAAGATGCTCTTCATGTGGCCATGATTTTTGGACAAACCACTTGTATTGACGATTCTTCACGTAGGAGGTTGTTTCGAACAATCTAAATGAGGAAAACATGCTGTCAAAAGCTATCTACAACTTTTTTCTTTGGTTTGTTATTTATATCTCTCTTTTAGGCAATTCAATTTAAAAGACGTGTTAACTTTTTAAATTATGATTGCCGACAAGCTAGCTAGAGGAGCCACCTACTACACCTTAATGTCTTCTGATCTGAACAGACGATATCATTACAAATTCCTGATTAAAGAACATGTTGCGAAAAGAAGTGCTTCATTTTACTTCGGTAAAGGGCAAAAAATGGCCCTAGACTATCGAAAAATATTTGAAAATATCCTTTATCCACTTATTTAATTTGCTAAAAGTATCCCTCTGGTTCATTATGTCCTTTGACTAACGAAAACACTGAATTAAAAAAATATATTTAAATTCCACATAGCAACTTCTTATTGAGCGAAATTAAAACATCAGACCCCATTAAATGACCCACCGATATATACCCATTTTTGAACTAACCCGCCCCAAACACTAACTCAACACAAACAAAGAGTCTAACTAAAAAAAGAGACCCCCACTTTCGCCAAACTCCTTGGAAGTTGCATAGGTCTCTTTTCTATTCCCTCCTCTCTTCAGCAATAATGGCGTGATATAACCAAGATTTGCTTTATCCGGTATCAAACGGGAACTACGAGCAAATAGAACCCTAGATGAAATGAAAATTGGATTCATGTAACAGGAGAAAGATAATTTTGATTTTGTTATGCGTCCTACCATGTACAAGACAAAATTGATCGAACATCATTCATTATAAATTTACAGTTCTTCTAATATGTGACAATGCCCGTTCATCTGATTTTTTTTTTATTTTTTTTTTGAAATGCTCTTAGTATCTTTACTTTTACCTTAACCTTAATGAGGTCATTTCGGTAAAATAGATCTGATTCACCTGGGTAAATTCCACATGACCATATATTAGTAATTAGGAGTTCTAGAACCACAGAGAAAAGAATTGCCTTTAAACCTATAAACATTAAAAATAAACTTTTTTTCTAGTAAAAACTTTTCTGAAATCTTCAATTCACTTACATCGTAAAAAAATCAATATCCAATTGTAACTGAAATACAAAAGAGTATATAACCTTGAGATGAACATCACCAATGGGTTTGGGAGGAACCAACTAAGTAGCATTAGTATTGTTCGGGGACAATATCCTATATATTCTTCAAAGCGACTCTCCGCTAATAGCTTTGGATCATTTCTCAGTCTCCAAGTTCAGAACAATCCTTATCATATTCATGATCAATCTTGTAACAGGATAAGATTTCATCCTGCAACACGAACCATCGAGGTCTCCATTCCTTGCCATAATTCACCCACTTGTATAGAATTCCCGGTATACTATTGGCGACGATGTCATTCACTATTAAACATTTTACAAGAAACGGAAAAAAGCGAGACATTTTAGTAGCCAATCCCTCTAGTTTATCGAGTAGGCATAAATTCACTGCACGTGAAAAAAATTTATGGTCATAAGTATTTGATTAACCCAACTACTTTAACCATGGTTAAAGTTCTCTATCTTCAATTTTATAAAAAGTAAGATTCCCATCCTCATAAAAATCTCTACAAATAAAGAGAAATGAAATCACCAATAATATAGAAAAATAATAATAATAATAATAATAATAATAATAATAATAATATTATTATTATTATTATTGTTGTTGTTGTTGTTGTTGTTGTTGTTGTTGGGATATATACTATTAACCATGTGTTTGGATATATTATTTATTATAGAACTATTATTTATTCATTGTCTAATAAAGAGTTAAATAGATCATGTACTAGTATGCGTGTCCTTTGCTTATATAGTAGTTGATTTAGTGTATAAAGTTTAGCTTATACACGGAAGATTAAAAAAATTGGGTTCTTTTGCAACACTATAAAGTTTTGTTCATAATCTAAGATGAAAATTGTGTGTCAAGACTCCTAAACAATATTTTATATAGATCGATATTTTTAGCACAAGATTAAATATAATGTATCGTCACGTTGGGAATAGTATAGTTGAAAAGGTGCCCGAAGTACATTTTGTATGTATTAGGTTTAAGTTCTATAGTAGAGATAAGTGTTTTTGTGAAGACTAATATTTAAAACAATTTCTCTAGTTCATTAAATGTAGTTATACTCTTAATCTTGCTATGATTATTATGATCAAAGTGATTTGTTCATTATTTTTATTTATTAAAAAAGTTACGCATTCAATATGGGTCTATCTATTGTTTTTTTCCATGTTAAATTGGATAATGGCAAAATACATTCCTGGAAGTAATAATTATGATAGAATCCAATTTCATAATATGATCTCATTGATGATAAGACATTTTTTATGAATGCTTATAAAATGACAAATTGCTTTTCCAGAAATTTTGTATCCCAACAGTACATGATATAGATTTTTTACCCGGTAAATATAAAGGATTCAATTAGTCAATGAATTAAATTGTAATGAATTGATTTAATTTAATTAATTGGTATATGTAATCTTAACATGGGGAGCTAAATAAGATTTAATGAAAGATTTTCAAAATTGAACATCAGGATGGGCCTTGTGGAGTGGATTTTTTAGTGGAATAATTCATAATTTATTTTGGTAGGATTAATTCTGATATTTTGAATTAATTCCATAATAGGAAGCCTCGCTAATTAAATTTTGTGGTCCCTGATGTGCCCGAATAATAAAGAATTAAATGGAATATTATTTCTTGGTGGAAAATAAAGACCCAACAGGTTTTGGAAAAGGGTGAAATCCCTAAAATCGGTAGTTATAAAATAGGAGTCTTATTCCATAAGGAGGCCAAGGGGTTCGACAAGTTTCTAAACTTTTTCCATAGAAATTCGCCACACGAATAATCATGTTTTCTTTCTATCCCTCCGGTATTATTCCCCGGGTTACATGAAGAGAAGACCGTGGAATTGGATGATGATCGTGTGGATGGTTTTTCCTGACACTTGAAGGCTAGATTTGTGGCAGCATTCACGATTCAAGAGATAAGTATTGATTTTATGTTTGATTAAAATATGTGATTATGTGTTGTTTATATTACATGCAAGTTGATCGTGCTATTTGTTTCCTCTGCGTATGCCTGTGTTCCATCAATTATACATTTGAGAAAGGTAACAACACAATAAATGATAGTAACCGAGATAATATTTAAAATGAAATCATCATCCACTTTATCATCGATCCCCACATCTGCTAGTCCTTCCCACCCTCTACATATCTTTGCATTGATTTTTGTTTATATATTTCAAAGAACGAGAAGGGTAAAATGTGTAAGAGCAATGACAAAAAATGGATAAAGTTGATTGAAGCAACATAAGAATATTGTTATCTTGGTTGAATATCTCTATTCTATCAATTTGAAACATAATCATCTGAAAAAAAACTATTTAAGGTAGTGTTATTTCCTACGAGAGCTTCTTTATATATTTATATAATTTAGGAAAAATCAATGCAACATAAAAGCATGATAGCATAAAGTACAAATATAATCACTCTAATAGTAAAAAAAAACACGATCTATAGCAAAAAATACTTTTAAAACAACAAAAAATCAAATCTAATGTCCAAACATGTTATTTTACAAATAAAAAGGCTTACCCAAATTTGTGCCCACGGCTTATGCCCCAAATTCTTGGCGTGCTAAATTTGAATCTACATTGTTCACTTATGTCTCTGAATGTGTTTTTTATTGCCCCCCCCCCCCCCCCCCACCCCCCACCGTCTTTGAAAACACTGCTATTAACTATAAGTCTATAACTTTTAATTCTTTTATATTCATTTCACTAGTTTTATCTACAAATTGTCGGGATGAGGCAATAGGATATACGTGTGATTCATTTGTTTGGGGGGACTTAACTTTGGAATCTTTAATAGGACGAGTTCAATTTTAGGACCAATGGCTGATTGCTAGGTTAAAAAAGATGCTCTTCATGTGGCCGTGATTTTTGGACAAACTTCAATAAAATCAACAATCAACTAGAACGACGTGTCATTCTTTAACGTAGTAGGTTGTTTCGAACAATCTAAATGAGCAAAACATGTTGTCAAAAGCTATCTACAATTTTTTTTTTTTTTGGGCGTTTTTTATTTATATCTCTCTTTTGAGCAATTCAATTTAAAAGAAGTGTTAACTTTTTAAATTATGATTGCTTACAAGCTAGCTAGAGGAGCCAGATACTACACCTTAATAGCCTCTGAACAGACGATATCATTACAAATTCCTGACTAAAGAACACGTTGCAAAATGGGCCAAAAATGCCCCTGGACTATCGGACAATATCTAAAAATATCCTTCATCTACATATTTAATTTGCTAGAAGTATCCCTCAGGTTACATTATGTCTTTTCACTAATGGAAACACTGAATTTAAAAAATATTTAAATCCCACATAACAACTTTTTATTGGGCAAAATTAAAACACCAGACCCCATTAAAAAGACCTACCGATATATACCCATTTTTGAAATAACCCCTCTCAAACACTAACTCAACACAAATTAAAGAATAATATACTGGAAAAAAGAGACCCCCACTTTTGTCAAACTCCATGGAAGTTGCATAGGTCTCTTTTCTATTGGAACCTCCTCTCTTCAAGAAAATAATGGCGTGATATAACCAAGATTTGCTTTACAATCGGCATCAAATGAACTACGTTCCAACAGCAAATAGAACCCTGGATGAAATGAAAATTGAATTCATGTAATGGGAGAAAGATAATCTTGATTCTGTTATGCGTCCTACCTTATGCGAGCCCTGATGATTGAAGGTGGAATAAATTCTTCATAAATAAACTATAAATGTACCATCGATCCTTCACTAGTTCCCTTTTCATCTTCACAACTCACTTAACAGACCAACAACTTCATATCACAACTTTATTTGCACAAACCAGCCCAACAACATCACAATTGTACCAAGTCTAGAACAACTCATACTCAAGCATAGTTAAGAACAAATTCTAGCACAACTTAAACCTTACTTTCACAATTTCTCCTTCCCATAAGTTATGTAAATGCCAAATAATACTATCAACATGAAGATAGAGTGAAAATATTACCTTCAATCACAAGGATCACTTTAAGTTCAAAATCCCTTCACCTTCAAGAAGTCTCCAAATTCAACACCACAAGAGGAAGAACAACCTAATGAGGATCATGGGATTCTTCATGTTAGAATCACTTGGTTTGCCCTTGATCTTGGTCTTAGATCATAAGAGGACTTGTTGAGAGAGTTTCTAGAGGTTTCTAGGTCCAAAAATGGTGAAAAATATGATTTAAGATTGAATTTGGTCTATTTATAGTAGTCCAGAAAATTCTGGACCGACACAAATTCTAGATAACCTCTTCTTTCGAGGTCGCAAAGCCCGCTTTGCTAGCCGCATGTTGTGTCGCAGGCCTTGCAACATCACCAAGATTCACTGTCACACTTTGCTGCCTAACTGCGTCTCCACAAAGCGTGCTTTGCTGCTCGCATATTGTGCCACATATTGCGCCATAATGTGATACTTCGTCAAACTTTCGCCGAAATTTAACTCTGATGATCCGACAAATCTTAAACCTTCTCGAGGCTTACTAAACATGTTTTTACTCCCTTATATACCCAAGATGGACATATCTATCCTCATGACCTCGCAAAATTTATCCTACTTCCCAAGACTAGGACAACTAGCAATACAAATAGGACTCAACATACAAAATGCGAGGTTAAGAGTTTATTGAAAGAAAGAAAAAAAGTGAAAAATTCTTATGGCCAAATGGGTCCTTAATCTCAGGGATCTGTGGTTCTTCTGGCTCTAGGAAACCCCCCCAAAAAAAAGGGTGTAACCAAATTCAGGAGTGAATAACTTATAGGCAGAATATCTGAAGACTCCCTAAATTTGACACGAATTATTATTTGCACATCTAAATTATCAGTAGTCTCAGTTACTCCTTGAATATGCCTATTTCATGGTCTATTTCTCCTAAACGCAAATGTGGGGATAGAAAAAAAAAACATCAACCGTTAATCTCCACATAATGATTTATTTATTCCAATTATTTATTTCTTCTTTATTTAACTTAATATATAATAAAGTTTTATCCAATTTTACATTTTTAAAATTTGTTCTTTAAATGCAATTACTACTTATTCAAATTTTCAACTGTGTATCTTTTTCAAGCCAATTTGTAAAAATAAAATAAACTTGGCTCGAACTCCATAATTAGCCAAAAGAATTTAGCTGCATCCAAAAACAAAAAGAAGAACCAACTTCTTCAGATATTATTTCTATTTATTTCAATCCTGTATTTTTTTAGGCTAAAATCATTTAAAAATTAAAAAAAAAAAAAAAAAAAAAAAAAAAAAACTCAGGATGGAGATACAACTAGTGTGTACTTCTTTTTATTTTTTATTAGATGTAATGACTATTTATCATAACCTTACCATATTTTCTTCTTTTTGGACTAAATCTATTAAAAAAAAAATAGTTAGAACTCGTTTATTTTTTGTGAGATAAAATGTTCTAGCAGAATAATGAAGTTTCATCTGTATAACTCTTATTATATGTTATATAGATGGATAAGGCACTATTACCCTATGAATTATACCCGAAGTTCCAATGACACACTTCACCTCTACAAGGGTCCTATTATGCATCCCGCATCCCCCCCCCCCCCCCAACAAAACTATTTTGAAGAGTAATAAATACACCCTTCGGCACTGAGGTGGCAAAGAGAGTGTTGTTCACTCTCTTGAAGGCATGTGAGAAGCAAAAAGTAAGTTAAAATCTAATTAACTTATGCATATGTCATTTTTTAATTGGTACTTCACATTTAATTACACCTAATTAATTATCATTACAACTTGAAGTGTCTTTTTTTTTTTTTTCCTATTTCCGAAAGGTTTGTTAACATTGGATAAGGCCGCCGGAAAATTGATCTGAAAACTCCAAACCAGAAAAATAAAATCTAATATGTATTGAGAAGGAGAACGTGGGCTCCATGAAATATCGGAAAACCCCCCAATTTTGTAAGTCCATGAAACATTGTTCTCAATATTTCCGGCGTGCTTCAAACAACGTGGGCTTACAATAATGTTTTCATGGTTGATCGTTGTGAAGAAGAAGGAAAAAAAAGTAGGTTTCAGGACATGGACTTACAACAACCATTGTTGCCTTGCATAGAAAACTTGAAGAAGGAGAAGAAGAAAGAAAAAAAAAAAAAAAAAAAAAAAAAAAAAAAAACAGAAAATATTAAAAAGGTATAGTTAAATATACATGTGGCAGTGCGTGTATGTCACTCTCCCCATACGAGTTTAAATATCCAGTTTCAGGGTGGCAATTATTACACTTTAAAATAGTTAGGGAGGGTAATATGGATCCCCGTAAAGCGAAAGTGTGAAAGCTAAAACTTTGTATAAGTTTGGGGGAGAATCCTAACTTATCTAGATGTTTTCCAAAAGGGCGATAATTGGTTATCCCGGCCTAAAGCCTCATAACGGGCCAAGGAATTTGATGGGCTAGTTCAAGAGCGGGTGTGTTCATTTGAAAGTCCAAAATTTTTAAAATTGATCAATTATAAATCCCAACAAAAACTTGTTACTTAAATACGTGGATTTTTCCCGCGCTTGCCGGGGCAAGCCAACCCTTCATTTTTTTTCAATCTTCTTTTTGTAAAAAAGATCCTTTCAGTCCAGATCCAAGCTAATAAATATACCAAATTTTGTAACATTTCTAACATATGTTTATATGGAAGTACATAATTCTACGACAACTTATAGCATATTCAATACCAAACATCATCAAGCACTTTTGAATCTGTTTGTGATAAGTAGTCATAATTAACATCTTCATCTTTGCTTACATTCATATGCAAATTTAATCAGTTAAATACTATCAAATAACTACATTTCAAAACTAATATTCACTTAAAAAATATTACCACTGTGAATTTAGGTAACGCTGCCCAACCAATTTCAAGTAGCAACAGTATTTGAACATTTTCATGATGAATGCAACTTTTATACTTGGTGATTAGGAATTTAAGTATTAGGAATTTAAGGCTAAAAGAGTAAAGTATTGTGTAAAATTCATTAATTTCATATCTTCCTCTTTTGGGTCAAATTAGTAAAAATATTGGCTAGAACTTTCAAAGCGAAAATATCTTGTTTGGTTAAAAATAATAAAATTTCAGCATATATTTTTTTAACAGATTTTGTCCAAAAAGAAACAATATGCACCGTTAAAAAAAGAAGTTATTATATCTAAATAAGGGATAAGACACTACTACCCCAGTATATGATACGATTGTTTAACATAACACCTATAGTACGTGGACCACAAAAATAATCAAAGGCGTGATAGACAACGCTCAATTTTGGAACTTGCTCTAGGTAAGTTGCAAGGAATATGTTAGGTAGCTTGGCAACAGTTCTTTAAAACTATAAACATGTTTTTCATTTTGTTGAATGAAAAAAAAAAAAAAAGCAAAAAGTATTTAATAAAAAAAAAAAAAAAGTATTTAATCAAGGAAAAATTTTATTCACATTGAAGTTGAATTTTCATTTTTGATTTAATTATTCTAGGAAATCAATAATGCACTTGAACACTTTCGTTGACAATTCTTAAGGTTTTTCGAACAATGTAATATCTCACATCAGAAAAATTGTTGTCACAAAGCTACCTACCACTCCAGATAGGAAATGATATACAACTTTTTTTTTTTTTCAATTTGGTTTGTCATTTTGAACAATTCAATCTAAAAGAAGTGTTAAACTTTTTAAATTATGATTACCTGCAAGCTAGATTTTGGAGAACCAAGGAATATGTTAGGATTCATGTTCAAGGGCATTTTATTAAATTAAAAAAAAAAAAATAATAAGTAACAAGGACTTAATCAAGGAAAAATGCCATTCACATTCAAGTGAGGAGTTTTCATTTTTGGATTTAATTATTCCATGGATAATAATGCACTTGAAGTCTTGCACATGGTGTTTGTCTAAAGTTTTTGAACAAGGCTTACATAGACAAAGTGTCAAGAGCTACCTACCGTGGAGATGATATAGGAAGCTTTCCAATTTGGTTTGTCATTTAAACAATTCAATCTAAAAGAGCGATTAAGGACATGTATGATGGAGCCAAAACGCGAGTGAGGACGGTTGGAGGTGACTCGGAACACTTTCCGGTCACGACGGGCCTGCACTAGGGGTCCGCGCTTAGCCCGTTTCTGTTTGCTGTGGCAATGGACGCTCTGACAAGCCACATTCAAGGAGAGGTACCGTGGTGCATGTTGTTTGCAGATGACATTGTGCTTATTGACGAGTCGCGGAGCGGTGTTAATGCGAGACTGGAGGTTTGGCGACAGACTTTGGAGTCGAAGGGTTTCAAGTTGAGCAGGACTAAGACAGAGTACTTAGAGTGCAAGTTCAGTAATGGGAGTCAACTAGAGGACGAGGACGTGCAGCAGGATACTCAGGTCATCCCGAAGAAAGAAAGTTTCAAGTACCTGGGGTCGATCATCCAAGGGACTGGCGAGATTGATGACGATGTCACACATCGTATTGGAGCGAGATGGATGAAATGGAAGCTTGCATCGGGGGTGTTGTGTGATAAGAAGGTGCCGCCTATTCTGAAGGGAAAGTTCTACAAAGCGGTGGTTAGACCGGCTATGTTGTATGGGACGGAATGCTGGCCAGTTAAGAAAGCGCATGTCCAAAAGATGAAGGTAGCTGAGATGCGGATGCTGAGATAGATGTGCGGGCATACCAGGAGAGATAGGATTCGGAATGAAGTGATTCGGGATAAGGTGGGTGTGGCCCCTGTGGTGGATAAGATGCGGGAAGGGAGGTTAAGGTGGTTCGGCCACGTGCAGCGGAGATGCGCTGATGCGCTAGTGAGGAGGTGTGAGAGGATGGCAGTGGTGGGCCTGAAGAGAGGGAGGGGTAGGCCAAAGAAGGCCTGGGGAGAGGTGATTCGGCAGGACATGGCGTTACTCCAGCTTACCGAGGACATGACCGGTGATAGGAGGGGGTAGAGGTCGAGTATCAGGGTAGAGGGCTAGTGGGGGGCCGCGAGGTTTCCTTTCTCGTATTAGGAGTATTTTTATCCTACTTCTATGTGTTGGTCTTGTATATCTTTGTTATTTTATCATGACTTCGTTGCTCTTGCTATTTCTCATTTTCACATGGTTTTGATTTGCTTATCCGTATCTGACTCTTTTCCCTTGTTTTCCTTGTTTTCTTTTGAGCCGAGGGTCTTTCGGAAACAGCCTCCCTACCTTCCAAGGTGGGGGTAAGGTCTGCGTACACTTTACCCTCCCCAGACCTCACGTTGTGGGATCCAACTGAGTATGTTGTTGTTGTTGTTGTTGTTGTTGTTGTTGATTACCTGCAAGCTAGAGGAGCCAGATACCACACCTTAAATGTTTCTGAACGGACCATGTCATTACGATTAATTTTCTGACTAAAGAACATGTTGCGAAATGAAGTGCTTCATTTTACTTCTAAATAATATATATATAAGCCCTCTCAAGAAGATACAACTAGTGAATTAGGGGCAATTTTCTATCACAAAACTAATTACGCAGATAAATCAAAATATCTGATGTGAAATGGTTTACTGTTCTTTCTGTCGAAACGTTGTCTATATAAAAAGCGAATTACAAACTTTATAAATCAGAACCAAAGGTTAAACTAAAGCAAATTTTCGATCTTTTCATTTTTTTATCCCCTAGTTCTAAAATTAGGCACTTAAATTTGGTCCATTCTAAAGCAATAATGAGCATGATATAGTACTAGCTTGGTCAATTATACTAAATAATTAATGCTTTCTATAATCGAATATCAGGTTTAGACTCTAGATGTGCTGCCGCCTTAGCCCCGCTCTAATTTCGTGAGACTTCCTCAATGGGGGTAAATTACCCCAAATGGTCCTCTAGGGCAACCACTGATAAATCAAATAAAAGAAAATGATTTTTTCACATCTCTTATGTGTAAAAATGAGTATCTCTTATAAAAAGGATATCATCAAAAATAAAGGGTATAGTAGAACGAATGTTGGAAGAGCAAATTTTCCTCAACTCCTTTTAGTAATTATAAAAATAGAACCAGTTTAATAACCCAAAGACTAAAGACACGTTTGGATATGAATATATTTTTTCCTTTTCTTCAATAAAAAAAATCAAAACATATACATTGAACTGATTTTTTGAAAATTTTTTGAAAGATAGTTTCAAGTTTGAAAAAGTAATTTTGACTAGTTTTCAAGTTTATTTTTTCTCCACTGACAAAACTTTTATATTTTACCTAAACACAACTTTTAACTTCCACATACGCCATTTCAATTTCTTTTCAAATATCACATTTGTTTTAGGTCCAAACACCTAAGAGGGGCACGTGGAGTTTATTAATTTTAAAATTAAACAATGAGGAAAATCGCAATTATATTCCAGCATAGGGTATGTTTGGTATGGAAGACAATATTCCTTATTAATGAAAGTACGAAAATCAGCTCAATAAGTTACATTTTGCATTAATTATCTCCTCCACATCCTCCAATACACTCCACCTCCACTCCAGTCCCATAGCCCTCATAACCCACACTCCTATCATCCACCCCCCACCCCCCCCCCCCAATTATATAAAGATTTCATCTATTTTCTAAGAAGATATTTTACGAGAAACGTGAAAAACATTTTCCATTGTCCCAAAGCCAAACACCCATTGTCCTTTAGAATTTTCCTATAAATAGCTTAGGCATCTCACCATTTGTGATCATCCATTCATCCCCATCTCAATTATATGAATATGATGAAAATGCGGCTGAGCCAATTATGTTTATTTGCAACACTTGCAGTTCTTGCTATGTCACTGATTTCAAGTGTCTTGGCCGAACAATGCGGTAAGCAAGCCGGTGGTGCACCGTGCCCCCCTGGGTACTGTTGCAGCAATTATGGTTGGTGCGGGACCACCAGTGATTATTGTGATCCCGACAAGTGTCAAAGCCAGTGTCCTTCACCGTCTCCTCCGCCTCCTCCATTCACTCCTCCACCACCCACTCCATCCGGTGCAGATATTACCGAAATCATTACTGGTGAATTATTTGACCAGCTGCTTTTGCGTCGCAATGATGATAGGTGTCCTGCTAAGGGCTTCTACAACTACGATGCCTTTGTTCAAGCGGCGAGGTATTTCCCTGGTTTTGCCACCACTGGTGACATTACGGACCGTAAAAGGGAGCTTGCTGCGTTCCTGGCTCAAACATCGCATGAAACTAATGGTAATTTCATGAATTTTTACTCCTTCTGCCTCAAAATGTTTCTTACTTTCTTTTTTAGTTGTTTAAAAAAGAACGTCTCTTACCTTTTTTTTTTTTTAAGCAATTCTTTAATTCCAACTTTCCACATGATATATTTAAGATCACAAGATTAAAGGACATTTTGGTACATCCAACACATCTTTAATTTAAAATCACAAGATTCAAAGGTTTTCTTTATTTTCTTAAATTCATGTCAAGTCAAACCAAACAAACATTTTGAAACGGAGGGGCTATCAGTAAAGGTTATATAAAAAAAATAAAAAGTAAAGGCTAACTTCATAAACACATATTTGACTTTAGTGTTTTTCACTTTCATTTTTAACTGTTAAGGTTAACTTCAATAGTACATTGATGCTGCCTTTCTAATTTGATTTCTCAAAGTGGCAATTAATTAAATTCCTGATTAAAATGTCCACGTCCGTTTTCTTTATTTAATCTTTCCAGCAAACTAGTTGTGTCAATTTTTAAACTTACATGGAAGATATACATGGCTGAACAGGTGGTTGGTCAACTGCAGAAGACGGGCCTTACGCCTGGGGTTACTGCTTCAAGAGAGAACAAGGCAACCCTGCAGACTTGCCTTCTTACTGTACTACAAGTGCTGAGTGGCCGTGCGCTCCTGGCAAGAAATATTATGGACGAGGCCCCATCCAAATATCACAGTAAGTAATTTCCGCCTTTTTCTAAGTAGGCGTTTGGCCATGAAAATCAAATATTTTTCGCTTTATTTGGTATTTTGAAGATGGAGTTGAAGTTGGAATTAAAGATGGAGTTGTGTTTGGTTATAGTTTTGCAAAGAATATTTGGTTATTTGAATGTATTGAAATTGAAAAACAAGTTTTGGTTGTTTTTCAAATTCCAAATACAACTCACTTCAAGTTGTATTTGGAATTTTTATGGTCAAACACCATAAAGTGAAAAAATATTCCAGAAAAAAGTGAATAATTCTCATGGACAAACGGGCCCTAAATCTCCCTCTTCACCCCTATTTGTGCATTGTGTTATTAGCAAGGAGGTACGTAGTAACACAGAATGTCACCTAACTATGAGTAGTGATCTCCCAAAGTCATGTTTATTTGTTTTGTAACAACAAAGTCACCCAACTTTCCCTATTTCACATCAAAAGTCACCCCATAAATATTTGACAGATAATATATGACATGACATTTAATTTAGTCCACATGGTCTTTTTTTTCTCAGTCCACGTGGCAAAAAGACCCGACACGACGCGACCCAAATCCCACTCAAATTAACCCTTATTAACCCTGTTCTCTCTTAATTAGTTTTTGTAATCATTCGGACTGTAGCATTAATGTTTTCTGTAGGCTTTGTTGTAGTGAAATTAGAAGCAGTAGTATGGTGCACTCTCAGACTAGTTCTAATGTAAATATAGTACCGAGAGGGGCCTCTGAATTTAAGTAAGTTTGCTTTACTATAAGTCCTTTTATTACCCAAAAAATAAAATAATAATAATAATAATAATAATAATAATAATAATAATAATAATAAAGTTATTGACAATTGCTATGTAGAGAACAGGTAAATTGCCTCGATATTTTGTTATAGAAGGTATATGAGAAACCTTTTTGTGTTACCGATATCTTTGTTTAAATCTTAGTATATATATTTCCTAAATAGCCTAAATCGAAGCTAATATGGAGTAGAAAGATATTACAAGGGACTTGAGTGAAGATTAAAAGCCCACATTTACTTAATGTTAAAAGAATCCTTGGACTTCGCCTGAGAGAAGACAAAAGTAGATGACACGATTTTAAGAAAATGGTGGGCTAATTTCTCCCAGAGAGAGTGAAACTCTATTTTAATTAAGAGAGAATAGGGTTAACTTGGGTTTGAGTTTGGGTCGGGTCCGGTCGGGTAGGATCTTTTTGCCACGTGGACTGAGGGAAAAAAAATAAAGTTCGTGTGGACTAAATTAAATGTCATGTCATATTTTACTAGTCAAATATTTATTAGGTGACTTTTGAAGTGATATAGGAAAAGTTGGGTGATTACAAAACAAAAAAACATGACCTTGGGAGAACATCACCTATAGTTGGATGACCTTCGGTGTTACCACCTCTATTATCAAGTATCCGCCTAATATTCCAACTACATATTATTCCTGTCCCATTTTAACTCAATGTTTGGCTCTTTTCATGCTTATTTATATATATATATATATATATATATGTTCCTTTATATTATGCATAAAAAGAGGGAAAGCGGAGGGGGGTGGTTTTGAAGTGATATAGGAAAAGTTGGGTGTTACAAAACAAAAAAACATGACCTTGAGAGATCATCACCTATAGTTGGGTGACCTTCGGTGTTACTACCTCTATTATCAAGTATGCGCCTAATATTCCAACTACATGTTATTCCCTTCGTCCCATTTTAACTGTCGTTTGGCTCTTTATATATATATATATATAGGTTCCTTTATATTATGCATAAAAAGAGGGAAAGCGGGGGGATGGTTTGAAGTGATATAGGAAAAGTTGGGTGATTACAAAACAAAAAAATATGACCTTGGGAGATCATCACCTATAGTTGGGTGACCTTCGGTGTTACTACCTCTATTATCAAGTATCCGCCTAATATTCCAACTGCATATTATTCCCTTCGTCCCATTTTAACTGTCGTTTGGCTCTTTTCATGCTTATTAATATATATATATATATATATATATATATATATATATATTTATAGGTTCCTTTATATTATGCATAAAAAAGAGGGGGGGGGGGATGTAAGCTATAGTTGAGAATAACCAATTTTACTTTTCAATTCCTAAAATGATACGTAATTATTTTGGGACTTTTTTTCTGAGCTAAAGTGACCAGTAATTTAGGACGAAGGGAGTATATAACTACGTAAGGGATTCTATTCGTGATACCAAAAGTACTTAGAATTTTTCTTGTTTTTATAATTGCAGCAACTACAACTATGGTCCTTGTGGAGTAGCCATAGGGGAAAACCTCCTGGGTAATCCTGATTTGGTGGAGAATGACGTAGTCATCTCATTCAAATCTGCAATTTGGTTCTGGATGACTCCTCAATCACCAAAGCCTTCATGCCACGATGTCATCCTCGGGAAATGGGTCCCATCCAAATCGGACATAGCGACCCCCATAGGGTCCCTGGTTATGGGGTCATCACAAACATCATCAACGGAGGATTGGAATGTGGCCATGGCCCTGACGAAAGGGTAAAGAATCGAATTGGCTATTACACGACGTTCTGCAAAATTCTAGGTATTAGCCCGGGAGAGAACCTGGACTCCGGATCGCGACCGATTTGCCTTTCGGTAAGGCCTCTTGTTCAACTCTATGTAGAATAAGCTAGTACTGATCTTGTAATACTAGCTTTTATAATTTCTCGTTATCTAAATAATCGTGGGCATGTAACGCTATATAATAAATAAAAGAGGTTTTCAGATATTCTTTATATAGTATCAGTGCAGGTATTAAATCTTTTAAGGGAAACAGGGGAAAAAAAAATATCGAGCTCGTACCCTCTAAGCTCATCTGTTACAAAATCATGTGATGTTCGTCCTGAGCACTGAGCAGGTAGTACTGATAATGTTAAGAGGGCAAGCAAAGCGAAATACAGAAGCAAGTCGTACAATTTAAAATTTACAATAAGAATTCTCGTGGTTTAAAGTAGCAGATTCTGCAGACATTCAACAAATAATAGACTTATCACGTCTATACAGGAAAACATTTCAAAAAAAAAAGAAAAAGAGAGAGAGAAGAGATTGGCTAAGGATATATATAGAGCTAAATATTCTAAATGAGAAATGGCTCAATCATCTGCACAGTTGATCTCTCCCCTTTTTCTACGAACGGAAATTCAGCAGAGAAGAATGAACACTTCTTGATTCATCCCTCCTTCCTGTAGCGTCAATAATTACCTCAATAATCCACGTCAATTCGTATGTTTTCATATTCCCTTCTCCGTTCGTCTGACTTATAACCTTCCAAATTGAATTTGATTTCCATATACATATAAAAACGCTTCTGTTTTTTCATTTATAAAAATTAAAATGCCCTTACCTTAGTAGTATTGTTCAAAACAAGTAGAGGCCTAATTTAGAACGCAGGGTGTATTTTCAGATCACTAAAATATTTTTCGAGAACAATATTTGCATATAATGCATGTCCAAACGCCTACATATATATGTATCTCTCTTTATCATTTTTTTGGCCATCAAGCTCTTATATGACGAAGACTATATTCAACACTCTTGAGCATAACGTAAAGCACGTCCAGAAGAGACTTGCTACAGTACTGGAAATCCCCAATAATCTGTTACTATACTAGCTGAAATAATGAATTCGGTCAATCTATAAATTTGAGTTGCCAGGCACAAAAATTTTAAAACTAACAACAGCTAGGCAAGATGAAAACCCGTGGCCTCTCTTAGGAAGTTGAGGCGCTTGACCAGACGAGACAATTCTGTCTTATTTAGCTTATATTATGTTTCTATATATTGATTATATATACATACCTTGTGAACATTTCTGACGAAGCGGTGTCGTGTGACACAGCTTCAGCCAAGGGGTACGCGCCCATGGCTCTAAAGCAAGGTGGAGAATCAATAGGAGACAAACATCATGGCCACTATGTAAAATGTAGAGTTGCTGAGAATAAACAACTACAGTAGGTAGGTAGTTTAATTTGCAAGTTGATATTTGAAAAATATTAGATCTGAGTTGATATAAAAAAATGTAGGAAGGTAGTTAGTGTTGGAAATTGAATTCGGGTCACCTATGTGGGTCAATCCGGATCCATGTCTTAATATATAAATATATATGACTTATATATTTATTATAATATTAATAGAAGAGTCACAACTGTTGGGAAAAGTTTCTGAATAGTTGTGTCACTTAAATAATTATAAATAGGTTTCTATTAGAAGAAACCTTACAACTAATTCTGTAGATTTTCTTTTCCTCCTAACGGTTCCCTCTTTCCAACTCTGATAAAAGAAAACTCTCTTCTCTGGTGAAGAATCTTCATGGAATCATTGTTCGTTGGAGCAATTAATTCTATAACTTAGGTACGATTTTAGACTGTGAACTTTACGGTATAGTTCGTGTTTTATACAAGTGATTATATTGTCGACTAGTGGAACAAATATATGAATCTTGGGAGAACTGTGTGTTCTCGTGGATTGTTATATTTTCCTTCATTGGCATTAGAGCAAAATTTTTATTTGTTTCCTAGTGTCGATTCCATCCATGAAAAATAGTGTTGGAAGATTCCCTATTTATTACAAGTACGGTACTTTTTTTTTTTTTTTTTTTGCGATATTTGGGAACCAAAAAAGACTGTTCTTTGTTTATATTTTTTCTAATGCAGAAATTGTTTTTGTTTGTGCCGCCGTATCTGATTTCGGCCCTAAAAAATGCGGCCTCTTTGTTTCCTATTAAATTGATAGTGGAACATTATGCTTAAACCTATGAGACTCATAAATGTTTTGGTTCAAAAATTTTAGTGGGTAATTTCTTTAGTTTCACTACTAAAAAAACAGTGAATTTCGACCAAAATTTTCGACCACACGCGGTCGAAAAACGCCAATTTTCGACCAAAATTTCGACCTCAAGGCACGGTCGCTAACAGGTAGGGTGAAATTTTTTTTGACCACACGCGGTCGAAAATTGTTTTCTACCTAAATTACGAAAATAAAGTTTTCGACCACATGAGGTCGAAAAAGTTATTTTTTATTTAAATTTCGACCGCATGCGGTCGAAAATATTATTTTATATAACTATTATTTAAAGTTTTCGACCTCTTGTGGTCGAAATATGATAGAATATAAAAATAATAAAAAATTTATTTTCAGAATTTCTACCGCATGAGGTCGAAATTTAGCAATATTGTTGCCAGATTTCGACCTCATGAGGTCGAAATTCAAAATGTTGCCCAGATTTCGACCTCATGCGGTAGAAATTTAAATTTCTGGGTACAATTTCGACCTCATGAGGTCGAAAATTATCAATATCTAAGTGGATTTCGACCTCATGAGGTCGAAAATCTGGAAATATAATTTCAGCATTCAGCTGCTTTTACAACAGCCCACTTGCCAATCTCATTCATCGATCAAATCAACAATGCAATTCATCAACACGTCCAATTCATCAAAGTACTTCTACAATCATAAACTACACATTCTACAATCAAATTCACCTTCAAAAGTACATCTAATTCGAATTAAAACTACAATCAAATATCATATACATATCCAAGAAAACATAGCAATATTACAATCCAAAAGTATACGAATCAAAAAAGTCAACGTTGGGTGTTAGAGACATGATCTGATTCCTCCCCACTATCCTCATCAACAAGAGCATGAACTACATTGGCCTGTGACCTACATCGTCTACTGGGTTGTGACCTACGAGCATCCCTGGGACACGGGGGAATATTAGAGGGGCCCGAATTGAGTAAGCTGTCTATTTGGGCCTGCTTATGCAACATCCTTGCCTCCGTGGCACTAAGTGTACTTGTTAGTTGAGTAACTTTCTGCTTCATTTCTTGGTACTCCTTAGGATCCACTGCCCCTTCAGAAGTCGCACCTACACCTCAAAGGAACGACGGAAATTGACGACATGCTCGATTAGGCATCCCATAAACTGTCCCATACCTTGTCGGGGGAGCTACCTTCTCCATCCACTGCTGATCAATTATCTCGTTGGTCATCGACGTCATTTGGTCGATCTGGCACCAATATTCCAACTTGTGTTGTTGAAACTCGGTCTGAAATTGAAGGATACAATGATAGTAGGTAAATTTAGTTAAAACAAAAGTAGTTATTATTGTTAGTTAGTGACTTACATAGGTTTGCTGAGCCCTAGGCTCAATCCATTGGTCCGTACCATCAGCGTTCTTCGCCTTCCTCGTGTGAGTAATCTTGAAGACTTCATCTTGAGGTATTTCCTAACCCCTCTGGAGCGTCTACAAACAAATCAAGATTAACAACTAATTTCATATCCAAACGAGCCACAAGTAAAAATGAAATATGGGAGATGTTTTGAATCTTAAAAATGAAATATGGGAGCCACAAGTAATCATTTTATGTTGTATCACACTCGCTTTGAACATCTTGTATTAAACACGTCTTGTATGTTTGTTAATATTGTCTAGCTAGAAAATAAATAGAAAATCATTTGGAAAGGTTAATGCATTGATGCTCCATTGCAATTTATTCCATGTGACATCAATGATTCAAACAAATGCAATTCCGTTTAAGTTGTTGTTATTACACATGTGTTGCGGAAAGCAAAAACCTGATTTGAGTTTGTACAACTTTTATTCATAATCCATTTTTCCTACATGGAATTAGCTCCAAGGGGAAGGAATTTTATCTATCTATGATACTCTAAATAGTCCAAGGGTTATGTTGTCCATATGTGAATAAAAGTGGCATTATAACTGAATTTGAATCACTTGATGTTGTATTCGAAGCAATAATATTTTAAGTAGGGTGAGATAGATCATCTTATCTCTTTATGAAACTACGGACCAAATTGCTTCCGCTATATATACTCGAATGGATTTAGGTGAATTCAGTTGGTGACAATGGATATGTTCCTATCACACCAATATGCTATCAAAAGAAGGGAGTAACTAATTGATTGATAATTAGTTTGTCAATCTCAAGCTCGACACGTGAGTCGTCCTTGCATTCCCTGTCATCGATATGAGATTGGTGGGGAAGCATATATAGTTACCCCACTTGATGAATAGAACCTCATAGTGTAAAGTAGACTCTTACATACCCTCCTACGGATAAAAACTTACAACAATAAAAATTGAAATGGAGTCCGTGAAATCAAACCAAGTGGGAGTTGATTGAGATTTTGGATCTTGAAGCTATTGTAAACAAAGGGTTCTCAAACTCAAGCATAAGTCTTGAAGCATCATGTATTCTTGATCCATAAATACTTCTATTCCTAGAGGCACAATTTCGAGTGGGAGGATGCGTCCGCATACTCCACTAGACAATAATACTGGAAAGTAGTTATGATGATACAGAGGTATCTTAAAGGCATAGTAAAATATTCTCTGTCTTGTCAAGGAATTGAGAAGGAGATTTAGATGAGAGAAAATCTAAATCTGATTATGTTCTTCTTGCTATTGAGAATATAAAATATATTGATATTAAGTGTAATGTTGTGTCAGAGACATAGTTGTACATAGAGAAGTGAACAAGAAGTACCTCTATACACATCACTAGGTAGAAGACCTATTAACAAAACCCATAGCATTTGTTGCTTATGAGAGATATGATATTGTTGGTTTGCGTAGTGATGATGTATTTATAAATCCTAATTTTTGTGGATCAAGTTTACGCAAAAACTGCATTTTGAGGTAAATGTTAGTTGATGCCTAAATTATTCAATATTTTGTTTCATATACATAAGATGGTTTTTTATGTTTAGAACTTAAATTCCAAGTGTAAGTATGTCGGACCGACAAAAAGATTGGCCTATTCACATGGGCAATCGCCTCTATGGTCTAGGTGACAGATAGAGATGAGACAATTATAAACTAATTATTGTCAGAAGTGATGATAAAAGAGAGCTTGAAGTTTATAATAAGAATGTCATTTGTTTTGTGTTTAATCATACGTGATTAAAATGTGATAGTCTGTCTTAATGCCAGATGTGAGTTCTGATGGATAAAATGTATGAGTAGATTTGTGAACTCAAAGTTAGACATGATTTGTCTGAACTATCATTTGCACAGTATTTTAATTTGCCAAAAGACATACGCTCCACGAGGAAGGAGTAAATACTGTGGTACGTGATTCATACCACGTATGCATTAGTGACCTAAACTTGTATCGCCCTTAACTCACTAATGCATACAAGTTTAACCTCTAAAACTCAACTGCTGTGCTTGTGAACTTTACGGTATAGTTCATGTTTTATACATTTGATTATACTGTTGACTAGTGGAACAAATATATGGATCTTGGGAGAACTGTGTGTTCTTGTGGATTGTTGTATTTCCCTCAGTTAGGTTTGCATGAAAGTTGCCTTTCTGAAAATTAAAAAAGAATTAATAGTTCAGTTCTCTTTAAAACTACTGTGTTTTTTGGTGATAAAGAGTAATAAGTCCAAGTGCATTCGTGTTTTGATGATTGCCAAATTATTTCAAAACCAGATAGAGACTTGGTCCGTGATCTGCTCTCTGTACACCTTGCATCGTTAGCAGAGACAGCTGTAAAGCCGAGCTAATCACTGCACACAAGCACAGCAATTGAGTTGGCCCACACTTTAGGTCAAATTTTGAAAGAGTGGTCTCTATCCATCCCACATGCTCCCACTATATATACAACATGTTGCAACATAATTGGTATCACTTGACAAACCTAATCTAACTTGTGCAAAAGTTGCCGCCGCAAGAATTCAAGTGATCGCAAGAATAAAGTTACTTTCAAGCTAAAGAACCAGATCTTGAATTGAGTTTCGTCTATATTCTTTAGGTTGTTGTAAATCTTTGTTCGTTTGTGCTTAAACTGTAAACCTACTCTTCTTGTTTAGAAGCTGGTTGTAGGTATTTAAATTCTCAAAGTGTGCTTGTTGGAAGTATGTTTCCACAAGCTTTTGAGTGGTATACTAGGCTAGATTTAGTCTAAGTGTATTAGTTTCGTTGGCTAGAGTTAGTCAAGTGGAGGTGCTTACAATCGGTGTCTTGCAAGGATGGAGGGACTATGGGAGTTAGTTCCTATGCAACTATCATAAGGATGAGGGATTATAGGAGTTAATTCCTAGTTTGCAATAGGTTATAATCGGAAGTTGCTCAGTTAGTGGAGTTGAAATCCTACTGGATAGGTCGTGATTTTTAATCCCTTGAACAAGGAGTTTTCCGCGGTAAATCGTGCCTTCTTTACTTCCTGCACTACAAAAGTGAACTAGTACACAACCAGATCTCTCTGTATTGTGTTTGGTGGACGCACAGCCTTCAACAAAGAGGTTTAAAACAACATTGAGAGTCAAGAGAAGGAAAACATCATGGCTAGTTTTGGTATTCCAACAATTGATGTTTCTCCATTTTTTAGATCAGAGGAAAACGAAGAAGGAAAAAAGAAGGCCATGGAGCAAATAGGTGAAGCCTGTGTTAACTATGGCTTCTTCAAAATTGTGAATCATGGAATTCCTTTGGACGGGTTGAGCAGAACCATGGATATGTTCAAGACCTTCTTTGCTTGTTCAGAGGAAGATAAACTCTTTGCGCCTGCTGCTTACTTAAAAAGTACACAGCATTCAGCTGGGATTTATGAGCACTTCGTGTTTGACATTGCATGCTCTAGCTTCCATGTCTGCCCCAACAATCCAGCTCATTTCAAGTAAGTCCTCCTATTCCAATATGAAAACTAATTAAATCAATTTATATATACAACTATATGATAGAAACTGTGCTATCGCCCTATTATCTCTCAATTGCATCTCGAATAAATGTTTCTAGTATACGTGATCCTATAAGAACTAGTACAAATCTAAAATGAACTTGCATTTTCACCTTTTTCGAAATATGTAAGAATGTTTGGGTGGTTTAAATATATGTGTTTGATATTCTTAGACAAGTTTTGGAAGAGATGTTTTCCCACTTCACCAGATTAGGAGGTGTGTTGGAGGGCATCATAAGTGAGTGTTTGGGTCTCCCTCATAAATTCCTTCCAAACTACAACAATGATCGATCTCGGAATTCCCTGATGGGCCTCCACTACTTTCCAGCAACAAAAGCTGAGAACTTAGGAAAACCTGCACACCAAGATCCTGGCCGCTTCGTACCATTGTCTACCAGGATGAAGTTGGAGGCCTTCAAGTGCACAAGGATGGCCAGTGGATCCCCATAGTGCCTTCCAAAGACAAACTAGTTGTTAACATTGGCTATGTTATTCAGGTAATTAAATATAATGGCTATGTTATTCAGGTAATTAAATATAATTTGGCTGCTGGTTAATATCACAGTTATCATTATCCCAAAATTTAAGGAATCACCTTCTTCTTTTTTTTTTTTTTTTTTTTTTGACATTAAAAAGGTGCTAAGCAACAATAAATTCAAGAGTGCAACTCATAGGGTGGTGAGACCAAGAGAAATAAACCGTTACGGTACGCATACTTCTATAACGTGCAAGGGGACAAGTGGGTTGAGCCATTGCCGCAGTTCACAAAGGAAATTGGAGAGTCGCCCAAGTACAGAGGATTTGTCTTCGAAGAATATGCACGGTTCGTACATAGAACAGGACTCATCCACCACAAGATCTCATCCATATAACCCACTACTCAATTTCTAATTAGAGGAGAATTGCAGTCTATCTAACCAAGGACTTTTTTCTCTATGTGGAAAGAAACATAGAAATAATATGTATTACATCACTCCTAATATGTACGTTAAAGTATGTGACTGGCAGTGGCGGAGCCAGAAATTTAGTAAAGAGTGTGTAAATTTTCTTCTCACTTGTGTTAAGGGTGTGCAAAATTAAATATATACTCATAATAGCTAACATTTAACCTATGTACACCGCATAATTTTTCAGCGAAGGGTGTGCCTTTGGACCACCATTTGCCTAAGATGGCTCCGCCCATGGTGATTGGTTAAAAAAATTAAACTGTTAGAGAGCGCACAATTATTTTTTAATTATGTCATCAATACATCTCTCATTGTACAAGCTTGATTCTTTGAAGAGGAATCCTCAATTTATAGCTATGTGTCTTGCCACTGTTTGTTGTAGCCAATTCAAAATACTCAAAGTGCAGATACTGCAATCTTGTTTCTTTCTTTCCTTTTTCTTTTTCGAATAACGTCACGTACTCATGCATATTGTTTACTCTAGTTTTAGATACCAATGCATCTGTTTTAATAAACTTTAACTCCCTATTAAAGCCAGATGGAATCTAGAGTATTGAGATTTTTTCAAAATAAATCCTAGATAATGCTAAAAAAATATATAAGACAAATGAGAGAGAGTAATAGATGAGATCTAACACGCAGCAAATTATGATACTAATAAACTGTGACGAAATCACGTGCAGATAACAAATTAAAGGATCCATGTGAGCTGTTAGGTGATTATGTCCGTCTCGATCTATGGTTCTGCGAAGGGAGTTAAATTATTTGATTTAATTAATCGCTATCCATCCTTTTTTTTTTTTTTTTTTTAATTAAAATAAACATAGTCATCAGGCAGCCAAGCTAAACATCAACCAGGGAAGCACATACAAAAAGCCGCAGTTTTGTGTGCAATTTTCTAACTATATAGAAGCACGGGTGGGATCGTCGTCCGTCCCAACCCGTTAAGCATTAAAAAAAAAAAAGTGTGATCTCCATATTAAACAACAAACAATATTAAAAACAAACACCAACTAATTCTAACTATATAGAAGCACGGGTGGGATCGTCGTCCGTCCCACCCCGTTAAGCATTAAAAAAAAAAAAAAAAAAAGTGTGATCCCCATATTAAACAACAAACAATATTAAAAAAAAAAGCACCAACTAATATTTAAAAGAAGCACGGGTGGGATCTTCGTCCGTCCCACCCCGTTAAGCATTAAAAAAAAAAAGTGTGATCCCCATATTAAACAACAAACAATATTAAAAAAAAAACACCAACTAATATTTTTAAAAAAATTAAAAAAAAAAAGTAAAACACACCATCTCCAAACTCACGGAGGAAAAAAAAATGAACCCCATATTAACAAAATCAAGCAATATAAAAAAAAAAAAAAAAAAAAAGTGAATCCCATATTAAAAAAACAAACAATGTCATGAATAACTATATAGAAGCACGGGTGGGATCGTCATCCGTCCCACCCCGTTAAGCAGCCCGTGCACACACTTTGGATTATAGTGTATCTATGTATATGTAGTTGTGTTTGGATAGTGATAAGTTTGTACTGTTTTTATGGATATATATATATATATATATATACTATGTTTAAAACACGATTTATATAACATTGTAGTTTGTGCTCCGTATCTAAAACTTTATTATATTCGTGTTTGCTACGAAAATTTATTAATACTTTTTAAAAGAGAAGACTTGTTTAAAAGAAAACTATTTTCCTCTTTTTGAGATCAAACAATAGCAACATTTAAGCATCAGTTGATACTTTCAATTTTAATTCGATTAATTTAAAGGTGTAAAATACTTATTATTTTTTATCAAATTTTGATTTGGATAATTCTAATTCAAATTATTAAATTAATTTTACATGTTTAAAACGAAACCAAATAGAAATTGATTTTCTATTTAAACGAAGAAATGCTATTTTTTAATTTTTGATAAATATTTTCGGTTTAGCTCATTTTACCTGTCATGTTGTCTTTTGCATGATTTTTTAAGGAAACGTGAATTAGAATTAGAATTTGACTAATATACCTTATTCATTATTTGATCTCCATTTGATATTAATCTCTTTTCACATTTATTAGAGTAAGAATAAAAATGAAAAAATAATTAAATTCTATCTTATTTTAAAATATAAATATTTTAAGTATATTTATTTTAGTAAACATATAGAAGCACGGGTGGGATCGTCGTCCGTCCCACCCCGTTAAGCATTAAAAAAAAAAAAAGTGTGATCCCCATATTAAACAACAAACAATATTAAAAAAAAAAAAAAACACCAACCAATATTTAAAAAAAAAAAAAAAGTAAAACCCACCATCTCCAAACTCACGGAGGAAAAAAAATGGACCCCATATTAACAAAATCAAGCAATATAAACAAAAAAGTGAATCCCATATTAAAAAACAAACAATGTCATGAATAACTATATAGAAACACGGGTGGGATCGTCGTCCGTCCCACCCCATTAAGCATTAAAAAAAAAAAAAGTGTGGTCCCCATATTAAACAACAAACAATATTAAAAAAAAAAAAAAAAAAAAAAAAACACCAACCAATATTTAAAAAAAAAAAAAAAGTAAAAAAAAAAGTGAAACCCACCATCTCCAAACTCACGGAGGAAAAAAAAGTGGACCCCATATTAACAAGATCAAGCAATATAAAAAAAAAAGTGAATCTCATATTAAAAAAACAAACAATGTCAAAAACAAAGTGCAGACTTTGTATTCGTAGCAAACACCAATATAATAAAGTTTTAGATACGGAGAAAGACAAACAAAGTGGAACCCACCATCTCCAAACTCTCCGTTAAGCATTAAAAAAAAAAGTGTGGTCCCCATATTAAACACCAACCAATATTTAAAAAAAAAAAAAAAAAAGTAAAAAAAAGTGGAACCCACCATCTCCAAACTCACGGAGAAAAAAAAAGTGGACCCCATATTAACAAAATCAAGCAATATAAAAAAAAAGTGAACCCCATATTAAAAAAATAAACAATGTCAAAAACAAAGTGCAGACTTTGTATTCGTAGCAAACACTAATATAATAAAGTTTTAGATACGGAACACAAATAAAGTGGAACCCACCATCTCCAAACTCACGGAGAAAAAAAAAGTGGATCCATATTAACAAAATCAAGCAATTATATAGAAGCATGAGTTTACACCCATGCTTCGTCGTCCGTTAAAAATAAAAAAAAGTGTGGTCCTCATATTAAACACCAACCAATATTAAAAAAAAAAAAACACCAACCAATATTTAAAAAAAAAAAAAAGAAGTAAAAAAAAGTGGAACCCACCATCTCCAAACTCACGGAGAAAAAAAATGGACCCCATATTAATAAAATCAAGCAATAAAAAAAAAAAGTGAACCCTATATTAAAAAAACAAACAATGTCAAAAACAAAGTGCAAAGTTTGTATTGGTACAACAAACAATATTAAAAAAAAAACACCAACCAATATTTAAAAAAAAAAAAGTAAAACCCACCATCTCCAAACTCACGGAGGAAAAAAAAGTGGACTCCATATTAACAAAATCAAGCAATATAAAAAAAAAAGTGAATCTCATATTAAAAAAACAAACAATGTCAAAAACAAAGTGCAGACTTTGTATTCGTAGCAAACACTAATATAATAAAGTTTTAGATACGGAGCACAAACAAAGTGGAACCCACCATCTCCAAACTCTCCGTTAAGCATTAAAAAAAAAAAGTGTGGTCCCCATATTAAACACCAACCAATATTAAAAAAAAAAGTAAAAAAAAGTAGAACCCACCATCTCCAAACTCACGGAGAAAAAAAAGTGGACCCCATATTAACAAAATCAAGCAATATAGAAAAAAAAAAGTGAACCCCATATTACAAAAACAAACAATGTCAAAAACAAAGTGCAGACTTTGTATTCGTAGCAAACACTAATATAATAAAGTTTTAGATACGGAGCACAAACAAAGTGGAACCCACCATCTCCAAACTCACGGAGAAAAAAAAAAGTGGACCCATATTAACAAAATCAAGCAATTATATAGAAGCATGGGTTTACACCCATGCTTCGTCGTCCGTTAAAAAAAAAAAAAGTGTGGTCCTCATATTAAACACCAACCAATATTAAAAAAAAAACACCAACCAATATTTAAAAAAAAAAAAGAAGTAAAAAAAAGTGGAACCCACCATCTCCAAACTCACGGAGAAAAAAATAAACCTCATATTAACAAAATCAAGCAATAAAAAAAAAAGTGAACCCCATATTAAAAAAACAAACAATGTCAAAAACAAAGTGCAGAGTTTGTATGGGTAGCAAACATTAATATAATAAAGTTTTAAATATGGAGCGCAAACAAAGTGGAACCCACCATCTCCAAACTCACGGAAAAAAAAGTGGACCCCATATTAACAAATCAAGCAATATAAAAAAAAAAAGTGAATCCCATATTAAAAAAATAAACAATGTAAAAAATAAAGTGCAGACTTTGTATTCGTAGTAAACACTAATATAATAAAATTTTAGATACGGAGCACAAACTACAATGTTATATTAATCGTGTTTTGAACATAGTATATATATATATATATATATATTATATGCATAAAAATAGTGAAAACTAATAATGTCCAAAAGGATGGGCCCCATACTAAAAAACACTGCAATATAAAAATAAAAAAAAAAAAAAAAAAAAAAACTATATAAAGCATGGGTTTAGACCCATACTTCGTCGTCCGTTGTCCCTTAAAAAAAAGGGGGGGGGGGGGTGGGCCCCATACTAAATAACACCGAGCAATATAAAAAAAATGAAAAAAAAAAAGAAAGAAAAAAAGTAGAACTCACCATCTCCAAACTCATGGGGAAAAAAATGTGGACCCCATATTAACAAAATCAAACAATATCAAAAAAAAAAGTGAACCCCATATTAAAAAAAATATAATGTTAAAAAAAAAAAAGTGCAGACTTTGTATTCGTAACAAATGCTAATATAATAAAGTTTTAGATACAGAGCACAAACTACAATGTTATATTAATCGTATTTTGAACATAGTATATGTATATATATTATATGCATAAAAATAGTGCAAACTAATAATGTCCAAAAAAAAAAGTGCACCCATAAAGGGTGGACCCCATACTAAACAACACCAAGCAATATAAAAAAAAAAAAAAAAAACTATATAAAGCATGGGTTTAGACCCATGCTTCGTCGTCCGTTGTCCCTTAAAAAAAAGGGAAAACTACGTATATATACATGTTAAGGAGAAATATTTACGAAACGTAACGATAGTTTTCCTTATTTACAAAACATAACGATATATTACAAAACATGACGAATTTTCATATATTTTTCGTTTTTTTATTTTTTTTCCAGAAAATATATATTTTTTATAAAAAAAATATTTTTTTTTTTTTAAAAATATTTTTATTTTTTTAAAAAATAATTTTTATATATATTTTTTAAATATTAATTTTTTTTTTTTTTGCTCAATGGCTTAAAAAATTACCTCATATTTCTATGTATGAAAGTTGTATGAAATGTGTATGTGTGAGCAAAATTTTTAATATAATTTTCATATACAAAATTTTGAGCGAAAACTTTAAGCCTTGAATATTGTATGAAAATTGTTACAATGTTGTTGTAGTTGTATTAATTTTCCGAAACCTAATATGAAATTTATATACAAACAATGTGAATGAAATTCGAGTCTTGAGGAAGATATACACATTTCATACCATTCTCATGCATAAAATTTTAAGCATAATGTTTAAGCCTTGATCAAGATATACACATTTCATACGTTCTTCATACATAAAATTTGAGCGAACTTTTTAAGCCTTGAGCAAGATATACAAATTTCATACACAAAAATTTGAGCGATTATTTTAAGTCTTGAATGTTGTATCAAAGTTATATACAATGTTGTTGTAGTTGTATTAATTTTACGTAAATCTAACATGAACTTTATACATGAAAATGTGAGCGAAATTTTAAGACATGAGCAAGATACAAATTTCATATTGTTTTCATACACACAATTTTGAGCGGATTTTTTAAGCCTTGAACGAGATATACACATTTCATACATTTTTCATACACTAAATTTTGAGCAAACTTTTTAAGTCTTGAGCGAGATATACACATTTCATACAACTTTCATACATAAGTTTTTGAGCAAAAAAAAAAAATATTAATTTTTTTAAAAAATAAAAATAAATTTAAAAAATATATTTTTTTTTAAAAATAAAAAAATATTTTTTAAAAAAATGATTTTTAAAAAATAAAAAATAATTTAATTTTTTTTTTTTTTTAATATAAAGCATATTTTGTATAGGATTTGTAATGTTATGTTTTGTAAATATAAAACTATCGTCACGTTTCGTAAATATTTCTCCTTAAGATGTATATATATGTCAAAGACCCTAAAAAAAAGGGGGGGGGGGGGGGGCCCCATACTAAATAACACCGAGCAATCTAAAAAAAAAAGGAAGAAAAAAAAGTGGAACTCACCATCTCCAAACTCATGGGGAAAAAAAAAGTGGACCCCATATTAACAAAATTAAGCAATATAAAAAAAAATAAAAATTGAACCCCATATTAAAAAAATATATAATGTTAAAAAAAAAGTGCAGACTTTGTATTCGTAGCAAACACTAATATAATAAAGTTTTAGATACGGAGCACAAACTACAATGTTATATTAATCGTATGTTGAACATAATATATGTATATATATTATATGCATAAAAATAGTGAAACCCAAAAAAAAAAAAAAAGGGCACCCCATAATCACTATTCAAACACAACTACATACATATAGATGCACTATAATCTAAAGTGTTGGGCCCGTGCGCAGCACGGGCATAGGCCGTCTAATTATAATAATAAGATTCGTCTTAGCCATCTCACAAACCAAATTATTCAAAATATGTCACGACCCAAACCGATGAGCCGTGACGAGTGCCCGACCGCTACTGGCCAAGCACTCCTATGCTTGCATTTACTTCTCACTGATTAACATGGGCCCATACACAATCCATAACTGAGCTATACAGTCTTCTGAATAATCAACACAAGAAACACCGTCTCGAGAACTCACGGCCAACGCATACATATAAACATAAATACTGAGAGTAACAGCCCAAGCTGATTAGGCCACTACATATACTGTACAACAACACAAGCGCCGACAAGGCTGCATAACATCACGGCTACATAACACTGTCTACAGACCTCTATAGAATACAGACTGTAGAAGAGACAGGACGAGCCCCTGTCATACCCGTTTATCAAAAATGGCATACCAAAAGGGTGGTCGCTCCGGTCCAAACTGAGCTCGCTGGCGCTACGGAAGAGAGATCCTGCGGTGGCGGCTCGCTCGGTGGCTGCACCGATCTGCCGGGCATGAACGCAGCGTCCATAAAAGAAAGGACGTCAGTACAAGTAATGTACTGAGTATGTAAGGCATGAATAATAATATAGCAAGAGATACCGACCATGAAAAATAACATAATGAGAAATATAGAGCATAACATGAGGTAAGGAAATAACCTGTACATATGATTGCCTCTTAAGGCAGATACCATGCATGCTTAACTTTAAAGAAAGCATTTCTCATACTCATATATGTAGCATAATCATTAGCCCGCGTCCGGGGTAACCATCTCGCGCCGCCCACTAGTGGTGCTGCCCGTGCCATATAGACACGGTGTTACTATCATTATCCATAGCCGCCCACTACGCCCACCGTAGTGGTGCTGCCCGGCCGTATAGGCACGGTGTAATCATCCATAAGCCGCCCACTACGCTCACCGTAGTGGTGCTGCCCGACCATATAGGCGCGGTGTAATCATCATAACATAAGCATGCATAAGAGCCCAATCAAAAGCTATAATTCCGTCGAAGTGACGTAAGGTCGGTAACCTCCGATTGTATTATGGAACATCATGATCGTCATGTCTCACATTGAAGGACGAGCATTATAAGGTGAGACTACCAATGAAGAATAACATCAAGGGAAAACATAGAATAAGATCATAAATCTCATAAAGCGTCAATTCATACACTTTAGAGCCTTTAGAAATAGGGTCATCATCCATGAATAATATTGAGAAAATCAAGAAGTAGCTCAACATTCTCATATTCACATTGAACTCATAAGCTTGGGATTCTTAAACATGAAATCATCGTCATCATGATCATAATAGAAATATTCTCATTTTTGACATCATCGTTATCATTGTAAAAACATGTCCATCGTTGTTGTCATAAGAGCTTACAGAATCATAAATCTCTGGTTTGGAAAATACGGACATTTTGGAAAGCATTTATGGATTATCGAAAAAAAAAAAGAGTCATGCCCTTGAATCATGAACTTCTAACTTTTAGAAACAAGGAGGTTATGGAAACATTGATGGAATCATAACATAGGAATCATGCCTTTGAAAGAAAGGGACGATCCTTAACATACCTTTCGGTCGCCTTAGTCGTTCAACGTTTATTCTTCCAAGCTCGCAACTCTACACGTAAACCATCCATATTATCATTAGGCTCAATATCTTACACTCGTCTCAAGCATCCAAATGAAATATTTTTAGAATCTGCCGAAATTCGGGCAGCATCTCCCCTATATTCTGTACCTCCTCCAAATACCAAAACAATTCCCAAACAATACAACAACATCAACAACAATATCAATACCAATATATTCCATAAAAGATAAAACATCCCACACGATATTTCTCCATTTTTCAAACCAACCATAACAACATTCATAAAACCATAATCAAAGAATATATTTAATTTAATCTCAAATTAATCCAAAATCTCCTTTCAAATTCACCTCATGGCTGTCAACTTAAATTCAACACTTTATGATTTTTCTCCTATGATTCTTTTCTCTTTAAGAATTGCTAAACCTTTGCATCATCTCAATCATGTAAATAATAGGAAGGACATACCTTATAGTAGAAGAACTTCACTTCATTCACCTCTTTCCAAGACTAAGTTTATCACCACCTTGAAGAGAAACAAAAACAATCATGTTCCTTGAATTTTCTTTGAGATTTTGATGTTGATATTCTCTCTTCTTTGATACGAAAAGGTTGTAGAAGATTATGGAGGGTTATGGAGTATTATGGAAGTTTATGGAAGATTATGGAAATTTATGGAGAATCATGGAAATTTATGGAGAGTGATGGAACCCTCAAGAACTCTTTAGAAGTGTGGTGAATGAAAAGATGATGAAAAATGATGGGTTAGAGGGATATTTATAGGTGTGTTGGGTCGGGTACTGTAGCAACCCGGGTACTGTAGCAACTCGGGTACTGTAGCAGTCCGTTTCTGCTCTTATCAGCCTAACTTGTAACGCCCATAGTTCCCTGCTCCGATGTCGCATTGATGAACAGTTTATTGCGTTGGAAACTAGACTCGAAGAACTTCATTTTAAGCTTTTGAAACACCTTAAAACTCCTCATACTTTAAAAGATATTACTTTCCCAAGTTGGACCAAAATTTTTACATGAAACTTCACCCATCCTTTCTCCAAAGTCGTACTACTCCATTTCTTCTACTCATTTCCTCATAAAACCTTCCGGTATACCTTATGTACATCCTTCACTCATTAAATATACTTAATAATGCTTGCTCCTTATATTCCAAAGTGGTTTTAGTTAACCATAACTCAACGTACTTATGTTTCAAATTTGATAAATGCTTCTTCGAAGATATGGGGTGTAACAAAATATTCCCTCTGCAAGAAAGGCTCTGGCCAAATATTTTAACTATGTTTCGTCGTCATTGCCTGGAAATTCTATGTTTACTATCGCAAGTTAGCTTTGAAAAATAACAACAACAACAACAAAAAAAAATATTGCTGGATTCTTCTTTGTGAGTTTGAGATCTAAAGCAAGATTGAGAGTCAGTTAGAATACAAACAACATCGAGAGTTGCTGGAAATAAACAACTACGCAAGGAGGAAGTAGTTGGTTTATAACTTTTAAGAAATAACAAAGTCATTATCACTACTATATAGAAGCAATACAACATCTCGATTTGTAGAGACGAATTTAAAATTTAAATTTGACAAGTTCAACTTAAAAGAATTTTACAACTAAAGTCATTCGATTTTTATAAGTTATGGGTTCAGATCTGAAACTAGTTGAAATTTTAGTGAGTTTTAAATATAAATTTATATTCAGAGTTAAAAATGCTCGGCTTGAGTTGATAGGGAAAAAAAAGGGGATCTTTACGCTCTATGTAGATTTAGGAAAGTTAATTATCCGGTTTAGCCCATGTTTCAAAAATTACCCGAGTTAGCCGCTTTCTCCGGCAACACAATCAGCAGCAGCAACAGCAACGGCTGATGGTTTATTCCTCCTTATGCAATTTTTTATTCTTTTTGTTTTTTAAGTATTTAAATTTTGTTTCACAATTGTAACGCTACACTTTTATATTGCGTAGAAGTGTGTATAAACACCTCTATACATTATGTATAAACACCTCTTGTATAAGTTTGTATAATATTGTATACTAGTGTAAATGTATTTTGCACCTCTTGTATAAATTTGTTTAATCTAGTATACCAGTGTAAAAGTGTGTATAAACACCTCTTATACATTATTATAGACTTTTATACAAGGTTGATACATTATCTACTCCAGGTGTATAAAGTTGTATATTTTTGTATAATATTGTATATTGTGAAAAGTGGCTATGCGGGGTGTAATTTTAAAATATGGCTATGCAAATGTAATTTTATATGCTAGATTGTACATTATTGAAATTTGCCCAAAAAAGAGCGTAGGAAGGTAAAGGTAGTAGGTTTGCAAGTTGCCTTCTTTAAAAATGTAACAAAAAGAATCAACTGCGGGTTTAAAACAATGTTTTTTTGTTGATAAAGAGGTTTAAAACAACATTGAGAGTCGAGAAATAAGGAAAACATCATGACTAGTTTTGATATTCCAACGACTGATGTTTCTCCTTTTTTTTTTCAGATCAAAGGAAAATGAAGAAGGGAAAAAGAAGACTCGAGAGCAAATATGTGAAGCATTTGTTAACTATGGCTTCTTCCAGATTGCGAATCATGGAATTCCTTTGGACTTGTTGAGCAGAACCATGGATATGTACAAGACCTTCTTTGCTTGTTCAGACGAAAACAAACTCTCTCTACCCGAAAATTATTTTAAAAGCACACAGAATTCCGTTGAGACTTATGAGCACTTGTTTTGTCGTTCATCTTCTGGCTTCAATGTCTGCCCCAAAAGTCCACCTGCTTTCAAGTAATATTTTAATCTATTTCCGCTATTGCCATATTCTCTTTCAATTGCATCTCAAATTATTAACTGTTTCTAGTTTAGGCGATCCTCAGATATGATGATTCCAAGAACTAGTACGAATTTAGAAACTTAATTTGCATTTTCTCCCTTTATAAAATTTTTAAGAATGTTATTTGTGAAGTAAATATGTTTGATTTCTTAGGCAAGTATTGGAGGAGATGGTTTCACATTTGACAAAGTTAGGAGTTGTGTTGGAGAGCATCATAAGCGAGTGTTTGGGCCTCCCTCCTAACTTCCTCGCTAACTACAACAATGATCGGTCTCAGGATGCCTTGATGGGCCTGCACTATTTTCCAGCGACAGAGGATGAGAACGTAGGAAAACCAGCACATGAAGATCCCAGCTGCATCACCATTGTCTACAAGGATGAAGTTGGAGGCCTTCAGGTGCACAAAGAGGGGCAGTGGATTCCTATAGCGCCTTCCAAAGACAAACTAGTAGTTAATATTGGTGACATGTGATATTTGGCACAAATATCTAGATTTAGTGTCATTTACATTTTACTTCTTAACACTTTCATCGCAGTTTTGAATGCAAATTGTTGTATATGAGCTTATGTTGGTATGTTTATATGAATAGGTACAACAAGGACCAACGAAGGGTATTCCGGGCAGTTTTGAGTGATTCCGAGGCTGTGTACGTCGATTGCACGTTGCGAAGGAAGTTCCAGCATTTGAAGGCAAAATCTGACCACTGAAGGGTCCCATGCGCTGGCCATGCGCCGCATAGCCAGCGCACAAAAACACCATTCCTGATTCTCAGACCTGTTATGCATTGGCTGTGCGGAGCACAGCGAATGCACAAACATAGTCATGCGATGGCCATGCGACGCATGACCAAAGCACAAGAGGCGTCAGTTCTCCTAAGTTGATCGGGATGGGGCCCACTTACCTCATATTTGCCCTAGCTTATAAATAGCTGTTTTTACATTAGAATAGGAGACTTTTGACCCAGAGAGAGTAGGAGCCGCCGTGGAGGCCGGAGATTATTGGGTTTTATCTTTTCTTCTCCTTATTACTAGTTTATATATTTTCTTTGAATGATTTGTTGCTTTTCCTCCATGTCTATGTGGAGCTAAACTTCTCGTTCTAGGGTTGTGGTAAACCATGATTATTGATGTTTGGTGATTATTTCTTATCTTAATATGAGTTGTTGAGTTTGATTGCTTCTTTAATTCGTTCATAATTGCTTGATTGTTTGGACGACGAGTTAGGTTCTATCGACTATCTAATATACATGCTTGGGAAAGATGTTGTTAGATTAGAGAAGGATTAAAGAGGGCGTGATCTGATTATCCCTACGGTTGGGCTAGGATTTGTGGCTAGGATAGGAATATACCTAGGCGCCGCGTTCAATTAAATACCATAAACGGATTGCATTCTTAACAAGTCAATTCCATAGGAATATAGGCGGCGAACTGTTTTGAATAGGCGAGTAGTAGTTCGGGAGAATACTACGAGAGTTAATAATTCGGTAAATTAGCAATCGTCGACAATTCGGATTAAAGGGAAATAGTTCGAAAACTCAATAGGATTAGTAAACCAACCGCAACCCTGGAACATTCGTCTCATTGATAATATAAAAACCCGCTCTTTCTTTGTCGAAGTTCATTATTTGTCTCTTTTATCTTCAATTAGTTTATAATCACAATCTTCGAATTTCATCTCTTGTATAGATAATTTGGATAGTTTAATTTAGTTGACGGTTAATCATAACTCCCTGTGGGTTCGACATCCGATTTTTTAAAATCACTATATTACTTGTACGACCACGTACACTTGCGTGTGCGTTTGGACGCAACAACATGATACAGGTAATTATATATAAACCGGCTGGCAGTTAATATCACAGTTACCATTAGCCCAAAAATTTAAGGAATCACGACCCTTTCCTATAAAAGTCACGGAACTATTTCCCATTTATAGTAGAGTTGATGTTTTAAGTTTAATTTGCTTTATATTTGAGTTAACATGGTATTTTGCTTGTTTATCTGGTATTCTGGTGAAATTTAGTTCTGTTAGAATATGTAATTAGTAAAATATATTTTGTAATATTTTGTAATCTTCTATTTTAGGATAGCATATGTTAGTATTATTTAGTGAAATTAGTTCCTAATTTGTAGCCTACAATTATGGTGTAAATCATGTATATCAACCCATTCATGGGAACAGATTATTCAAGGAAAACATTCTCTTACATGGTATCAGACTAGGTTCTCCTAAAAACCCTACCCCTCAGCCGCCAACCCCCCCTTGGCCGCCGACCCCCTCCCCCCCATCCTCTCTCTTCGTTTTCCTCCTCTTCTCCATGGCCGACACCTCCAAGTTGCATCCGCGACTACCGTCACCAATATCAAATCATGCATTCCTATTGTGCTTGACTACGAAGGAAGCCAATACAATAAGCGGGCTACCCTCTTCAAGCTCCATTGTCGTGCCAACTTGGTAATCGACCATATCCTACCTCCCGCCTCTCCCACCATGCCACCACCGGCCATCGCTCCCGAGAAACTTGTCGCTAAGGCCCCATGGGAACGGTGGATGACATTGTTCGGCAATGGATTTATGGCACCATATCCAATGATCTTCTTAACACGATCATTCATCCGAAGGACACCGCCGCCGAAGCTTGGGACCGCCTTGTTCATCTTTTTTCGGGACAATAAATCGGCTAGGGCTCTCGCTCTTGATGCGAAGTTCACCAACACCAAATTGGTGGATTTTCCGAATGTGAAAGCATACCGCGCACTGTGCCGAAAGTTCTTGCGAACAACCTTGCCAACGTCGGTCACAAAGTTTCCGACGAACGACTTGTGCTTCGCCTTGCGAGGGTTGTCGGAGGAATATAAGACTTTTCGCACAACGGTGAAGACCGTACTCCTCTCCCGTCTTTTGATGTTGTCCGTCGATGCTTGAGCTTGAGGAAGATAGCCATGTCGAGGACGCCATTCACGACGCCGGCTCAACCGTCGCTCTTATTTCTCACAATGTTACTCCTCAGCATTTCTCAGGTAATGGACAGCCCCATAATTCTGAAAATAACGCCAACAATCGTGGAGCTTCGCAGAATCGTGGCAAGAAAAACAACGCGGTCGCGGCGGCGGCAACCGCAACAACCGCGGTGGCGAAGCAATGGACAAAGCAACGGCGGGGACGCCGCACCTTCGCGCGGCCGCGGCCGGCAGTTAAAGAAGGCCTCGGCGCCCGTCGTGGTATTATCCACGCGTGGGCAACTTGGGGGCCACGGCGCGTGGGCCACCCCACCTTGTCCCTATCTGCGGCGGGATGGCGGCGGCCCGTGGCGGGCAAGCAACCGCGTCCGGCTCTCCTCGCGGCGGGGAGTTCTTGGTCCTCGTCCTCCGCGGTCGTTCTACTCGTCGGCCTCGTCATCACATGGCGGGTATGCGCCACGGATATTGATCAAGCTATGCACACAATGTCGTTGAATCCGCCCGATGACAGGAATTGGTACATGGACACCGGAGCCACATCTCATATGACCAACTCCCAAGGTACTCTCTCGTCTTATTATCAATTGAGCAAAAATAATGGCATTGTTGTTGGTAATGGTAGCATGATTCCAATTCGTGTTTATGGTCGGGGCTTCCTTGAAGTAAATCCCTCTTTAAAGGCGAAAAATGTCTTACATGCACCTAAACTCATCAAAAACCTTATTTACGTTCGTAAATTTACTATAGATAATATGGTTTCTGTTGAATTTGATCCCTTTGGTTTTAATGTGAAGGATTTACAGACGGGGAGCAAACTCATGAGATGTGAGAGTTCGGGTGATCTTTATCCATTCTTCCCAAATTTTCGAGCCATCTCGCCATTCGCACCATCTGCTTTTAGTGTCATCTCTCCTCATATCTGGCACTCCCGTTTAGGTCATCCGGGGGATGTTATTCTTAGTTCTTTACGTAGTAGTAATTTGATTGAATGTAATAAGGCTCGAAACAATGTTTGTCATTCTTGCCCTCTGGGGAAATTAATTAAATTGCCTTTTTATGACTCTCTTTCAACTACTACTATGCCCTTTGATATTGTTCACAGTGATGTATGGATCGCACCCTGTTCTTACCTCATCCGGTCCATGAGATATTATGTTTTATTTCTTGACAATTACACAAATTTTCTTTGGACTTTTCCAATCAAAACAAAGTCCCGGGTTTATGATGTTTTCTTGTCGTTCCGAATTTCATTCGCACTCAGTTTGAAAAAGAAATCAAAACTTTTCAATGTGACAACGGGCGTGAATTTGATAATGGTCCTTTTCATAAATTTTGTGAACAAAACGGGATGTGTTTCCGCTTTTCTTGTCCCCACACTTCCCCCCCAAAATGGTAAGGCGGAACGGAAAATAAAATCGATCAATAATGTTGTTCGTACACTCCTTGCCCATGCATCTATGCCCCCCTCCTATTGGCATCACGCTTTGGCCATGGCCACGTACCTACACAATATTCTCCCTTCTAAACTCTTAGCATATAAGACACCCACTCACATTCTTTATCAAAAGAATCCATCCTACTCTCATCTTCGAGTTTTTGGTTGTCTATGCTTTCCTCTCTTTCCCTCCACACAAATTCATAAGCTACAATCTAGGTCCACTCTACGTGTCTTCCTAGGATACCCTTCCAACCATCGGGGGTACAAATGCTATCACTTATCGAGCCGAAAAATAATCATAGCTCGGCATGTGTGGTTTGATGAAAATTCCTTTCCTTTTTCACAAATGCATACTCTATCTCCTACCTCATATGATTTTTTGGATGATAATTCCCCATTGAGAATCCACTTGTTGCATGACCGGCCGCCGCTTCCCCAATACGGCCCTCCCTCTCGTGCAACCCACCACCCGATCTCCCCTACCTCTTCTCCTTCATCGCCGACCCCTGCCGGCGTCCGCCTCCACCGCCTCCGCGGCGGTTCCCGGTACCCGCCCTTCCCTCTCCCCCCGCCCACCACCACAGCGCCCCTCCCCGCGCCCACCCACCCACGCGTACGACTACACGTAGTCAACATGGGATTTTTAAGCCCAACTCAAAGTACCATAATCAAGCCTTAAGTGTCACCACCAATTCCATCTCCCCCATTCCTCGGAATCCCGTTGGTGCCCTTAATGATCCGAGGTGGAAGAATGCTATGCAAGATGAATATAATGCTCTTATTGATAGTAAGACTTGGGAGTTGGTCCCTCGTCCTCCAAATGCTAATATTATTCGGTCTTTATGGATTTTTCGGCATAAAAAGAAATGCGATGGTTCTTTTGAGAGGCATAAAGCCCGTCTTGTAGGTGATGGCGAGGTCTCAACGGGAGGGTGTTGATTGTGACGAGACATTCGGTCGGTGGTCAAGCGGCAACTATCCGTGTGGTTCTTACTATTGCTTTATCTCGCTCTTGGCCCATTCACCCGGCTTGATGTAAAGAATGCTTTCTTGCATGGCAATTTGAATGAGATCGTCTATATGTATCAACCTTTGGGGTTTCGGGATCCAGCTCGCCCTGATCATGTTTGTCTCTTGCGTAAATCTCTTTATGGTTTGAAGCAGGCACCACGGGCTTGGTATCAGCGTTTTTTCTTGAATATGTGGCAACCATTGGTTTCTCCCATAGTACATCTGACAACTCTCTCTTCATCTTTTGTCGTGGGAAAGATATTGCTTATATTTTGTTATATGTGGATGATATTATTCTAACTGCATCTTCAGACTCTCAGACTCGGCATCATGTCCAAATTAGCTACGGAATTTGCAATGAAAGACTTGGGTCCGTTGAGCTATTTTTTGGGGATTGCAGTCTCCAGGGACAACAATAGCCTCTTTATGTCTCAGAGTTCTTATGCAGAGGATATTCTTGACAGAGCAGGCATGTCACAGTGTAAGCCCTGCCCCACTCCAGTTGACTCAAAGGGCAAACTCAGCGCTTCTTCAAGCGCCCGTATGAGGATCCTACGAAGTATCGTCGTCTTTTGGTGCTTTGCAATACTTGACTTTCACTCGCTCGACATATCATACGCTGTCCAACAAGTTTGCTTGTTTATGCATGACCCCAAGGTCCAAAGATATGGAAGCATTAAAAACGCATTTTGCGTTACATTCGAGGTACGATTGACTTTGGCACACATTTATACAAATCCCCTCTACGGTCACTCCTATCATATACGAGATCTTTTGATTGGGAGGATGTCCGGACACTCGACGCTCCACGTCGGGTTATTGTGTCTATCTTGGGAATAACTTGATTTCTTGGTCTTCCAAGCGCCAACCTACTCTATCTAAGTCAAGTCTTTGAGCGAATACGAGAGGGTTGCTAATGTTGTCTCTACGAGTCTTGTTGGATTCGTAATCGTTGCTTGAACTCCATTGTCCTATTCGTAAAGCAACGTTGGTCTATTGTGATAATGTAAGTGCCATTTACTTGTACGGAAACCGGTACAACATCAACGTACCAAGCATATCGAAATGGACATTCACTTTGTTCGCGAAAAGGTTAGACGTGGCGAAGTTCGTGTCCTACACGTTCCGTCCCGTTATCAGATTGCTGACATTTTCACCAAAGGTCTTCCGCGCGTACTATTTGATGATTTTCGCGACAGTCTAACCGTTCGTAAACCTCCCGCTTCGACTGCGGGGGTGTGTTAGAATATGTAATTAGTAAAATATATTTTGTAATATTTTGTAATCTTCATTTTAGGATAGCATATGTTAGTATTATTTAGTGAAATTAGTTCCTAATTTGTAGCCTACAATTATGGTGTAAATCATGTATATCAACCCATTCATGGGAACAGATTATTCAAGGAAAGCATTCTCTTACAAGTTCGATGACCATTTGAGGAATTAACTCTTTTTTTTTTTTTTTGTGACATAAAAAAAGGTGCTAAGCAACAATAAATTCAAGAGTGCAACTCACAGAGTGGTGAGACCAAGAGGAAAAAACCGTTACTCGTTCGCGTTCTTCTATAACGTGCAAGGAGACAAGTGGGTTGAGCCATTACCACGGTTTACAAAAGAAATTGGAGTGTCGCCCAAGTACGGAGGATTCCTCTTCAATGAATATTTGCGTGAGACTCGGAAACGGGTCTCATCCACCCTGGCTAGACACGAAGATCTCATCCACATAACCCACTACTCAATTTCTAATTGAAGTCTATGTGATCAAGGATCTTCTCACTATGTGGAAAGAAACATGCAATAATATGTATTACTCCTGATATGTGTGTTGAAGTAAACCTGCAATAATATGTATTACTCCTGATATGTGTGTAGAAGCGTGCGGCCAGTGCCGGCTTGATGGCTAGGCCCACTAAGGTGTTTTCCTTTGGCCCCCATTTTTTACCAGAATAAGTTTAATAATTTTAAATTAAAAAAAATGGATTTTTTAGTAAAAATAACAATTTTTTGTAAAAATTAAAAGTGGATGAGAAAATTAATTTGGGCCCTTATTTTTACAATGAATAGTTTGTGTTAATCGTGAATGTTCTTTAAAATATACTCAAGACACTCTGGTATTGATGATTTAGACTTGCTTTAGGAATTAAAAATGTTAAGGAAAATATTACAAGTGGAAAATAATATTCTAATTGATATACTTAGTTGGATAAAAAGACTTGATTCATTTTCAAATGCATATATTGCTTTTATATAAAATTATGTTAAAAATTGCCTCAATGGAAAGAACTTTTTCAAAATTTAAATTTATAAAATATCACCTAAGATCAATAATGTATCAAGAGATATTAAATCAATTAGCAATATTATCGATTGAAAAAACATTATTAGAAGGAATCATTATAAAAAAGCTAGAAAGATAGATGTCAAATAATATATCAGTGAGCTTTTTCTTTTAAGCATAGGACCTCGATTAAATAGGGCAATTTGCAGGATTGCCCTTCGCTGGGGGTGGTCTTTAATTTTTATCCTTCGCTAAAAGCCTCTTGATTCCGGGTTCGAACCCCCGTTCAGCTAAAAAAAAAATTGCAAGGCATAAGTTGGATTCGCAGGGCATAAGTTGGACTTATGCCTTACTCTGCCTTAAGGCAAAAAAATAAAAATAAAGATATTTTGTTGAAATTTTATAAACCTCTGCCTTAAAGCCTAACTTTGAGCCTAATTTTGAGTAAAAGTTTGCCTTAAGGCCAACTTCTGCCTCAAGGCACAAGTTGGGGTGACTTATGCCTTAAAGGCATAAGTTGGAACCCAACTTAAGGCATAAGTTAGATGCGAATCCCAACTTCTTCCCTAGAAATCCCAATTTATGCATTGCGAATTTTTATTTTTTTTTTAACTGAGCCTGGATTCGAACCTAGTACCTCTGGGTGTTAAGCGAAGGGCAAATATTAAAGACCACTAATTTGAGGGCCAAAAATTAAAGACCACCCCAAAAGAAAGACAATCCGCGCAAAAATATGTTAAATTTTTTGCCTTAGGCATCCAACTATGTTGAGCCGCCCTTGTGTGCGACCATCTCATTAAAAAAATTAAGTTGTAAGAGAGCACACTATTATTTTCTTAATTAAATCTTCAACACGTCTTTCATCGTACATGTTGACACCCAATTTTGTCCCTCCTTTATTCTGATTTTATATACTCGGGCTTCTAAATTTATTGACGAGCTAAACACTTTATTAATTTTCACTATTTTACTATCAACGTTACTGGCATTATCTTATCACAAATTTCAAAACGGTTCGTCGTCATTTTATTTTCGGATTTTGTGCCCGTTAAACTAATTATACTTTATCAAGTCTTTATTCTCCACATATTAATTTCACATAGTATATATTGTACTAGTTGTTAAATTAGAAGCCTAGGAATAATTAAAATAAGGGAGAAAGATCAACATTTTTTTTAGCCAAAAACAGGCCCAATTCGTAGCCCATTTCCCCTCCTATTCAAAAAATGACTAGCCCATTAGCTATGCCTACCCTCACTCGACCAGCCCATACTTCAATTAATTTAGACCAGCCCATATCCTAACAGATCAGCCCACACCTTATCATACCCGACCCGGCCCAGCTCTCCTCTTCACCTCTAAACCTAATGAACAAGGTCAAACGCAGCCTCCCTCTTTCTCGTCTCTCTCTCCTCTCACCTCTCTCGTTTCCTCTCTCTTCTCCCTTTTCCTTCTCTCTCTCACCCCATTTTTAGCAAAACCTTGACCTACTTTCACCATGGCAGATCCTTACCCCTTCATTTTCGTGCAAACCCTTTCCTCTTTCCTCTTCCAAGCAAGAAACCATCTTTGTTTTCAGCCATGGCAGGTTTCACCATGCCATTTTTATATACGATTTGGTCAAATACAAACGGCCAAAAATCTGAAAAAGAAAGATCAACTTTAAAGATTTGATTCGATTTCAAACGGATCACTAGAAATCCCGCCCAAAAAACGAGTGAAACCCTAGTTCTTGGTTATAAATAGGGGGGGGGGGGGTTCTTTTTGGTCATGGATCTGGACTCCGAATGAGAAGCCAAATAAAACTTTCACTCTAAAAACACTTTGGTTTTCTGCCGAGATTTTTGGGTCAAAAGGTCTGGAGCTCTTTCTTAAAAATCTAGTCTTGAACTCTCTCTAAACCAGATAAACATTTCATTGAAATATGAAATCGGTGTCGAAAGGTTAAGTTCGTGACGATTCGACTAACTCTCGTCGCTGTTCGGCAAAGAACTTTAACTACGACAAAGGCATTTTATTTGTCGACTCGAGTCTCGAATCCGTCAATACGAGAGTAGATTCGAGACCTCCATACCTCTGTTCACTGCACCCGAACAAGGTGATCCCTCCTTCCTTCCAGTTCATTTTAGTACTTTACTTACTTGATAGTTATGTGTGCCGAATTGCTAGTGTGTGCATGTTTCTGCTAATTGCTCTTCCTATTCGGCCGGATTATGTATTCAGTTACTAGTTTAGGCACATTTAGGCATGTTGGTTTGATTCTTGTTTGACTTAGGTTTAGTATGCTGCTGTTGTCTAATGGATAATTTGGTCCTCATTATGTTGTTTGAATAATATTAGTATGAACATAAATATTTTGTTTGAATCTAAAACTTGGTTATTGTATAAGGTATTCAAATAGAGCGTATATCATAGTCAAATCTAGTCGTGTTTTGCTGATCAGTCGTTAGTTTATGTCTTTATTGTGTCTTAGTTTAGTTCAGGCAGTGCTGGATACTATTGCTGTGTTGGTTTAGTTTGTACTCCTGAATGCCTGTCTAGTCGAGTTTACACTAGTTTCAAATCTGCAATAGTGATATCAATATATGTCTTCTCAAAGTTCTATTTTGGTTGAGTTTCTTATCCTTACTTCAGCTAGTCTCAAGATTTCATATTACCAAAAATAGCTTCGAGTCTAAAATTTCAACCCATGAATTTTCAGCATTATATTAGCTTTTAGAATCAGAATCTGATCTAGTTGATTCCGGGTGACCAGGTATTGTTTTAGGTTTCAGTAGTCTAAAATATCCTATAAGATATATATGGATATCGGCGGTCTTAATATGTCCATATGTGACTCAAATCTGTGAAGTGTACCTCTATGTTCGACTCTATTTCATCGTCGGAGGAATATGTTTGTTGCTGATTATTTGATAAATAAGACCTATGTTATATGTGTGTGTAAAGCATGAGGACCGAACTGAAATGTTTTCAGTTTCTGTGCGCAAAGATAAAATTGGTTTTGGGAAAGGACAAAAAGAATGAGTATAAATCCCGTGCTATTTAAGAGAGAATGAAAGGGCGTCTCAACTTGAACTTTGCATAATCCCCTCATTTCGTAACACTCTGTCCTTGTTATTATTATTTCTGTCCTTTTTATAGTTTTGTTTCTGTACTGTTTGGCTTTCTCATTGTTTTGCTATAGTGTACGATTTCCTCTCCTTATTTAGCTGGTCTTACCCTGTTTGGCTGTGGCATTTGGTGTTTGTTTAGTTTAGTGTCACCACTGTTGGTCATGGTATTTAAGTTATTGTCCTGTCTAAACTTAGCCACTAACATGTTTCGTTTCCCTTTCTAACCTAGTTCAGTTCTATGCTATTTTCAAATTCTCGTAGATTAACTATGTTTTAGTTAGTTTCTGCTTTAGTATGTAAATCTGATCCTATCTTCCTTCTTTCTTTTGTTTCATTTAAAATCCTGTTTATGCGTTGAATAGTCATGTTTCGAAGTCCTGTGGTATTCAGATCTGTTTTGGATTAAGTCATGTGGTCATCTACTATTTTTTTTTTTTTAACTCTGAATTAGATGGTGTTTGGATATAAAAGCGATATGCCCTCAATTGGACATTAAGTATAGACTCAGTGCCCGAAATCATATTGTTAGGGTGTTACATTCTGGTTTGTATGGAAATATGTTGTTTTAGCCTGGATGATATGCCGACGTCTTTTGTTTATACTAAAACTCACGATCATTTGGAAATGTCTAGTTTATGTCGAGTAAATCCGACTCTACTTCGGTTCATGTATTCACTCCGTGTCTAGTGTCTCTGCTTATTTAGAAAATTCATGTTCATTATTTTATTTCGTGTGTTCTCATGTTTGGATATTTAAAGCATAACTATGATTCTATTTAGGTTAGGATAATTGCTCTTTTTTTCTTCTCCTTTTTTACTTACAACGCCACACTCACGAGAATAAACATGAATGTTAGCACGACTTAGAACGTTTAATTTGATTTAGACATTATGATTTTTAGAGGGTCATTTTATTTATCCACTTAATCACATGTATGGAGTTTTAATGAAGATGCTATTGTCTTGGTTCGTTGCTGTCTTGATTTATATTTCTGTATGGTAGAAGCATGACTTTAAGTCTCTGTTCAAGCTTAGTTATTATGCCAGGTTACTTTCCTTATGGATTTGAATCGGCATTATTATACTAGTACTAATAGCTAATTTTATTCAATGATTATATGCTAATCCTTTTTCTTTTATTTTATGCATGACCACCGCATACGAGTCCGAGGGACTCGCCATCTCCCGCATTCGGTGTTGGGCCATAGCCCAATGTGATCTTCTCCTCTCTTGTCTAGCTTGCCCACAGCAACAAAATAAAAGGGGATTTTAGGGCCAAAGCCCAATAACAAAATAGCAAATTAGCGACCCAAAAATGGACTGATCCATTTGCTCTCCTTTCCTTCTATCTCTTTTTGTGTATTCTTGATTTACCTTGTGTGACTAACACTTTATTTTTCCCTCTTAGTTTACACGCATTATAGAGAATTGGTAGGGGTAGTTGTAGAAACAATAAATAGTCATCTTAAGGGCAAACTATTAGTAATTCCACCAGATTATTTATTTATTTATTTATTTTTGTCTATTTCTAAAAATTGTTTATAGTACCTATAGTATCCACTTATATTACACAATTGATATTCAAAGACGTGAAATTATGAATATCTATTTTGAATTAAGAGTACGTCCTATTCTTATTATCATAGAAAATTTTGAAATATCATTAAAACGTAAGTACGAACTCACGTATACTTTATCAACAACTCTTCAAGTTTGAATCTATCATGTACACTTTTAGTTAGGCATGGTTAATAAACATAATAAAAAGGAGAAGAAAAATCTCATCTTATCCGTGCTTTTAAAACAAAATCGTTAATGTCTTAATTTGAGTTATTTTTCGAACGCATTTAAAACGTTACATGTCCCTTAAGCGTTGTTTCGTTTATAACTAAATTCTTTTATGTATATTATTATTTCTTACAAGTCTTATTTTGAATAACATTATTATATTTATAACTTTAACAATATTTATAAAGTTATTTTCTTTTCTATAACGCTATATTTACACTTAGCCTAACTAATCATAAGTCCGGTCGGATTAACCATTATTAATGGAATTTAGAGGATGCCTAATACCTTCCCTCTAGGTTAGTTGAACCCGTATCTAGAATCCCTTTGGTTTCGTAGACTTTAAAAAATAAATCGACTTTAGATAATTACTTTAATTAACCTTAGGTGCTCTAATTCACCGTAAATAATTAGGTGGCGACTCCTTAACTTTAAATAACCCTGGAATTACCCGGATACTGTAAACTATTTTGACCCCGGTTAAAATAGGGTATAACAGCTTGGCAACTCCGCTGGGGAACACTTAGGTTCTAACCATAACGGACTTAGTTTAAATAGGCTTGGTGTGTTTTACTTTGTTTGTTGATTGACTGTTTTCACATGCTATTAACTGTTTGTCTGATATAAACTATTTATGTGTTACTTGCTTTGATAAAACTGTCATTCCGTTTCATTTTCCTCCACTCCTGGAAAATTCACACATATTCACACACTTAAAGCGGTTTCGAGGTTCGCGGCCGTACACTACTAAAACACCTTTTAGTCGGATTGATCTTGTGGATTTAGTCGATCGGCGGTGCAGTCGACAGCCACGGACTTTCCACTCCCGAGTTGTCCACTTGGGGAAACCTTGTGTCATAGGCAGCCAACTCTTTGTCAGCCTAGGATAGAGCTAAACCAACACCCGTTATTAGGGGCATACATTTCATGACCTAGGAGGTTTAATACCCTTGGTGTATTAAACCCATTAGATGACTTTACCCAAACGTCCAAGTGGGTCCACGACCCCGAGTGACACTAAATCATACTTTATGTGCATGTTTGAAGGGTAACTGTGCCTAAATATTGACTATTTGCTTTAACTAATTAAACTTTAGGAGGGAGGGAATGACTAACATTTATGTGACAGGTATGGATCCACAGTGGAGAACATCCGTGATCGACAATTGCTGAAGACCAGTGACATCACAAAATGGAGCTGTACATTTAGACATAGGAAATTGTATTTATTTTATTTAGATTAGGAAATACTTTATGTTGTACTCATTTGATATGTAATAATGTTACAATACTTTTGTACTATATTTTGGGAAATATAATTTGTTTAATTAATCAAAGCAATGGGATGACATATTATGGTACACTTTACCCTTCAAACAAACGTTAGGCCTACCTCTGGCACAAGAGGTCACATGCATATTAGGACGCGTTATTGTTTGACTTTATTTGGCAACTTATTTGCTACATAACTTGCTTGACTTTATATGATCATAAAACTAATATCATTTGCATTGTTCATGTTTCCTTTTCTTTATTTTATTTTATCCCCAAAGAGAGTTGATTCGTGTTGACACTCGAGCTGGCCGACCATCCTTACCGCACAAGATCAAAAACGTCATCGTTACCTTGACGTACCTGGGTTGTGCAAGGAAAGGAAATTATCATGACTGATCCAGCCGCATCCGTTTCAACTGGTTTGGAAAACGTCGTGATCCCTAGCGATCCTCCTGAAACTTCTGAACATAGAATTGCTGTTCAACACGATGAACACATCGCCCGCCTGACTCAAGAGATTGAAAACCTACGTGGAGAACTGAATCGGGTTAGGGACTTGACCAATTTGTCCATCACACTCCAAAGTCCACCTCCTGAACCCAGAACTGTCGCACCAAACCCACCTCGTTTTCCATCACTTGAATCTCCAGTCCCTGAACACTTCCCTTCACGAAATAATGCACCCACCAACAACAACTTTCCTTCACCAAATCCATCATCCATCTATACCCTTCTACAAAGTCAACCAACCACCCACATTACCTGTACTCCTCCACAAAATCAACCCCCTACCTACAATACCTACGCTACTCCTAATCCACCACCCGTCAACCCACCAAATCAATCACAAGTTCACACTCCTTATATTCCGTTACCTACCAACACTAATCCGCCACCTACAACCACTCCTCTAAACCCACCAAACCAACTACCTACAAACACCGCTTATAACACACCACCTCCAGTCCAAAACACTCCCACTGTCCAAACTTATCCAACCCGGCATATACAGGGGGCACATTTTGCCACTCCTAACACGCAGTATGTTCCTCCGGTATATGCGGCGGAAACACAAGCCTATACCAACCCAGTGACGGTCAGGTTCCAGCCCGAAGTAGATCAATACGAGGAAATGGAGAAAGAGGCGAAAGCGAGGGCGGACGATATGTTGTTAAAAGAGATCCACAGTCTCAAAGAAGCAATGAGAAACCTTCAGGTTGCTAGAGGAACTAAGAGCGTAGAATACGAAGATCTGTGTGTTCAGCCTGATGTTGACTTACCTGTAGGCTACAAACCACCGAAATTTGATACTTTCAATGGAACTGGCGATCCCCATACACACTTAAGGGCCTACTGTGACAAATTGGTTGGAGTAGGTAGAGACCAGAATATAAGGATGAAGTTGTTCATCAGGAGCTTATCTGGTGAAGCCTTAATTGGTATACACAACAGGACGTCCGTAAATGGCGTGGTTGGAGTGACATGGCCCAAGACTTTATGGACCGATTCGGTTTCAACACCGACATCACACCGTATAGAGTCTATATGACTAAGTTAACCAAGAAGTCAACCGAGTCGTTCCGTGAGTACGCGTTGCGTTGGAGGTCGAGAAGCGACTGTGGTTCAACCCCCGATGAATGACAGAAATGACTGCTACTTTCATTGAATGCAGGCCGGCATATTTTATGAGAAAATGATAGGTATGATGGGACAAAAATTCACAGAAGTTGTCCGAATGGGTGAAGCCTTGGAAGAAGGAATCAAATCTGGAAAAATTCAGGATCTTACGGCTTTGCAAGCTGTAAACAAAGCCATTCAATCTGGTTCTATCATGGGCTTAAAAAGAAGAAAGAGGATGCTGCTGCAGTCATGAATGTCCAAGGGCATAAGCCGAGCCAAGCCACTACATACTTTAACCATCCACAACCCCCTTTCTACCCTTACCATTACGTTGAACCTTACCAAACTCCACTATCTCCTTACCCTGTCTACAATACCCAAGCAAATTACTACCAACCCCGAGCACCTCCACATCAAAATCCACGTCCATATCAACCTATTCAAACTCCTACTTACCAAAATTGACCACATGCTACACCTAAAACTCGTCCAAACACTGACATCAAAAATACCCGTAATTACACTCGGTTCGCTGAACCCTTGGCTCAATTGTTCGAAAGATTGAAAGCAGCCGGCATGATACAACCGATTGAAGGGAAAATTCCCGACCCTATTCCAAGATGGTTTGATGGTTCCAAGCGCTGTGCTTACCATTCCGGAGTTGCTGGGCACGACACTGAGGATTGCTATGGGCTCAAAAACAAAATCGAAGCCTTGATTAAGGAAGGAGCAATCCAACTTACTGGAGCTCGGCCCAATGTGGACAACAACCCTCTACCTACTCATGAAAATGCCAACGTGAACATGATCACTGCTGAAGACGATGGAGATTTGGGAAAAGCCATCATGCCATCAACCTTTATTGCTCCCGTGGGAACAGTCCAAACACAAGCACCAATGAAGATTACTTTAGCGACTACTCACAACACCGAGACACCGACCATCCGGGGTGCCGAACCAGGAGAGACTTTGAAGAATTGGACTTGTACTCCATCCCTGGTTCGCCGGGAGTCTTGGTAGATTGAACTGTAGTGAACTTTTGATATAGCACAATTTTAAAATTGAGGCTTAAATTGTGCCCTAAAACTTTTGTTGTTTCGCCTCATCTTTTGGAAGCTAAAATTGCACAATCTATGAATGCATTTATGATTTTCTCTAACTGTCTATTTATTATTTTCTACTTTATTTATCGAATCTGCCAACTGTACGATTGTGACGTAAAACGAACGAATGAACCAAGTACACCTCGAGGGAATAACAAAGAAATTAGAAAATAAGATTCCATTTGGAAGAAAGCAAATAGCCAATAGATGATGACATAAGCCTGAAAGATAGCTATCATTCAAGAAGAAAACAAAGGACGACATTAGGTTAGAAAATCTAGTTTGCAACCTTTCCTTTAATACAGGTACGAACTACGCTGACCTGATTCCCGTGGTGGGATACGTAGGCAGCCCACATAGGGTTCGGTTGCATTATAACAGAAAATCAAAAATCCTTATACAAGGAGAAACCACAAATGGCCTGATTCCTTCGGCGGGATTCGTAGACTATCAACACTACAGGTCAAACATATCTAGGTAGAAAGTCAACAAACCTTTAGCCATTTACATAACAGAACTACGCTGACCTGATTCCCTTGGTGGGATACGTAGGCAATCCACATCGGGTTCGGTCCCTTTATTAGAAAATTTCAAACCATTTCCACGTGTCCTACGAACTACGTTCTGACCTGATTCCTTTGGCGGGATACGTAGGCAACCTATATAAGGTTCGGTCACACCGCAACATAGGTTTAGTACACCCTTTTGAATCAAAACTGGGGCATATTTTGAAAGATTAGACAAGAACAGGGTTAGACATCGACAATATTAAGGCTATTAGACAGAAATTATTATAGACAAATGACCTTTCAATTATTTCAGAAGTGTCACAATCTGAAGTTGGCAGAAATATTTTACAACTTACATACATATATTTACATATATATCTTCCCTTACATACATACATCTACATATATATATTTCACAACTTATATACATATAGTTATATTTCCTTATACATATACTTGCATACCTACCTTTCAAATGAAATACTTTCTTTCAATTGTTTCACTACTATTCATCTACCGAGGCTTGAACGGAGATCACAAGATCCAAACAAACAAGATGAATGGAGCGCCAACAACGTCAAGCTTCGGGTCAACACGAATCAACTTCCCCCTCCCAAACTAAGAATTTTTCTTTGAGTGCAAGAACAAAGACTGTGAGATCAACAGTGAAGTCCATCAATCATGGCCGAGAAGCCTCGCCTTAAAAGCCAAACGGCTTTGTTTCTAACTTTATCTCTACTTTCATTCTTTATTACAATAACTTTATGACTTTATTAACAAATATACCTGTTTTGTAGGTTAGCGAGATTGAAGATGAACTAAATCAAGATTACGGGTCGCTAGTTTGGCTTGTCACGATACCGTCAACATCATCAGCCAAACGGCTATACTATCACTTTCCCCCTCTCTACTTTATCATTTATTTTACCAATTTTATCAATTTTAATGACTTTATCCGGAACTTTACAGGAATCTACGTTCTTATCATTTACTTTACCAGCTTTAACCACTTTATCCTGAACTTTGCAGGGTTATCATTAAGTCTCCGAAGACAACCGGGGGCATCATTCGTCTACACAGCCTCACATGCATAAGCCAGACGGCCACACTATGACTTTACTCTCTACTTTATCATTCACTTTACCAACTTTAACAACTTTACCCTGAACTTTATAGGAATTATCATCAATACTCGAAGACAACCGGAGACATCATCCACTTTACAACTTTACCCCGGACTTTACGAAAATCTTCATCAAGTCCCCGAAGACAACCGGAGACATCATCCACTTTACGACTTTACCCCGGACTTTACGGGAATCTGCATCATTAAGCCTCCGAAGACAACCGGAGACGTCATCCACTTTACGACTTTACCCCGGACTTTACGGAATCTGCATTCGCATCAAGTCTCCGAAGACAACGAAGAGATATCATATGGCTATACAGCCTCATTTGCATAAGCTAAACGGCTGCACTTCTACTTTACTCTCTACTTTATTACTTTACTTTATCATCCACTTTACCTACGTTAACTACTTTACTTTAAATTCCATGGTACATCATTTATCATCGAGTCCGAAGAAGCACCGAAGACTTTATTATTATCACCGAATTAAATACAACTAGAGATATTGTTACATATTCGCATAAGCGTCACGCATTCATTCAAGTCCCTGAAGACAATTAGAGACAACATTTGGCCACACTGTCTCGTTATAAGCCACACGGCTCCACCCTCACTTTCACACTTATATTTTATCATTTTACATTCTTTATAAGTTTTACAGTTTCAACTTTACCCAGACTTTATTACTAATCTTGACATGAATTTCGGTTTGACGTAAAATACAATCTACAGAGATATAGCACAACGTGGAACTTTATCTTACGCGGTGGAATCGGGGGCAATTCTTTGACAAGAGGAATATCAAACTCACAAGCAAAGGTCACGGATCTACTCTCGAACTCAACTCCACCTGCGTCCACAAACACGTGATACGTAGGTTAATTTCTCTTTCATATCCACCGCTAAAACTCTACTCAATCAACCCTTTCACAATCTTGTGTCCTTTCCTATATCCCAGTCTCACCATAATTCGACACTGGGGCAAAAAGCGTAGCGTCAGTATCGACCCGCTTCTTTCGAACTTCATACAGCTTAATTTTCACAAAACCCGAGACATGTAGGCAACTCGAGATTGGGTTCGGCCATAATTCTTTCCATCCCATAATACTTTTCACCAGCTCTCCTAACCTATATTTTCTCAAGTTCTTTCAAGTTCATATTTGTTGATCGGAACAAAATTGGCTACGTCAACTTCTTCGCCCGAAAACTCTTACATCGTTTTCGATCGAAGAGGGGCATCTGTTGACACCCAATTTTGTCCCTCCTTTATTCTGATTTTATATACTCGGGCTTCTAAATTTATTGACGAGCTAAACGCTTTATTAATTTTCACTATTTTACTATAATATCGTTACTGGCATTATCTTATCACAAATTTCAAAACGGTTCGTCGTCATTTTATTTTCGGATTTTGTGCCCGTTAAACTAATTATACTTTATCAAGTATTTATTCTCCACATATTAATTTCACATAGGATATATTGTACTATTTGTTAAATTAGAAGCCTAGGAATAATTAAAATAAGGGAGAAAGATCAACATTTTTTTTTAGCCAAAAAATGGCCCAATTCGACCCCATTTCCTCCTATTCAAAAAATGACTAGCCCATTAGCTATGCCTAACCCGACCAGCCCATACTTCAATTAATTTAGACCAGCCCATATCCCTTAACGGATCGCCCACACCTTATCATACCCGACCCGCCTCTCTCTTTCACCTCTAAACCTAAAACAAGGTCAAACGCAAAACCTCCCTCTTTCTCGTCTCTCTCTCCCTCTCACCTCTCTTTTCCTCTCTCTTCTCCTTCTCTCTCTCTCTCTCTCACCCCATTTTTAGCAAAACCTTGACCTACTTTCACCATGGCAGATCCTTACCCCTTCATTTTCGTGCAAACCCTTTCCTCTTTCCTCTTCCAAGCAAGAAACCATCTTTGTTTTCGACCATTAGCAGTTTCTTTCCATGCCATTTTTATATGGATTTTGTCCAAATACAAACGGCCAAAAATCGAAAAAGAAAGATCAACTTTAAAGATTTGATTCGATTTCAAACGGATTTTGAAATCCCACCAAAAAACGTGGTTTTGAAACCCTAGTTCTTGGTTATAAATAGGGGGGGGGGTTTCTTTTTGGTCATGGATCTGGACTCCGAATGAGAAGCCAAATAAAACTTTCACTCTAAAAACACTTTGGTTTTCTCGCCGAGATTTTTGGGTTGGAAAAGTTTTTGGAGCTCTTTCTTAAAAACTGGTCTTGAACTTTACTCTCTAAACCGATAAACATTTCATTGAAATATGAAATCGGTGTCGAAAGGTTAAGTTCGTGACGATTCGACTAACTCTCGTCATTGTTCGGCAAAGAACTTTAACTACGACAAAGGCATTTTATTTGTCGACTCGAGTCTCGAATCCGTCAATACGAGAGTAGATTCGAGACCTCCATACCTGCGATTTCCGCAACCGAACAAGGTGATCCCTCCTTCCTTCCTGTTCATTTTAGTACTTTACTTACTTGATAGTTATGTGTGTCGAATTGCTAGTGTGTGCATGTTTCTGCTAATTGCTCTTCCTATTCGGCCGGATTATGTGTTCAGTTACTAGTTTAGGCACATTTAAGCATGTTGGTTTGATTCTTGTTTGACTTAGGTTTAGTATGTTGCTGTTGTCTAATGGATAATTTGGTCCTCATTATGTTGTTTGAATAATATTAGTATGAACATAAATATTTTGTTTGAATCTAAAACTTGGTTATTGTATAAGGTATTCAAATAGAGCGTATATCATAGTCAAATCTAGTCGTGTTTTTTGATCGTCGTTAGTTTATGTCTTTATTGTGTCTTAGTTTAGTTCAAAGTCTTAGGATACGGATACTATTGTGTTGGTTTAGTTTGTACTCGAATACTCGTCTAGTCGAGTTTATACTAGTTTCAAATACGCAATAGTGATATCAATATATGTCTTCTCAAAGTTCTATTTTGGTTGAGTTTCTTATCCTTACTTCAGCTAGTCTCAAGATTTCATATTACCAAAAATAGCTTCGAGTCTAAAAGTTCAACCCATGAATTTTTAGCATTATATTAGCTTTTAGAATCAGAATCTGATCTAGTTGATTCCGGGTGACCAGGTATTGTTTTAGGTTTCAGTAGTCTAAAATATCCTATAAGATATATATGGATATCTGGCAGTCTTAATATGTCCATATGTGACTCAAATCTGTGAAGTGTACCTCTATGTTCGACTCTATTTCATCGTCGGAGGAATATGTTTGTTGCTGATTATTTGATAAATAAGACCTATGTTATATGTGTGTGTAAAGCATGAGGACCATTTCGAAATGTTTTGGAGTTTAAATGCGCAAAGATAAAATTGGTTTTGGGAAAGGACAAAAAGAATGAGTATAAATCCGTGCTATTTAAGAGAGAATGAAAGGGCGTCTCAACTTGAACTTTGCATAATCCCTCATTTCGTAACACTCTGTCCTTGTTATTATTATTTGTCCTTTTATAGTTTTGTTTCTGTACTGTTTGGCTTTCTCATTGTTTTGCTATAGTGTACGATTTCCTCTCCTTATTTAGCTGGTCTTACCCTGTTTGGCTGTGGCATTTGGTGTTTGTTTAGTTTAGTGTCACCCTGTTGGTCATGGTATTTAAGTTATTGTCCCTGTCTAAACTTAGCCACTAACATGTTTCGTTTCCCTTTCTAACCTAGTTCAGTTCTATGCTATTTTCAAATTCTCGTAGATTAATTATGTTTTAGTTAGTTTCTGCTTTAGTATGTAAATCTGATCCTATCTCCTTCTTTCTTTTGTTTCATTTAAAATCCTGTTTATGCGTTGAATAGTCATGTTTCGAAGTCCTGTGGTATTCGGATCTGTTTTGGATTAAGTCATGTGGTCATCTACTATTTTTTTTTTCTTTTTAACTCTGAATTAGATGGTGTTTGGATATAAAAGCAGTCATGCCCTCAATTGGACATTAAGTATAGACTCAGTGCCCGAAATCATATTGTTAGGGTGTTACATTCTGGTTTGTATGGAAATATGTTGTTTTAGCCTGGATGATATGCCGACGTCTTTTGTTTATACTAAAACTCACGATCATTTGGAAATGTCTAGTTTATGTCGAGTAAATCCGACTCTACTTCGGTTCATGTATTCACTCCGTGTCTAGTGTCTCTGCTTATTTAGAAAATTCATGTTCATTATTTTATTTCGTGTGTTCTCATACTGGATATTTAAAGCATAACTATGATTCTATTTAGGTTAGGATAATTGCTCTTTTTTTCTTCTCCTTTTTCTGCCACCTGCCACACTCACGAGAATAAACATGAATGTTAGCACGACTTAGAACGTTTAATTTGATTTAGACATTATGATTTTTAGAGGGTCATTTTATTTATCCACTTAATCACATGTATGGAGTTTTAATGAAGATGCTATTGTCTTGGTTCGTTTGTCTTGATTTATATTTCGTATGGTAGAAGCATGACTTTAAGTCTACGTTCAAGCTTAGTTATTATAGGTTACTTTCCTTATGGATTTGAATCGGCATTATTATACTAGTACTAATAGCTAATTTTATTCAATGATTATATGCTAATCCTTTTTCTTTTATTTTATGCATGACCACCGCATACGAGTCCGAGGGACTCGCCATCTCCCGCATTCGGTGTTGGGCCATAGCCCAATGTGATCTTCTCCTCTCTTGTCTAGCTTGCCCACAACAACAAAATAAAAGGGGATTTTCCGGGCCAAAGCCCAATAACAAAATAGGCTGCAGCAGCAGTCCAAAAATGGACTGATCCATTTGCTCTCCTTTCCTTCTATCTCAGCTTTGGTTGTGTATTCTTGATTTACCTTGTGTGACTAACACTTTATTTTTCCCTCTTAGTTTACACGCATTATAGAGAATTAGTACGGGTAGTTGTAGAAACAATAAATAGTCATCTTAAGGGCAAACTATTAGTAATTCCACCAGATTTTTTATTTATTTATTTATTTTTGTCTATTTCTAAAAATTGTTTATAGTACCTATAGTATCCACTTATATTACACAATTGATATTCAAAGACGTGAAATTATGAATATCTATTTTGAATTAAGAGTACGTCCTATTCTTATTATCATAGAAAATTTTGAAATATCATTAAAACGTAAGTACGAACTCACGTATACTTTATCAACAACTCTTCAAGTTTGAATCTATCATGTACACTTTTAGTTAGGCATGGTTAATAAACATAATAAAAAGGAGAAGGAAAATCTCATCTTATCTGTGCTTTTAAAACAAAATCAGTTAATGTCTCCCCTTTGAGTTATTTTTCGAACGCATTTAAAACGTTACATGTCCCGCGCTGTTTCAGTTTATAACTAAATTCTTTTATGTATATTATGATTTCCTACAAGTCTTATTTTGAATAACATTATTATATTTATAACTTTAACAATATTTATAAAGTTATTTTCTTTTCTATAACGCTATATTTACACTTAGCCTAACTAATCATAAGTCCGGTCGGATTAACCATTATTAATGGAATTTAGAGGATGCCTAATACCTTCCCTCTAGGTTAGTTGAACCCGTATCTAGAATCCCTTTGGTTTCGTAGACTTTAAAAAACAAATCGACTTTAGATAATTACTTTAATTAACCTTAGGTGCCCTAATTCACCGTAAATAATTAGGTGGCGACTCCTTAACTTTAAATAACCCTGGAATTACCCGGATGTTGTAAACTATTTTGACCCCGGTTAAAATAGGGTATAACAGTACATGCCTGATTCCTTGAAGAGGAATACTCAACTTATAGCTGTGGCCTCTGTGTATTGCTGTTGTTTGTTGATACCAATTTAAAATACTCAAACTGCAGACTCTGCGGTCTTGTTTCTTTTTTATTTATTTTCTTTTTCGAATAATGTGAAGTACTTTTTTAGATTGTTTACTCTAGTTTTGGATACCAATGCACGTCTGTTTTTATTTAAATTTAACTCCCTAGAGTATTGAGATTTTTTTCTGAGGAAATCCTTGATAATGCTAAAAATATTATCGACCAAATGAGAGAGTACGAGATGAGATCTAACACAGCAAAATATAAATAATAAAATGTGATGAAATCACGTGAAGTTGACAAATTGAAGGCTCCATGTGAGCTGTGAGGTGGTTATGTCCGTCTCTAAGGTTCTGCAAGTTTAAATTATTTGATCTAATTAATCCATAACCATACTTATCCTTTTTTATAATGATAATCATCAACCAGAAACACACACATATAGACACTTAAAAAAGCTACCGTTTTGTGGTACTAATAAGATTTGTCTTAGCCATCCATCTCACAAACCAAATTATTGATCGATTTTTTTCATATAGTTATATTGTAATCTTGTTATAAGAGTCTTGTAGTACTTTTGTACATTTTCGGAAACACTGCAACATCTTGTACGCTTAGGCTTTGCAAGTCCACATGGCTAATTTAGCGATACCAATAGTTGATCTCTCCCCTTTCATTCTAGGTGATGAAGATGGCAAGAGAAATACGAGAGAAGGCGATAAACGAATCATGTTCTCGATATGGCTTCTTCCAAATCGTCAATCATGGGGTACCTTTGGACCTAATGAGCCATGCCCTGAACTTATCGAAGGCATTTTTCGAGTCTCCTGTCGAAGAGAAACTGAACTGCTCCCCATTGCCAGGGTCACCTTTTCCTGCAGGCTATAACAGAAAACCAAATCCATCTTATGAGTTTGCAGAGTTCTTGGTTATGCTTCAGCCTGGATCCAACTTCAATGTTTTTCCTTCCAATCATCCACATCTCCGGTAAGTTATATCTTTAAATTAGAAAGACTTATATGCATAAAAATAAATTACATGATCACTGGAGTTTAACCATTATTACCAGGTTACCAATTAATATGAGCCCATTAGGCTTAGCTGAATTAAAATAGTTTCACCAAGTCCTTAAAAACACTCTTTAAGTCTTGGAGCTGAATTTACAAATAAGCAATTACGTGTTTGGATAGAAGTGTTAGAGACTGAGAATAAGCAGTGAGTGATCTGATTGTACAGATACCTTTTACACCGTCAATGCATTTAAGTTAAACTCGTAGTAGTGACACTTTTATTTTACACTTTTTTTGCAAAAGCTTAAGCTGTTCAATGTCTAAACTGGCGCCTAGTAAAACTGGTGCCTATCAAACTTTTCTAACAGAGCTGTCCATGTCTTCACATTCTCTGCTATCTAATGGTTATTGTACTCAATGATTTGCGGAGACCCTTTAACTAATATATTTGTTTTGTAAGATAAAAATACAACGTTATTGGATCTTCTCGTATCGCTACTAAAGTACAAAATTCTTAAAGTATAGCTTATGATAGACTTGAGTTTTGAAACAAAGTTGCAACATTTTTTTAAATTTATGACAGAGCTATCCAGAAACTGAATATTTATATGGCTACATGGGGTAGAAATGATTACGGGCCATTTAATTTAAATTCCGTTTAATCATTTCATTTGAGTGAATGATTGCATACATTTATTAATCTAATGGATAGAATACAAATCTACTCCTATCATCACCTTGTAGGGCATGAAAAGCTGATCAGTTAAAATAATCAAAATGAAACTTGACTCTCAAATTGAACGAATAGCCATTGAGAAGATAATTCATTAATTATTGTTAATTCATTAATTAATTCTTGTTTATTCAATGTTTCAGAGCAGTAATGGGAGATTTATTCAATCAATTCGCGAAGATCGGAGCAATTTTAGAGAGCATCCTTAGTGAATCATTGGGGCTGCCTCCAAGCACTCTCCAGGAATTTAACAATGACAGAAATTCAGATGTGTTGACAGCTCTGTATTATTTACCCGCAACAGAAAAGGAAAAATGGGGAATAAATTCACATAGAGATGTTGGATGTATAACATTTGTGTTACAGGATGAAGTTGGAGGGCTTGAAGTTCAAAAAGATGATAAATGGATCCCAGTAACACCAAAAGAGGGTGCACTTGTTGTCAACGTCGGTATTATTCTTCAGGTAAAAAAAGAAAAAAAATTGTTTATACTGGTAGTGTTATATAATTAAATAAATATTTAAATTACTAAAGTGTGGTGGGGTGGATGCAATCTCTCAGCTCTTAACTAGAGGTTTCGAGTTCGAGATATGAAATTGAGAAATCCGGATTTCCCCTTAAATGAGTTTTACGAGGCACAAGTCTGAACTAGTCGGACCATTAAGTTCAGAATATCAAATGGTTAAACAATAAAAATATCTTTTTCGTATGACGTTTATTTTTTATTTTTTGTTGAAGGTACTGACAAATAACAAGTACAAAAGTCCAAATCATAGGGTGGTGAGACCAACTGGAAGATCAAGAAATTCATTTTCATTCTTCTATAATGTATCAGGGGATAAATGGGTTGAACCCCTTCCCCATTTCACTAAGAAAATTGCTGAGAAACCCAAGTATAAGGGATTCATTTATAGCGATTATTTGCAAAAGCGCAAGGAAAATAAGCTTAAACGTGCTTCTGGACTTGAAGACGATCTCGGCCTATCTCATTTTTCACTCACTGTGTAGAGGATCAGTAAATGAATCTCTTATCAATCATCGTTCTCTTCATTTTTATATGATTTTAAACTTTCTAAATTTGTGCACATTTTTCTAGTCTCCGTTAATGAACTTTATCTCGTGCAGAAACCTTTGCAACTTTGCTCGAATGTATTTCCATTTTCCTATGATGGACCATGCAAACATCATTTAAAGGCAATTCCTTTTTCTATTTTTGTTTTCTTTACTTTTCTACTTTGGTAAAATTAACAAAGTGACTACCTTTTGGTAGTTTCCTATCATTTATAGCTATCTTTTAAAAATTACCATTTGTAGCTATATTTTTCCAAATTAAGGTATTTTTTTGGATGTATTTGATGCTTATAAATACATAGTAACACAGTAAAAAATAAAACATATCCCTTGATTTAGGGGGCCATAACGGTGGGATCAATTAATTAGCTATTAATTGGTATTTTTTACCATACCCTTCCACAAAATCAGATTTTAGATTACCTTTCCATAACCATTTTCTATTCCTCCATCCAATCTTCAACATTCAAACATAAAAAATCAAAAATTCAAAATTTAAAAACACTCAACAGCCAATATTTTTGAATTTTTCAATATTGATTTCGTTCTTGATTTACCCATGTATTTGATAGCATAACCAATGTATTTGAAGTTTCCAATCAAACCCCATGTATTTTATATTAAATTTCATGTATTTGTGTGAGTAACAATTTGCATCACCCATGTATTTTAGCGGTAATGTATTTGAAGTTTTCAATATTGATTTCGTTTTGATTTACACATGTATTTGATAGCATAACCAATGTATTTGAAGTTACCAATCAAACCCCATGTATTTTTATATTAAATCTCATGTATTTGTGTGAGTAACAATTTGCATCACACATGTATTTGATGGATTAATTTGAACAAAATACACAAATATATAGAAAACTTACAATGTATTTTCGTCACTCATGTATTTGAAACTAGATGAACTTATGAAATTAATTTAAACAAAATACACAAAAATATAGAAAAACTTACATAAATACACCACCAACCACAACAATTGGTAGCTATACCATAGAACATACACAAATACATATATTTTTCATCTTCTCAAAACCCTAAAAAAACCCTAGACCACCAAAAAAAACCTAGCCACAGATCAAATGTAACTCGGTCCAAATTTATGAGCCTTTGGTCCACGAGCCAAAAGTCTTGGCATTTACAGCTACAACTTGTCCACAATGGGAGATAAGCCCATAGTCATAATGAATGATCATTCTAGTTGCAACATCATTCACATAAAAAAGAAAATGGAAAGGTTAATTGCCTTCTTATGTTTAATTTGTCCACAAAGCTTGAAATCATGGAAACCAAAAAAAATTTGAGAGAGGGGCGGCCGCCACCCATGGTGGTGGTTGATAGAAGGAGAGAGAGAATTTTTTAGGGATTTGAAAAATGAAAAATCTGAAATGGGTAGTGAGTGAGAATAGAAAAAAAGTAAAAAATTTATGAAAAAGGAGATAAAATGGTAATGTATATTAAGTGATTAACATTGTTACCATTAAAAGGGGGATATGGGATTGGAGGTGCTAAATTTTAGGTGTAATTGTGCACCAGTAACTGAAAGTTACTGTGTAGCTATACTAGTTAAATTCCAAAAGTATTTAGTTATTATTAGTAATTAAAACAAAAGGTAGTTAATATCACTAATTATGCACTAAAAGTAGCTATAACACGTAATTTTTCCGAGTCTACTTTTCTACTATATTAGAAGAGTGGGTTTGGTCCTCAACCACCCACTCTTCTAATATAGTTATTAATTAAAATAATTTTAAAAAAAATAATTTAAGGTGCGGTCCACGTGAAGAATTAGGAGAAAATTGAAAAAAAAAAAAATAAGGTAGGGCCCACGTGAAGAAGTAGGAGACAATTGCCCAAAAAAAAGGTGGGGTCCACGTGAAGAAGTAGGAGACAATTGCAAAAAAAAAAAAAAGGACATTTAAATAATCATAATAAGTTCATAAAATGATAAAGTACGCTTAGAGAAAATTTAAAGAAGAGAAATTCAAGAAAAAATAAATAATGATTTAAATTGAACACAAAAACCGCTAAAGAAGTCATAAAACCAAAAGATTTAAAACTTATATCTTTGGGTAAGGATAAAAATGCACTAATTTTAGACATATACGTCTCACACAAATAATGAGGAATAACATCAAGAAGACAAAATATAAACGGTCAAGAAACGTATACACATATTTTCTTAAAATGATGAAGTTGGTCTACACTTAAAAATCTAAGACTACAATAAATGCTAATACATGAAAGCGCTTTTTGTTGACACCCAATTTTGGCCCTCCTTTTTATTTAATTAATTTCACTATGCTTCTCAGTCGTGAAAATTCCCCGAAAATGAGTTTGGAGTATTTTCGCTAATTATTACACTATTTTTCGAGATATATTTCGCTAAAATCAAAAACATTTTATTGTTTCTTAAAAATGACCAAACATCATATTTTATAATTAAAAAGGACTAAACATTTTTTTTTAATTAAAGTCATTCAAAAAAAAAAAAAATGTTGATATTCGTATGTCAACATTGACATTGGCATTTTTCCTTTAATCCCGCTTATTACCGTGTTAGTCATCTTTTACTCTATTTTTAAACTAAGTACGTATATTAAATTACCGGTATTACAATTTATATAGGTGTATATATTTTTGGGAACTAACTGGGACAAAGAAGCATATTTTAATTGATTGAAGTAAAAAGGGATTAGAAATTAAGTCATCTATCCATAATATTGGGCCAATCCCCTCTCACCTTTCTACAAAAATCTGTGGCCCAAAAAATTGTTCCACTAATCAGCAGCCCAATTCCTACCGCCCCAGCCCAATTCCCGCCGACCCGACCCGGCCCAAGACCCTTAAAAAATCAGCCTTAACCAAACAACATCCCTAACTCTTTTCCCATCCCAACCAAACGAGCCATTCTCCTTCAACCAACAGCTAACCAAACGACGCCTCCACCCACCCCACCCATCGTCACGTCGCATCGCCGCCACCCCCTGTACCCGTCGGACCATCGGCAAAAGCCGATTTCGGCGTCAGTAACGCCGCCTCCCATCAACCTATGTCCTTTTTCCCCTTTTCTTCAACTGACAGAGCTTCGAAAAGCTCGTCCAAGTCGAATCAACCCCCCAAATCGAAAAGCACGCAAGGATCTTTGGGTTTCTAGGCGGATTTTTCAACGATCCATAGGGTAAAGGCTCGTTCCAATCCTTTGGAGCCTAAAACCATGGGCAAAACCATTAGACTCGGACCTGCAGCCACCAAACCCATCCGAAAAGGTGAAAAATCCGTCACTTTTTCTTAATCATTTCACCTCTTTGAATTTCAGATCTTTTTCCCTTTTTTTTTTTTAATTCGAGTTTAAAGGCAAGATTCCCCTTGAAAGAGCCGTTGAAACCCCCCTCAGCTTTGCCTATAAATACCGGCCTCTATGGGCTGTTGAACAAGTTGGACAATTTGAGGAAATCGGGATTTTCATAAGTTTCTTGATAGTTAAAAAATCCTCCTTAAGTTCAAAAAGTTGAAAAAAGATAAAAATCCCTTTTATTTTTCACAAGCTTCCCCTTCATAAAATTCCTTTGGTTGAAATTGGGATTCTGTAGAAAATTCTGTTTTGAACTTTAAGTTGCTTTTTTTGGCTGTCGAAATATCTTTTCAAGTTCTCGGCTGAAACGACAAGCTTTAAGCGGATTCGGCGACTCGACGACAACGTTAGCTTCAGTTCGCTATCACGAAGAAGGTAATCGTACCCGTCTTCTCTTCGACTTCAATTTTATAAAAGCAGAAATGTAGTCGTTCAAATATTTCTCGTCGTTTATTTGGTTTGGTCGGCTGGAATGTGTTCGCTCTTCGTTTTGTTGTAAATTAGTGTAGAACGACTAATCTCGTCGAATGTGTGTTCAATCCCGTCGCCACTTGACGAAAGAAGTAAATGTTTATCCTCACATTTATTTTCAGTAGCTTCTTAGTTCTGGTTTAGTAAGTGTGCTAGCTTTGTTTGTGATTCATGTTTGGTTTGGGTGTTTAGTTTAATTAGGCATTAGGCTCAAGACCTGGGTATTGTTGATTTCCGCTAAGAGATACCTTAGCCTCAAGCTTTGTTTAGTTTGAATAACTATCAGTACAAGAGTCCTGCCTGATATAGATGCATGTTGCTGTCGAATGGTTCGGTTATTTCAAAAAAAAAATGCTAATACCCCCCTAAAGGGTTTTGGATTAATAGTGTCCTAACTTAGACACTGTTGGTTAATTGGTAATCTCATTAGACTAAGCTAACCCTCTTATTAAAGTTGATTAATTGACATCAGGTTGTCACCTGCCTCATATTTAGTTTTATTTGAGATCGTTTTTGAAATAAAAGTAATTGGAAGTGAAATCTGTTTAGAAACCTTTTAAGCAATATTCCTTCACCTAGATTTTTATTTAGGTCAAAACCATGTGTCAAGATTGAGTTAAAACTGTATCAATGTGGTCTAAATGTCTTCAACGACTACTAAAGAACTCCTTTAAATGGATATGAGAGCCCTGCAACCTTGATACACATACGCTTTGTCCAGATTTGCCAAGTAGGACTTTATAATTGACCTCTGCTTCACTGTTTAGGGTAGTATTTGTTTTAAACTTTAGTACATCGATCCGGTTGTGTAATTGAGTTATATAGTTAGCCATCATTTCGTGCCTGCTGGATGTTAAAGTTAAGTATTTGTTTTTCTCTGGTGGTTATCTGTTGCTATGGATAAGAGTAAAGGGTAAAAGAATTTGTCTATTTGAACATGTAGTATTATGAGATAAATACTTTTGGGTGTTCATCACTTATATGCTCCCCTCACCCCAAAATACCCAAAACTGACTGCCCTGTTCTTTTTGGGTACTGATTGCTTAGGCTGCTCAAAAAGGGTAATCCTCTTCCTTTTATTTTATTTCATTTATTTGCTCATCTATTTTCGGCCCTGTTGGTTTGAGTTTTGTAAATGAAGTAATTCTAGCTTCGTGTAGAATAAGTTCTTGGATTTCTTTTCTGCCGCTATTGAATATCATGTGGTAGTACGAGTTGTTTGGGTGAAAACTTTAGTTTTAACCCGTTAAAAAACATGACTGCTTTTCTGTCGCTGGTTCTAAACTGTTATAACAAAGCCCGAATGACCCCTAAAAGTGTTCCTACTTCTGATATACTGAAAGGGTAATCAGGTGACAACCAAGTTTTCAATTTGTTGAGTTTTAGAGAATATTTTGTGAAGAACTCTGCTAAGTTAGATCAGTTTCTTCGAGTCAAATAGTATTTCTTTTTCTAGTTCCCTTCCCTGACTTGTCTGAGGAAATAAAATGACGATTAACTTGGTTGTTTAAAGTTTTCATTCTTTATTTGAGGTGTTGACTTCTTCTAAGATTTCTGGGCTGATAGAGTAGTGAGATTCAGCACTTTAGAACCAGAATGCTCTGCACTCCTGTTTAACTTGAAACTTGGATTTACCTCCTCCATATTACAAAACCATAAGCATGCTTCCTTTATTTGGTTCTGCCTAGTTTTTGTGTTTGATTTCAACTGACCCTAGAAACTTGTAAGTTCATCGATATGATATAGTTTGTTTCTATCAAAATCAGTAAGGTTCAGCTTTGAGTTAATCACTATGTTTTTTTTTTTAATCAATGTGTTGTTCCCTTTCTATATATCTGGTTCCTTTGAAAACCAGATGGTAGTAGCTAAAAATGATTTAATTCCCTTCGCAATACTCTTCTTTAACAAGCTGATTTGTAAACTCGTTTGAGATGTTTGCAACCCAAAGTGCTAGCCTTACTTGGGAAGATATGGACTTGTTAAGTTAAGACATAATTGTCTCTTTTCTTATTTATATTGTGACCTAGAGATGTTAAGGTGACTTGATATGAAACACGTTATTTAGATAAGTGAGTCTAGCGAGACACTTAGAACGGGTTGTTTTTGTGGTCTGTCTAGACATTCTTGGGTCTTTGGCATGTTTTCAACTTGGCTAATCTCTGGTAAAGAGTGCAATTTTCGTGAGGAACTCATGTTTTTTTTTGGAATGTAACTAAGAGGAATATGTTAGAAATACACTGGGACGTATGTATTTTAAAACTATGAATGAACCACCAAGCTAATTAGCATACTTTGTAGTAAAAGTTCATACGTTCAGATCTGGCGTTTGCTGAAAACTGCTGGCTGATTAGTTTAAGATAATATTGACCTTTCTTTTATTATTAAAGTACTACTCTAAGAAGTGTTTGATGCTATTATTGGGTAATGACTATATTTTGGTAGAATTGTAGAGAGATAAGAATGCCAACTTGTTCTCTTTGAATCTTAAGTGTTGTTTCCAAAGGAGAGTTTAGGAATTTCAAACCATTTTAGATCTTCTCTTTGGGATTAAAGAAGGATTTTAAAACAGTAGTATTGAATCTGATAGGAAATATGCTATCCCTATTTTTCTGAAAATTTGCATTAGTTTACATATTGCATTGGCTTTTATTTCTATTTTTTTTAAAATAAGAAACTTGCCATTCTCTTCAAGATGAAGTTTCATTTAGACGATATAGGTTTAAACACTTTAATTTGTTTCTATTTATTGGAAGCATGCCTTATGATTTCAAAAGTTGAATCTGGTTTTTGTGTATCAACATGCCTAAAAGGCTGAATTCAGCATACTTTGAACGTTTAGATAAAGCATTTGTTGCAACAATGTGACACTGTCATATTTGATATTTCGTTTAGTCCTCTTTGTTTGCTTGTTGTTTAGTAGGTAGTAAGTTGGGGTCCCTAAAATGATTTTTATAAGTATTGCCCTACCTTCGGTTATTTCCTCTGTTAGAAACTGATGTGGAACATGAATGAAGTGTTTTTCCAGTCAAACGATAGTGTGAACAAGTGCTAGATTCATCTGTCTCCTTATAAAACTGGAATGAGTTCACCAAGTATTTTTTTTTTAGAAGTTAACTGGTTTTATGTTGTTTAATAAGTCCAAGGTTCTTTTTTTTTACGAAAGATGTAGTTATTTCTATCTTTGAAATGCTGGACATACCATTGAATAATGACTCTATATTGGTCCAAAAATGGATAAAAATCCTGGTCTGTGGATTATTTGATCTTAGGGCTATTTGGTTTTGTTTTGCTTCCACTTCGTAACCATGTTTCAGAAGGATCTATGTTGCTTAATTGATAGTGTGTAGTGTCTCGTATGTTGTCTATTTTATAACAATTGTGGTTGGATCTTGTTCTAATCCTTTTCATCTTTTTTTTTTTTTTTCATGAGCAACTTTGGGAGCATTTGGAGTTATGGCAACTCAGGATTCTGCCCACATTAGAGAAACAGTAGCTTCATTCGCGTGCTCGTGTCTAACAGTCTTCGTTCACGTCAAGCATCCACGTCCCTCTTCCTCTCTTAAAATTTTTATATATCTTTTGTATTATTATACGTTATTTGCACCCTCTGTCTAACATTTTTTTTGGGGGGTTTGTATTCGTAGAATTTTATTTCTTGTTTGTTGTGAACTCATGAACGCCCGAGCATTGTCGATATAAATCTTGGTTTTCCCTTTAACTTCGCGTATTTCATAGGTTATGAACATTTTTAGCTAATAGAGAAGGCTGCGTTTTTTTTTTCTTTTCTTTTTTAAAGTTAATTAACATCCCCCCTTTTTTTTTTTAAATCCCTTTTAACAAAACGAGTGATTTAAATAGGGGTTTAAAAGGGACAAGACACGTATTTTATGGGTAACATTTTCTATTTCATGCTAGTATATTGAACAGGTTAGGTCCATTAAGTTTGAATGAGGAAATCATATTAGGCTTATATATAGTGGCCGAGCTATTTTACAAGAATTACAAGGTACGTAATTTATTTTAATACACATATACTATCTTATTTTTAATCATCTTTTCATTATGTGTATACTTATCTATATCAAAGTACTTATACATATTGCTATATTTTCCATGGCTATTCCTAAAAGATGCCTCTCTACACTATTTTTTTTACATATGATAAACATACCCCATATACATATTATTTTCTCATAAAAAATCTGTATGTTCATACCCTACATTATATATACTGTCTTTATATACAACTACCATATTTATACCTAATCTTTAAAATTACACATGTATTTTTTTTTAATATACATGCCTAGCACATATAATTTTACAACTCGTATTAATTATTCTCCTTTACAATGAGCATGCCTACATACGTCATTTTCTTATAAGGCCAAACCCATCGACAAACACCTGTGGTCGTCCACTTCTTTCACTTGAGCACTTAAAGTGGGCTTGTTCCATTTATTAAGCTTTAGGTGGGTCGTTCCTATTCCACTTAGACACTTTTGTCGAATTATCGGAGTAAAACCAACACCGATCGTCTCTACGTGGATTAAGTGGCCAATTAAATTGTGTCGGCTCATTTAAATTGTGCCAACTCAATTAAATTGTCTTAACTCATTTTAATTGTAAATTCACTAATTTGTAAATTCGTAGAGTTTTGACCATTAAAAATTGGGGTTTTTGGTGGTTGGATGTGCAATGAGGTGGCGCCCCCTTTGGTGTTGGTTTTGCTCCGATAACGGTGCAAAAAGTGTCTAAGTGGAATAGGAATGACCCACCTGAAGTGTTTAAATGGAACAAGAGTCACTTTAGGTGCTCAAGTGAAAGAAGTGGATAACCACAGGTGTTTGTCGATGGGTTTGGCCTTCTTATAATATATATATATATGTGTATATATATACACTATTATTCTTACATAAAAAATAAAAAAATAAAATATATATATATATATACCCCTCTTTATTCTATATTATACATACTATTCTTATAAAAAATAATTATCATACATATTTTTCTCACGCACACATCAGCATTCACTACTTCCTTTACAAATACACATTCGCTCGCATAGTTATAATTACTTTAAATCCCCCTTTCTTATATATATATACAAATAATTTCGAGAGAGTAGTTTCTTTCCCGCAATTCTTAAATAGGCGATAATAAATAAAAAATAATAATCCCCCTCTAGTGTTAATTAAACTAAGTTTAAAGACTGTCCTCGGATAGGCTCTGAGGGATGCTTAACACCTTCCCCTCGGGGTAAATAAAACCCTTACCTAGAATCTCACAGGTTTCAAAGACTAAAAAAGGAGTTTACATTTTTACGAATGGTTTCCTAATATTTTCCTAAAATTAGGTGGCGACTCTAAAAATTTACAAAAATCAGAGGAAACATAGTCATAAGTTGTGAACTAGTTTTAACCCGTTAAAATAGGGCATGACACTTTTCAGTGTTGTTGAGTAGAAAGAGATGATGACATGAAACTTGGTAGGAGAAAGTGTATTTCAAATCTTTCAATTGGAGAACCAAACTAGGAAAGTCATATATGGGAGAATCGGACTAAGTAAAATAATTTATTGATATTTTCAATTAATTGAATTATAATACTTTTTATAATAAAAATTTCATAATTATATTACTAAAAGGTACTCTCTTTATCCTAATTTATGTGACATAGTTTGACTAGGCACGAAGTTTAAAAAAGAAAGGAAAGATCTTTGAAACTTGTGGTCTAAAACAAGTTATAGATATTTGTGTGGATTTAAATCATTTTATTAAAGGTAGAAAGGGAAGTTTCAAGTTAAATGATTTCTAAACATAAAAATATATCATTCTTTTTTAGACAGACTAAAAAGAAAAGTGTGGTACTATTTTTGTGTTGGGCCCGTGCTAGCACAGGCTTTCATCATCTAGTTTTTATTTAAGGCAAAAGCATTTTTCATTCTTTTATTATCCAAAACAATATATGCAAACTAATACTCCAGGTAAACACTAATAAACAAAAACTCCAGGTCAAGAAAGTTGTGGGTTTAAGTCACCAAGGAGCAAAAAGGGGAGCTCCTAAGGGACCCTGGGGAAAGAACGCGTGTGACCCCCTCAAACCAAAATAATTACTTTCGTACCCTCAGAAAAAATTAAAATTATTTACCCCAGATGCCCCCAAATTATGATACCAACATGCTATATAAACATACTGAGTTGGTATCATCGAAGACTGCTTCAATCCTTCTCTTAGTCCTTCATGATACTATCATGATATAAAAATATATTAAGATAGTATTATGGATGATCATGTTCAATCATTCAAAAAGACACACTTTTCTCGAAAAGAACAACTGTGATACCATCATCTTATACACATATATTGTGATGGTATCATGAAGGACTGCTTCATTCCTTCAATGAAACACTCCTCAGGATCATGGTACCATCGTGATATATAAATATACTGAGATAGTATCATGGAGGACTGCTTCAGTCCTTCTCATAGTCCTCCATGATACCATCATGATATATAAATATAGTGCGATGACATCATGGAGGAAGGGGTTTGAACGAGGGGGCACGTCGGGTAATTAGTTTGGGCTGGGCTGGGAAAAAGCGAAAATAATTTGGAAGGGGGCATGGGCGCGTAATTAGTTTAAATTGGACGGGCAATTAGTGATGTTTTCCCTAAAAAAATGAACTAAGAAGCAAGACGTAATAAAATGTTGGGCCAATATCGTTCAACCTTTTTATGGACAGATTTCGAGTTGATCAACATCAACAGCCCAAGAGGGCGGAGAAAAGTCCAGGTCCACCTCCACCATTTTACTGGATGAACGAGACTGGTACAATTATATATATATATATATATATATATATTGAATCCCCTTGGTAAAAATTATGGTTCCACCACTCAATATGTATGCATGTATGTATATGTATATATATATATATATATTGAATCCCCTTGGTAAAAATTATGATTCCACCACTCAATATGTATGTGTGTATATATATATATATATATATATATATATATATATATATATATATATTGAATCCCCTTGCTAAAAATTATAGTTCCACCACTCAATATAGTATTCACTGTCCAAAGAAAGAATGACTAAGAATCTTACGCTAAGATGGTTAGTTACATGCGAAAGTCATCAACCGGGCTTCATTCAGCCAGATATAGGACAACGTTGCAAAACTGGTTTGTAGCCCAAACTCTAGCCCATTGAATTTCAGGCCTAAACATTGCAGGCCCATTTATGTCACTATTAGTTTTGACAGGCCCGTTATTTCTATTCGGTTTTTCTGTAGAAATACCACTCATTGGCAGTGCACTCTTTGGCTCATTGTCCTGAAACTTAGCTTGTAAAATTTGAAATTTCAAGATAGTGGCTATTCATTAATTATAGGGGATGAAACATGAATATTTATGAATTTTTTTATAGATTGAAAAGTTAAAACGAGTTGCAAACAACAGCTAAAAATTGAAGAGTGCAAACCTCTTTAACCCTCAACATTCTTTTTGAGAATGACATAAGTGTTGACTACTATCGTCAAGTTTCACATTACTATTTGTCTGAATCATGGAAACCAGAGAAAGATTTACAAGATTGACCGAAGTGTTGGTCAATGAAGATGTGTTGTTTAGGTACCTCATTTTATTTTCCTGTTGAATCCTCATCGTCCAATCCACCAACGTTCATAGGTCATTGTTTCAATTGTTACTACGAATTAGGTCAAAAAAATACAATCCTTTAATTTTCTATCAACCTCGGCCGGCAAGGATAAGGTTCAATTGAAAAAAGTGTGCATCTAGCACAGGCATAAAGTCAAAGTTTTGACTCCAGATATAAAGACTGAAAAATGATTATAACCGGAAAGAAAATCCGCATTCGGTGTTTTCACCAATCCAATAAATACATAATACATATCTTTGTCATACCCTATTTTAACCTAAGCCAAAATAGTTTACAACATCCAGGTAATTCCGGGGTTAATTTAAAGTTAAGAGTCGCCACCTAATTATTACGGTGAATTAGGGCACCTAAAGTTCATTAAAGTAATTATCTAAAATTAATTTGTTTTTAAAGTCTGCGAAACCAAAATTCTGAGTAAGGGTTCACCTAATCTAGAGGGAAGGTGTTAGGCATCCTCTAAATTCCATAAAAATGGTTAATCCGACCGGACTTAAATTTAATTAGGCTAAGCGTACATATAGTGTTATAGAAAAGAAAATAGCTTTATAAGCATTGCTAAAGTTATAAATAAAATATGATAATGTTATTTGAAATAAAACTTGCAGAAAATATGATGATTTACATATAAGTAATAGTTTTTGAGATGAGATTTTAGTAGTTTTGAATTTTGGATAAACTATATTATATGAATATAGCAATGTAGAAAAAATTTAGGTGTATAAATAGGATTCAAAAAGAAGTGAGTTTTCTTTCTCCCTTTTTATTATTATTTTTTATTAACTATGTTTAGCTAAAAGTCTACGCAATTGATTCAAACTTGAAGAATTATTTATAAAGCATACTTGAGTTTGTACTTGCGTATTAGTGATGTTTCGAAATCAAGATAATAAGAATATAACTCCTTTATTCGAAAATATGAATTTATACTATCAAGTACTCTAGGAGTGAATATTATGGATACTATAAATAACTAAAAGAAGAAAATGACTCTTATGGGATTAATTATTAATTTTCTTTAAATTAACTACCCATTATTAAAACTATATCCCACTAAATCTCTTATGATTCACCTAATGCTAGGAGTACAAAATGAAACAAAGTGTTAGTCCAAAACAACACAAATTAAATGCAATAAAGTAAAACGGGGCACAAAAATTATAAACGAATGGGCTCGGCCATTTTGAAATTTCTTGCGGACGGTGCTGTTGGGGCTTCGCAGCCCGCCATTTGTTTTTTCTATTTTTTTCGCGGCGGGCGAACCGGACGAAGGAGGAGCAATGTTTTCGTTGGGCCTTGGCCCAACACCGAATGCGGAAGACGAGTCCCCGGACTCATACGCGATGTTCATGCATAGAAAATGAAAAGAAAAGGATTAGTATATAATAATGTGAAATATATAAAAAATGTAAACTCAAAATAAATCAGTAGACTATGTATATACTGTGTATATTTAATGTATATCTCCTAAATGCACTCATAGGATACATGGTCAGGTGCAGGTAGCAGGCAGCAGGCAGGATTTGAAAAGAGCAAACCATATCAGCCATCCAAGGCACATAAGTCACAAGGTGAGTCAATTCTGATATCATTAATGTGTGCCTAAGGTCACTAGGCATACTCACACACAGGGTTAATTTGCAAAAAAGGGGAAATGGGGAAGGGATTCATATGTGCACAAGAAGAGCGAGCAAACAGAGAAAACAGGCCAAGCAGTTTGAAACACAGGGTGCATGGCCTTGACAGCATGAGTATAGGGTCCCAAAGTTCCAAGACAATTAACCCAAGAATCAGGACACCGGACCAGTTAATCATACAAGGTACAGAGGCACGCTAAGTGAAAATAGTATTCAAAACAAGATGTAGGGGAAGTAATTAGATACAATAGCAGAACAGGAAAAGTATAGATGCAAATGATTCAGCTAAAGCTCAGCAGAATAGCAAAATGGGCTATTGCTATCTAATCGGGTAAATGAATGATAATGCGTAGTAAGCCTTAAGGCAACACGAAGGAAGAACAACCCATGGTGCGTGATGGCTCTACGGCAGATTGAACCTCAAATAAAACACAAATGGGCACAGATTTTGGTTCTGAAAATATTTGCGAATGACCGTTACAAATTAAACTAGTAGCAAATACATCATATAAGGGACACTTAGACAACGAAAACTGAAAATTCGAACCAGCATTTTAAGAAAACAGATATTAAACTACAGGGGCATAATAAATTCTACCACAACCTATTCTTTTTTTTTTTTTTTAAAAAAAAACAACTTAACCATTCAAACAAGTCAATTGGAGAGCGAAGCAAAACTTCAGAATCATCTTGAATTCAAACATGGTTAATCGAATCAATATTCAGCTGTTTGCATATCTAACAGAGCAGAGAAGATTTTTAATTTAAACATAGCCCTTTCAACAGAGACACCTACTGAACCAAGTTCATATTCATGTAAAATGAAGACTGTCAGCATATTGTCTAAAGAGTGAGCAAACAATTTATGCACTTGACATGAAACGAGGGGTTAACAGATCTGGGCTGAACTATGCTACCATTTGGACATCAGGGGGAACAATCCCGACTAGTATCGCCAAGGTTGAAGGAAAACATGATATCGGGAAACTATCGATAACCTTTTGAACATCATTCGTAGGATGAGCAGGGAACAAACTAACTTAAGCACGAACACATAAACACCATAACTGAAGCTTAACTAAAACATAAATCCACACAGATGCTGTTGAGCCACTAAACTGAAATCAATCAACTAAATCAGCAAAACAGCATGAACACACACAAATGCTATTAAACCACTAAAACTAAAATTAAGTTAACCAAAGAAGGGTTATTTACCTTCTGCGGGTACAGTGAAATGGGTGCGGGAGTCTCGAATCTAGGCCCGAACCCGACGAACTCGAACTCGACGAAGTCTTTCGAATCGAAATTCAATATAAAACAGAACAGTATACTAAAGCTTGAAAAAGGGAAATTTCGTTTGTCTCCGGAATTTCCAATGCTAGTCAGGATTCGGACCAGATTAAAAGGAAACTCAAGACTTTGATAGAAAAAAAAATACTCGTCTCCCCTTCGGCTGAGCACTCTCAGACCCATTTATAGGTGTCCCCCCCAAAACTAGGGTTTCGTTTGGGCGGGATTTTTAAAGTCAAATTTGTTTCAAAATCAACAAATCGAATCCTTAAAGCTGCTTTTCTCAGAAATTTCAGGGGTTGTTTTGGCCCTTTATGTTGACCGAACGTTGAAGATGAGAGGGAAAAAGATTATTGCACGAACGGGGGTGGCACAGATCTGCCATTGCTAAAGGAGGTCTGAGTTTTTGCCAAAAATGGAGAGGGAGAAAGAGTAGATGACAGAGAGAGGAAGAAAGAGACGAGAAGGAGAAAGAGTAGAGAAGGCTGCGGCTGAAGAATGAAAGAGGGATTAGGTTTTTTTTTTTGTTAAAGGAAATGGGCTGGACCGGGTCGGGTCGGGTAACGTGGTGTGGGCTGGTCCATTAAGGATCCGTTTGGGCTTATGTTTTGGGCATATTAGTTGGCTGAAAATTGTTGGCCTTTCTTTTCAATTTTAATTCTTTCTTGGGCTTTCAATTTAATATCTAGTACAATGTATATTATGTGAAGGTAAATAGTAATTAGTAGAAATTAAAGGATTTAATAAAGTAAGATTAATTGTAACGAGTGCAAAATCCGAAAATGAAACGATGATGAGCTATTAAAAGATTTGTGATAAAGTAACGAAAGTAATGCTGATAGTAGCATAGTGAAAATGAAAGCAATGATATTAATAGTAGTAGAAATAATAGTGAAAACAAAATATTTAGATTTAATTAATTTAAAAGCCCAAGGAAATAAAATTGGAATAAAGGAAGGACAAAATTGGGTGTCAACAATCTTCACATACACTTTTATCATTAAACTCTATTTAGTTTATTACGTTACCTATGTAAATTAATATAATTTGATGCAATTAAACACAATGTGGGTAAGTTTTTACCCGATTTTGCTTTATATATAACCTTCTTTGACAAACAATGAGAGGAGATTTGTATCATTCCCAAAAAAATATTACCATTTTATACAATTTTAAATGTCTCATTTTACTGCATGAGTGTGAAGTTACCTGAGAATCGAATGGCGATTGAAGTTAATATGAATGAACTTGAAGAAGAAGAAAGCAGTTGGGAAATTTCTGATATATTTTCATTACTTTCAAATGTACATGATCGTGTGCTATATATACAATTGATCTAGCTTCGTAAAGTAATGACAGCTAAGACACAGCTAAGACTAACAAACTAAGTAACTAACTGCCTCATCATAATTACAATTAGAAGACTAACTAACTTCCTACTCAACTACTAACTAACTTCCTACTCAACTAACTAATCGAGCCTAATGACTAATGCCGGCGCCGTTGGTATATCGACTGTGTATACCACGGCATATCAAGGCACATCAACACACTTGCTGAGTTCCTTCACACCTCCCCTCAAGCTAGGTGCAATAAAGATGTTCTTTATACCGAGCTTAGACATAAGATGATTGTGAGGCCCTCTCCCAAGTGCTTTGGTAAACAGATTAGTAGGTTGTTGAGCTGAAGGAAGAAAATGTGGTGAAACTAATCCAGATTGGATCCTTTCCCTAATGAAGTGACAGTCGATATCAACATGCTTAGTCCTCTCGTGGAATACTGGGTTGGTTGTAATTTGTAGTGCAGATTTGGTATCACTTGACAGAGGAATAGGAAGCATAATCTCCGATCCTAATTCATGAAACATGCCTGTTAACCACACAACTTCAGCAACTGAGGATGCCATTGCCCTGTACTCAGCTTCAGCTGAACTCTTAAAAATAGTAGCTTGTTTCTTAGACCTCCAACAAATGGGAGATAAGCCATACTTGACCAAATATCCAGTGGTAGACCTTCTGCTGTTCACACAGGAACCCCAATCTGCATCACAGTGCACGCTCAAGTGATTGAGGCTATGTGAGTTCATCAAAATCCCCAATCCAGGTGCTTGTTTGATGTACTTGACAAGCCTGATTGCTGCCTCCATATGAGACTCTTTTGGAGAGTGCATAAATTCGCTCAAGCATTGCACAACAAATGCTATATCAGGCCTAGTGGTTGTGAGGTAAAGAAGCCTCCCAACAATTCTTTGATAAGCTGTAGGATTGGACAAAAGTGGATCTGAATTTTCTGAAGGTATGTGATGGTCAAACTCTGCTGTAGTCAACTTTTGGTTCACTTCCATGGGGGTAGATGCAGGTTTGGACCCTACAAGTCCCATATCTGAAATAAGCTCCAATGCATACTTTCTTTGGTGCATCAAAATGCCATCTTTGCTTCTAGCAAACTCAATGGCAAGAAAGTATCTAAGTTTACCAAGGTCTTTGATTCTGAAAGTTGCTTGCAAGGCTCCCTTTGTCTCATGTATCAGATGATCATCATTACCAGCGATCAACAAGTCATCAACATAGCTAAAGACAATCACAATTTTGTCTTTATGGCAATTTATGAACAAAGAATAGTCTCTAGTACTCTGATGGAAACCAGATGAGGTCCAAGCAGTGGTGAGTTTAATGTTCCATCGCACCTGAAGCTCGCTTCGAGCCATAGAGTGATTTCAAGAGTCTGCAGACTTAATTCTTGTCCTTCTTTCCACAGAATCCTTCAGGAATGGTCATGTACACCTCCTCATACAAGTCACCTTGCAAGAAGGCATTGTAGACGTCCATTTGCTGAATGTTCCAGTGCTTAGCAGCAACAACTGCAATAACTAATCTTACTGTAGCCATTTTAACTACTGGAGAGAATGTCTCCTGGTAATCCAGTCCCTCCTTCTGGTTGTAACCCTCAGCAACAAGTCTAGCTTTCAGTCTTTCAACTTCTCCATTGGCTTTGTATTTCACTTTATAAACCCATCTGCAGCCAATTGGCTTCTTGCCAAGAGGAAGTGACACTAACTCCCAAGTTTTGTTATCCTCGGGGCTTGAAGTTCGATCGTGCATTGCCTCTATCCATTTGAGATGTTTAGCAGCCTCTACATAGTTAGTAGGTTCAACTTCCAAAGAAAACTGGAAAACAAAACTCTGATACTTCTGAGACAAGTCTATATAATCTATGACTGAACCAATTGAGTAATTACAACTTATAGAACCAGACTTAGTGACATGGTCTTTATGCCATATGGGTGGTTTAGAGGGTTTTGTAGGCTGTCTCACATCATGAGTAGTAGGTGGTAGAATAGGTGATGCGACAGGATCAATATCTGAGGTATGCGAAATAGGGGGATCAGCTATAGTTGGAACAGTAGTTATAGTTGGAACAGGTGGAACAGTATGAGTTGGAGTAGGGCTAGTAACTAAGTCATCAAAGGAAAACTGTTTATGAGGTGTGGCTTGACTGTCTTTGATCAAGAGCACAACCTTTAAAAGGAAAAATGGTTTCCATGAACACTACATCCCTACTCATGAAATTATCCATATTAAAGAGTTTATATCCTTTCTGAGAAGTCCCATATCCTACAAGTATTGCCTTGACAGCTCTAGGACTGAACTTATCCCGCTTGGTGAGATTAATGACATAACATAAACAACCAATAATCCTCAGGTGTGTCAAGGTAGGAGACTTCTTATACATGACCTCATAGGGTGATTTGTCACCTAATACAGTAGAAGGAATCCTATTTATCACATATACTGCAGCTTCTATACACAATCCCCAATCTATCAGGTAAAGCTGCCTTGAAACTTAATTGCTGCAGCGATCTCAATGATATATCTGTGTCTCTCTCACTACACCATTACATTGAGTGGTGTATGGACAGGAGCTCTCATGTATGACACTTTTACTGAAAAATAGTTCTTTACAGTGTTGGCTGAAGAATTCAGTGCCATTGTCTGATCTAACTCTTTTGATTTTCTTACCAAACTGTGTTTCTACTTCAATATAGAAATGTTTTAATAGCATAATCACATCAGATTTGAGTCTCATCAAAAAAATCCAAGTCCATCTAGAATGATCATCAACTATGGTCAAAAAGTATCTCATGCCATTATATGTTTCAACCTTATATGGCCCCCACACATCCATATGCAGTAAGTGAAAAATATCAGTAGTTCTCTCTTATGACTATGTGGGAAGGAGTCTAGTTTGTCTAAGGGACAAGCTTCACAATTATTCAAAGTAAATTGCGTATCACTCCTGAAAAGAGACAATTTCCTCAAGACACTCATGGACACATGACACAATCTTTGATGCCACACTGCTGCATCAACTTCTTGTGTGACAGTCGTGCACTTATTTACTCTTCTTCCTTGAACATGTGTGCTCAGATTTAGTATATAGAGTCCTTCATTCTCTTTACCAATCGCTCTCACCCTCCAAGACAAGAGATCCTCAAATATGTAGCATTTAGGAAAGAAAGAAACAGAACAGTTCAGTTCCTTTATCATCTTTGAGACTGACATGAGGTTAAACTTGAAATCTGGGACACAAAGAACATTTCTAAGGACATCACTTCCTCCTAGTTGGTAATTTCCAATATGTGACACCTGTCTTTGAGTCACCAGTAGGTAATTGCACCTTACCTGCATTTTCTATTAAACCTTGACTTAGTAAGAATTTCTAATGACTAATCATGTGATTAGTAGCACCTGTATCCACAATCCATTTCAAAATAAAGTCACTTTCAGTATCAGGAACATAGTTACCTGCCATGTTGGCATTGGCACTAGTCTCAGATTTGTCTGATTTGTGGTTGTTACTATTGAGCATCCCAGCAATGTTTCGATTTCGATTTGGAGTGAACTGAGCCATTTGACTAGGTGCATATGGAACTGATCCTGGTTGTGCATAAACTGAGGTGGTTGATAAGGGGAATACTGACTATACTGTTGCATTTGCTGTATCTGCTGCAAGTTGTGTGGTGGTTGATAATGCAACTCCTGCTGTACTGCAACATGCTCATTCAACTGAAAGTCACCTTCTGTTACTGCATTTGCCTTCTTCTTTCCTTTAAAGTCTTCAGGATAGCCAATAAGTTTGTAACATTTCTCTTGTAAGTGCCCAGTTCTATGACAGAAAGTGCATTTCATCAATTTGACACAGTCAGCCCTCACATGTCCTTTTATGTGACAAAAGTCACAGAAGGAATTTGGATTATAAAGTCTCTTTGGCCTTGAATTACCATTTCCATTCCTGGCTGTAAACATAGCAGATGGCTCCATCACATCCTGCATTAATTGGCTTGATCCTGTAACAATTCTTTGGCTCTCATCCTGATTAATCATTGCATATACTTGATTTACATTTGGAGTCTTTTGTATTATAAGAATCTGGCTCCTAGCTTGGTTATAGCTATCACTAAGCCCCATTAAAAATTGTAACATATGCTGGTATTGTAGATAATCCACACATTCTTTGACTTAGGACAATCACAAAGGGTGGTGGGACAATTGAGTCATATTCATCCCACAAATCCTTTAGCCTTGAATAATACATGGAAACAGGTAAAACTCCTTGAGTGAGAGTGAAGATACCTTTATGCAAGTGGAATGCCCTTGTACTATTCAGTTTGTCAAATCTCTCCTTAAGGCCCTTCCATATGTAGTGTGCATCTATGTTGAACAATACTCCACTGAGCAGATTTTTACTCACATTGCCCATTAACCACGAAACCACAATTGCATTGCATCGATCCACAATATCTCGAGATCTCCTTGATAATTTGTTCTCTTCACAGAGCCATCAATGAATCCTAATTTGTTCTTCCCAAGCAAAGCTAGTTTCATTGCTCTACTCCATAGTGTATAATTGTCCATTCCTGTTAATGTGATTTCTACAGATAACGGTCCTAGTGCATCAGATGGATACAAATACAATGGATGATAATGATCAATGGTTGTGATCATCGATCCTGCAACTGTACTACTCGAATTTGCACTTGTCATTTTCGCGCCAAAAAAAACTTTGTAAAAAATGAAAAAAAATTTGATTGCAACTGCAGATCCCTCGAATTCTTCACTTCATTGTTGAAGTAATCCTCTCGATCTGTAAATTGCAAAGCTACGATACCGTGTAAATTCTTGAGAATCGATCGATTGAAGATAATATGAATGAACTTGAAGAAGAAGAAAGGTTGAAATTTACGATATATTTTCATTACTTTCAAATGTACATGATCGTGTGCTATATATACAATTGATTAGCTTCGTAATGTAGTGACAGCTAAGACACAGCTAAGGCTAACAAACTAAGTAACTAACCGCCTCATCATAATTACAATTAGAACTTCCCACTCAACTAACTAATCGACCTAATGACTAATGCCACTGCTGTGGGTATATCAGTGGTGTATACCATGGCATATCAAGGCACATCAACACACTTGCTGAGTTCCTTCACAATGAGAATATTAACAGTCATACAAATATATATGGCTTGATTTATGCCATAACTTTTAAAAGTTTTTCCTTCTTAAATTCTATATCCAATTAAACGGTGTCACATAAATTAAGACCGGAAAAGTATTACGCATTAGAGCTCCAAAATGAAGTAAAGAAATGATGAAGAAAGATTATGAAAGGTCAAGAGATAAGCTGGGATTCCATCCGGTGGCCCTAAATTAGGAACGAGTATTATAATATTTACGTTTTTGTGATATCGTTTTCTTCAAATTTCATGTCTGCATCATACATAGTAATAAGCACTCAATTGGCAAATTGCATTTGCTCTTGACTTTTCTTTAAAGAGGATAGGAGCTTTCTTAATCGTTGTGTCTCCTTTTCCTTATTCTGCTGACGTGTTCTTTTTCTACAAAAAATGTCTCAATCATATTTGCTTTTATTATCATCACCCATGAGTGACCATCATTCTTTCCTTAATCATGCAACCGACAATAAAAAATTCGCTGCTCATCAAGCTAAGTTAATAATTTCGTACGAAACTGCCAAATATTAATTCCTTATTGGGAAAAAGTGATTTGATGAGGGGGTAAAGAGTTATCAGACCTTAATTACCATCATAAGTGTAATTAAGCTCCAACTAATAATTTGGTTAATGAACATAAGGAAGCCCTCCTTCTTCCACAAAACAAACTCTTTTATTTTCTCAAGAGAATTCATTCATAAATACAAACATATATTGAAAATTAAACAGCTTAGTCCATTCAAGTCTATACTAATATAGTAATATACATTCATCGATATAAAAGACATAAAATGTTTTAGGATTGTATAATATTTTTACGAAGAAAAGATATAAAAATTAGACCAGATCCAATAAACTCGGTAAAGATTTATGTGTATTACGCGTGTACATTAAATCATAATTTTTTATAATTAAGTTTATAATAAAAAATATATTAATTAGTTACAATTTAGTGATCAAAGATTTAAAATACATCAGAAGAAGTAAATTATGTATTCTTTAGATTGGTACAAAACACTAGGGTGGATGATGCTTACCAATTACTCCCCTCAGTTCCATAATACGTGTCATTTTTGTCAAAAAAAAATTATCTCATAATGTTGTCATCTTAAGAAATCAATATATAAATTGGCTTTTTTTTTTTCAACTCTACCCTTAGACAAAACTGACAAGTTAAGTAATATCTAAATGATGATTGGAAAAGCCACATAGTAATTTAGTATTGTTGGATTCCCAATGTCAAAAGGTTTACGACTTGTACATGCTCTAATCAAGAGGAAAAATAATTTATTTTTATTATATAGGGGTAGTTTAATAACTTCACATTACATTATTGATTTTTTAATATGCATATTTTTGGTTAAGGTGATACTAATTATGGGACGGAGAGAGTAATAAACTCAGTGGGCGCTATTTAACAATAGAATAAAATATGGAAATTAAACATATAATGACAAGTGTAACTTTGTCCAACTCCTCAAGATTTTGAGTAAGTGCTTTTCTATATTTTCTGTTTGTCGTGATTTGCTTATGTGCTATATTTTGATTGGATTCTGTGGAGATTGTTTGGATAAGATATTCTTACGTGCTGGTTTTTGGCAATTTGGGATGAAGACAAACAGACTAAAAGGCAATGGAAAATGACTTCAGTGACCAAAAATTAAAAAGAAAATGACTTCAGTCAATTGATCTTCCATAGTTACATCCTTTTAGAATATCTTATCATAGATCCCCGTTTGTTAGATATCACATGATTCACATCCAAGACTTTGAGGTTCTTAGCTCTTCTTCGCTTCTTGTAAATGGTTTTTTTTTTTTTTTTTTTTTGTGGCATTAACTTTAACATCAGCAAGTTTATATATAAAAAATTTAAAAAAAAAACAAACACAAACGTCCAAATATAAGACCAAGAATATCAACGGTTCTTAGTTTTTAAAATAGTTTCTTCTTAAAAAAATATTAAAAGAAAAAAATAGCTAGAGAAATCGATCACATAATTAATTTGTACGGGCTAATGTTTTTTATATGAAGCTCATCATATCTCTGCCACTTTAAATATAGTTGATGCGGTAGTAAGATCTTTAAACAGCTTGGGGCATATATTATAGTATTTATTTTCATAAGAATAAAGTAAAATCCACATAAAGAAAAGAAGATCAGTGATGATGTATAATATGTGGAAGATGGTCTGCTTAAAACAAAACTAAATGGAGTGAGTGGGACAAGGAATATGCAGATTGTGGTGCCTTTTGTAAAGGACAGATTTGTTTTCGCTGCGCCTTTCTTTTTTAGCATCAAAAGAATAGATTATAGGTCGGACAAACTAATTTAACCGCCTTCACCACACCAAATTCAGAACTAAATGGACCCTATACACTAATATAATCCTCCATTCTCTCTCCCCCACAATTGAAACAAAAAAGAGACATGCATAAACTATTGATAAATCTTCAAGAAAAAAAATGTTAAAAAATGATGGTTTATTCTCTGTTAAACACGCAATAAGAAATTTTTGGATTCAAATTTGCGATCTTAAGCAATATTATAGTCACCTTTGAAAAAACACCGGAAAGTGTAGCTTATGTTAGGGAATTCAATATTTTGTATCTGAAAATTTTATATTTATACCCAATATACAGAATACATTTATCGATTAAAGGGATTTGAACAAACACCCGACCTTATAGCTCGGCTGGAAAGTTAACCACCATATATAATTTTTTGAATATCGTTGAGGTAAACCAAGTTAAAGTTCAATGATTAGTAACTCGTCCAACATGCATTGTGAGAAGGGGCCTCCTTCTCTGTGCTAATTGAATGTCGTGTCAGTCGGTCCTCATCATGCATCCAGGGAGAGTTTAAATATTTTTCCCCTTATTCAAGGATTTGGGAAGTCCATCTATATTTTAGTAAAAAAATAAAAGGAATGCATATAAAAGTGAAATCCACTCGAACCCTAAACCTATTAATACTTTTTATTATTATCATTATTATTTCAATTAATGTAGAACAATTGACACATAATAATTGCTACCGCTTAAGGACTAACGACCTTGTTTGTCATGGTTGACAACACTACTTCTTTGATCCAGGCCACCAATTGTAGCACCCCTCTATGGCCAGTTGACCACGGTTGTCATCTCATTTTTTTTTTTTTTTTCCTTCTGGGTCCAGTTGGTCCTAGCCGGCACTCATCTTGGATCCAGGCCACCCACTTTGAGTTGTGGACTCAAGCATTGTTCGACAAATCTATTGTCACAAACTGAACAGTAGAGCTCAATTCAAAAGACTAGACTATTCGATGGCATACAAGTCCATACAGTCTATAAACTTATTACTGTTTTTTCTTAAACAATGAGGACATTTGATACACCACAATTAATGAACAATTGTCATTACTGGAATTAGAATACCATTCTTGTGGGACTATACTACGGCTGCTTTCACAGAAACGACCAAACGGTCCACTACCAAAAAAATGGGTAATTTGCGGAGGTTGAAAGTTGTCATTCGCAAAGGTTTTAGCCTCCACTAGTTGCTAAAAGAGGTAAAACCTCCGCAAATTGCAACTTTCAACCTTCACAAATTACCCATTTTTTTATAGTGCGCGAGACGGAAATTTTGGGTAAAGTTGATGTCACAATTCCTAGTCTGCTAGTATAGACTTTGAATCATGACGTCAATTTCCTCCCCACGTAAAACATGAGGAGTTCCTGTACTTGCATCAGCTTTTATTACATTACCTCAGGACAATCTTGTACCCATGTTTCCGTCGAAGTGAATATCATACGTGTACATGTTTCTGCTACGTAAAAATTATATGATATTCGATGATACTACAATTGCGATAACAGCATGTGAAAATGAAATTTGCGAGTGAAAGTGAAGTGAGGAAGCTGTAGCTATTACAGTGTTGACAATTGCAAAAGAGGAAAGGGGAAACACAAAGGTAATGGTCTGATAAAAAGAAACATTGACAACAGGTCGACACATGGGCGGAGCCACACATAAACAGTTACGGCCTAATCAATTAACTCACGGCTCAAAACCTATTCAAAAATTCGTTTAATATGTACAAATAACTTATTCAGAAATCAGTAAACAAAACAAGAAATCTAGTTCAAAATTCATGAACTACAAATCCTGATTTCGCCTCTGCGTCCGCAATTGCATTCACGTGATAACATGTTCTAAATTACTGCCAGTAGTACTCTTATCTGTATTTCTCTGCATTCAACCTTCTCCATTATATGTACTATGGACCCCTTATAAATTATTAGAGTGTCCTTTTAGTCCCTTCACCCACCCACTTCCATCCCTACAAGTTTTCTCTAACTTTATTTGGTGGGCTGGTTTTGTTGGTTTCAGATTAAACACAAGCTCAGATGTCTAATGTTGCACTTCCCCCGTGAAACATGTCATGGGATCAACTTGATTACTCTATTATATGCCACTTCTAGTTCTAGAGGCTAACATCAGCCTGTTTCTGAATTGCCTGTTGGTGGAACTTCACAGATGTAACTTCTTAGCACTGTATAAAAGAGTGGGATTCTTTGTCCTGAGAAGTCACTGATGAGATGATACTCAATTTGAGAGGTCGGTCTGTAAAAGTGAGATCTTTTGTCGACACAATGTTAATTATTTAGGTAAATTTCTTAAGAAATAGTATTATTAAGCCTTGGCCATATTTTTTTGTGAATCTGACGCCTAGATGTGTCAAATTGATCGGCGTGTTTGGCAGAATTTAGAGGGATCAAAAAGAGCTAAGTATATCAATGGACTGACCATTAACCCATCTAGCTGAAATGAGCTGCATCAAAGTGGGCTAAATAATGAGCTATAGCTCAACTTGCACAACTCTTATCCAGTTAATTTTCTTGTTTGTTTTCTTATAATTTGTTTAATTACGTAATATAATTTTATTTTATTTTATTTATTTTGGTTGTGTAACATATCAAACCAATTTTTTTCTTAAAATGTTTTACTAAGGTTTCTCATGGGGTCAATTTGGATAGGTTACATATAAGCCTAGCTAAATGTTAAATTAATGAGCAAATTAAAATGGATTGAGTTAATGAATGAATAGTTCATTAACCGCCTAACTTGAAGAAGTTGGCCAGATCATGTTTCATAAGCTAAATTTATCACACCAGGTGCATAGGATGATAAATTGTCCTTGTCCGCTCGTGGATGTGATGCCACTTGACATTTTGCTTTGGGTAGAGTTAGGGGTGTACAAAGCAAACCGACAAACCGCACCAAACCTATAATCCGAACCAAACCGAGAAAAAAACCCGACTAGTAGTTTGGTTTGACTTGGTTTGGTTTTAAAAAGAAAAACCCGAACACTATTGGTTTGGTTTGGTTTTAGCTAAAAAAAGTCAAACCGAATCAAACCAACCCGACATTACATTTATAAAATTTCAAACATATTTTATACATAGAAATATTTATTTATAATGTAATTTATAAATGTTTCTTTAACTTTTTCATAGTTTTTTGTCTTTTAACATATTATTTCAAGCTTGGAATTAGAATTTTGAATGGTTTAATAAGTTTTATAGCTCAATGATATTAGTAACTCAAATAAAACTCAACAAAAATCAAATCAATATTAATGCTAATAGAAGAAATTCATATCTAACACTGGAATGATAATAATTTTGATATCTATTCTTTAGTTTTATATTAGTTTAGAAAGTGAAAATACATAACTTAATTTTATTTTTTTCTTTAATATCTAGTCATGTAATTAATACTTATTAGCCATACTTATTTTAGCATGACTTAGTACTTTAAAGGGTCGTTTGGTATGAAGGATAAACATAAATAGTCCTGGGATAAGAATTTAGCAATTTCTTATCCCTCGTTTAATTAGTAATCATGGGATAAGTTATCCCGGAGTAAAAATAGTCGGGATAACTTATACGCCACGGGGTGGAATAAGTTATCTGGATAAGTTATCTCGGGATAAGGAAAGCCTCTTCTTTTTTTAGAAATTATCCAATGTATAATACTTTTAGTCCAACATACCAAACGATCAATAAAGAATAACTCGAATAACTAATCTCGATAACTTATCCCAACGTAATTAATCCCAGCATAACTTATCCCAGCGTAATTTGTTTTTGAACCAAACGACCCCTAAGATTATGATCATTTTCTACATGCCTTATAAATTAGTTGTATTTATTGTAGCATGACTTAGTAATTTTAGATTATGAAAATTTTATTTTATGCAATTTCATTAATTTTTTTCGTTGAATATTTTAGTACAATGTCATCTCTCATCACGTTTTGTGTTATTTTCTTAATAAATATCTTAATTAGATAGTCGTATCTTACTAGGACTAAAGAAATATTTGAAGTACAAGTTATATGTTTTGTATGAAGACTTTACCGAAAAAAACCCGAAAAACCCCAAAAACCCGAGCAACCCGAAAAAACCGAAAAAACCCGAGGTTGAAAAACCCGACTTTTGTTGGTTTGGTTTGGTGTATAGATTTAAAAACCCGATGCAATTGATTTGGTTTGGTCTTTAAAAATCCCGAACCAACCTGGCCCATGTACACACCTAGGTAGAGTACTTATCCTATGAAATAAATTGCATGACAGACGAGCAACTAAAAACCAATATGTAATAAAGCAATCAGTGTAAGAAATAATTTAGTAAAATCAAAACTAGATTCCTGCTTCTTTTTTCTCCTCAGAAAAAAGGACTGTCATCATCAAGGACTATAGAGTAAAGCGATCGAGCATATCTCAATTAGCAGTCTCCTTTTTTGAATCTCGGCACCTAATTCATAACTAGCACTACATAGTCAAAAAAAGGAAACAGAAAAGTCCAAATATTCATACTTTGATAGTTTGACTTCTTTAGAACTTGAAGTTTTAAATTTTGCAAAGTCAAACTTATTAGGGGAATTCCTCTATATTTGGAATAAACTAATTAAGAAGTTAAAGAAAACCTGTTAATTAGTAGTATTTGTTTCTAGTAACGTAGCAATGAGAATAAAGGAAAAAGAGTTATATTGGAATGGATATGTGATAGATAATAGACAGTCCAAAACTTGGAATCGATCTAAAACTAATAAATGCAATCTAACACATTCATCAAAGAAGAGTTTGACAGTTTAACATACATACTACGACATCCAGTATTGATTGATACAGACTGGCTGCTATAGCATGCCATTCTTCTTTTCTGCTTCATTATGTTTTTCCTTACTTCTTTTTTCCAATTTTTCCCTCTTTTTAGAGTATCGTATCACTCTCCGATGTTACTCTTGAACTGTATAATACTCCCGCCGTTTTAATTTATGTGAACCTATTTCCTTATTAGTTCGTGCCAAAAAGAATGGCCCCTATCTATATTTGGGAACAATTTACTTTTATGCAATGATTTATAGCCACACAAAATATATGTGAGTCATTTAATACCACAAGTTTAAAAGTCTTCTCTTTTTTTGTAAACTCCATGTCCAGTCAAATGGATTCACATAAATTGAAACTGAGGGAGTATTCGGTATGTTCCATTTTATCAGGGCACTTTTCATTTTTATAAGTATATTCTAAAATGAATACTATATTTATTTCAAAATAATTTAGCTTTCTTCTCCTTTTTACTTCTAATAACATGTTATTACCGTCACTAGTGTCATTAATAACATGTTATTATCGTCACTAGTGTCATGATATGTTTAAGATAATAAATTTTACAATCCTCTCTTAAATTTGTTGTCCAGTTAATTATTGTAACATCAAATGAAAAGAAGGAAGTATATACTAATTATTTTGCTGAGAAGAATAAATAGCTAAACATATTTTACCTTTTTTTTTCTATAAAAAGGAGTTAAGTTATACTTTAAGATAACTGCTTAGACGGTTTGAAAGCTGCTTAAACAATATTGTGCGTTAACGCCCACTAATGATTAGATGATAATCCTTTTTTATATTTTAAAATTTTAATAAAGTTAGATTTGGTGTTTTTTCTCTTGGTAATGAAGTGATATATTTGGTATGGGGTGGGTTCTTTCGAGAATTAGTGGAGTTTATAATCGATTATCACAAAAAAAAAAAAAAAAAAAAAAAAAAAAAATCTAAGCTCTAAACTAAATTAATTTTTGTAATCGGTGATATGCAAAGTTTTGGAACTAATTCGAAAAAATCTTTATATTTGTATTCATATATACATTGTTGGAAATATTAACAATATCAATAAGAAATTGAACAAAAGGATAGAATCAACTTATCGGATTAATGTTGCGTCGTGGCAAAGCCATCGCCTTGAAAGCGATTTTCGGGGCTAGGTGCATATTGTTCACACCGATCGCTCCCCAGGTTCCACAAGACTCAAACACTTGCACTAGTGGTTGGAAGTTTGGAGTTGCACAAAACAATTGCCGAGAAATTCACGAGGAAAGGAAGCCCAGGAAGGACAGCGTATTTGAGATAATGAGAGAATTGGTGTGTATTTAGTTCACTAATGATGTTCCTTAAATAGGCACATCATCTACGTTTTCATCCGTAAGAAGCCAAATGGGGTTAATGACGTTATACTTGCTTTAATGACAAAATTATCATAAAGACAAGGAACTTCACATCTTCTGAAAAGCTAAAATCTTTTCATCAACGAAGTTACATTTTAACACACCGTCATTTGAATGGATGTGAACTTTTACTTTGCATTTATTTGCACAATCAATACGAGAGGATGAATGCGTAACTTTTTACTTTGCATTCGCATTAACGAAAAATGCCACAATCCTCTACAGATGCAAAGTCAAAAGAATAGGAATAATTTCTAGGCAAAAGGAAGGAACGTGTACTTAAGTATCAATATCTTTCGATTTGAATTGACACGTAGTGAAATGAGGCAACAATAAATATCCACAAAGTGAAGTACTCTTGAATAAATGGACATAAATTAAGACCCCCACAATACATACCATATCCTTAATTTCGTGCAAACTTCGTGATACTAACACAATGCTTTTATGGCCATGCACCAAACCTCGAGTCTCATGAATGCTCTAGAAAAATAGCCCAAATTTTTCATAAAAGGAGACCAAACCTCTACACTCACGTAGGTGATTCCATCAAGTCTCTCTTCAACATAGACTGCCATAAGGCTATGTAATCATTAAAAGCAAAAATAAGCTCAACCTTTCTCATATCAAGCGGTGAATCCATTCAATGCTTCTCAAAGCACCACCACACCGGGTTATGGAAATATTAAGAGTACAACTCAAGTAAATCCATCAAGTGCGTCTCAAAAGCACTACCACAATGGGATATGGAATACTTCAGAGTTAACTCAACCTCACAAAGCACTACCACACGCCATAGGGATAGGATATATAGTGCATATTGATGGCCTATGTGGCTTTGTTTGACCACAAACAGGTATCCACCATATTACCTCAATCCATAGGCTTTAGCCCCATCCCCCTCGACATTTTAAGTATTATTTTCCTTACCAAACTCTTGGTTAAAGGATCCGTCAACATTCTTTTGGACCTTACATATTCCAAGAAAATAACACCATGTTTCAACAACTATTTAACTGCACCATGTCTAATGCGAATATGTGTCTCCTTTTTTCCATTATACACACTTGTTCTTTGCAATCCCAATTGCCGCATGTGAGTAACAATGTAAAGAGTCTGTTATAGCTTGTTCCCCCACAATGATACATCTGCCAATAGATTTCTCAGCTACTCAGCTTCTTAGCCTCATTGTTGTCACTTACCCAGTTTGCATCACAACATCCTTCTAAAATAACAGAAAATTATTTATTTAAATGCAAACACCGACCAATAGTACCTCTCAAGTACGTTAACAAATGATGAAGATCATTCCAATAAGGTTATGAATATGCCTATTCAATCTGCTAATAATGTAAGCTTTATCAAACTGAGTATAACTCATGAGAAATATTACACTTCAAATTACATTAGTATATTCAATTCGAGAAACACTAGAACTTTTTATTTCTCAAGTACATGCTAGAATCATAGGGAGTCTTCACAGGAGCTACATCAAAATAATCAAACTTTTTTCTACATTTTCTCAATATAATGAGACTGACATAACGAGAAGTCATTAGCAGTTTTTTTTTAATCTCTATTATCACATCTGATTCTCATAAGTCTTTCATTTGAAATTGAGAAGATAAAATCTTCGTTGTTTCATTAACAACATTCACACTTAGGTCCAGGTATTAACATGCCATCCACATATATACATATAATCACACAATCTGATCCTTCTATCCTAGAATAAACATACGTGTCAGATGTATTAACAACAAACTCATTGTTTACTAACTCATTCTTTATCCTTTAACAGCCATGATTAATAACCATTATTATAATATTATAATAGACCCTTTATTAACATTTGTAACAAACCACATTTAACTAGCCATTAATAGCATTTGAATGCTTGTACATAAATGGCCATTGTCCATTGATGAATAGCCTTGAATGACAGTTATAGAATGCAGAGAATATGGTTTGTAACAGATAGTCATCAACCTCTGTATTTTCTCATTATTCTATAGTCTCTTGAAGGGCATACGTTGGGGCATCTTAAGCTACCCATCTGATGAGATGGTTGTTCTCATCTATATATACTCAGACCTTTTCTTTTGGAAGAGACAACATCTAGACAAATTCACATAGCCAGCTATCAAACATACTTCACAAGAAACATTAAAATTATCATAAAGGTTCACCAATCTTAAGATAAAATTTAAATGTAAATACCATCTATTTACACTGTCAAGAACACCGATCAAGTATCCTTCCAATTTAAATATATCACATCATTCCATAATTTATAGTTAAACTCCACATGATCTTTTATGCAACAAATTCACGTTAAGATATAATGAAATTGCAAATCACCATAAGCATATCACATATGTTACGCATTTAAAGATCATCACAACATGAATCATCTACCCTAACATTTGTATCACTAATATTTCGTAAGAAACACAAGAGTAGATTTATCATAAATAGGAGTGGAGTTCTAAGAAAGTAGAACCCGATTTTTGTCACTTTCTTTTCTTGTATTTTTTGAGTTGTATTTGTCTTCCTGTTGAAATATGACAATTCCACTCCCAAAGAAAATTATTACTGTCTCGTTTCCTTCATGTATACCCAGGGCAAGATTCATCATCTAACTTTGGCATTAATTCACTATTCATTTATAATTTTTTTCTGAAACTATGCTATTAGGCGGTTTTTGGAATACTGCAAAATAGGAATGATTTCCAATTAACTCAAAAGTAAGGCGTAAATCATATCTTCTTAAAGGGACCTCCATAACTGACACCTTTTCAACATCTACCCCTAATAACAATTAACAATCATAACTCTCATTGTTTATTTCCATAACTCCAAAAATTTAATATTTGAGTTAATGACAGTGTATGATGTTTCACCATGTATTCTTCTGTAAGTTATTTCCTTTTTCGTTTTAATAGTTTATGATGGACAAACATTTCTCAATTTCAAACATTTAAATTAAGGCATCCATCATAAGGAATCAATCCAAATGTTTTTTTTTTCATGACCACATTCTTTAGAGAGGAAATAAAAGTATTATACCTTTCATCACCATAATATGTATAAAATTATTTTACCTCTCCGTATGCTACCGATTAATATTGTATAAGAAAAATCGCTTTCAAATTGTTGGAAATATTAACAATATCAATCGTAAAATTGAACAAAAGGATAGAATCAACTTATCGGATTAATGCTGCGTCGTGGCAAGCCACTGTCTTGAAAGCGATTTTCGGACGACTTCGGTGCATATCGTTCACAGCCGGTCGCTCCCCAAGGTTCCATAGCATTCCCAAACACTTGCACTAGTGGTTGGAAGTTTGGAGTTGCACAAAATAACTGCCCAGAAATTCACGAGGAAAGGAAGCCAAGGAAGGACAGTGTATTTGAGATAATGAGAGAATTGGTGTGTATTTAGTTCACAAATGATGTTCCTTAAATAGGCGCATCATCTACGTTTTCATCCATAAGAAGCCAAATGAGGTTAATGACGTTATACTTGCTTTAATGCCAAAATTATCATAAAGACAAGTAACTTCACAACTTCTAAAAAGCTAAAATCTTTTCATTAACGAAGTTACATTTTAACAAACTGTCATTTGAATGAATGTCAACTTTTACTTTGCATTTATCTGCACAATCAATATGAGAGGATGAACGTGTAACTTTTTACTTTGCATTCTCATTAATGAAAAATGCCAAATACATAAAGTTTCATCCGTTATATCTTTGGCTAAATTTACATTGAGATCATATAATAAAATCATTTTCTTTTGTATGACGGCGCAAAGCCTCGACAATTTGATTAGTTTAATTCTAAGCACCGCTCTAGGTTTTATATCACCATATATATGTCAATTACTTCATGTTGATAAATATGTTCTTCAATAATTTGAATAACATATTTATCACATGTTAATATGTTTTGGCTGTTGCAATTTGGGAGTCTGACTCGAGAAATAACAAGGCTTTTCAGACTTCGACTTTCACATCTGTCGGATTTGCTGATTAACTTTCTTCAAATAATTGCAACCACCGCAAATATTTAGTTAGGGGTTTAGGCTAATCAACACCAATAATAGTTGATAGCTAAAGAGAAACGATAGCTAAAGAGAAACGATATTATATATTACAGAGACATGGAGCATACCTCTTTACCTTATATATGTTGTGACATTATCATCTGTATATCCTGCATATGAGATCTAAATCTAAATTAAATTAAAGAGGAACATGCCATTTTGCCTAACCTAATACGGAGCTCTCGTAATATTTATTTTGGGAGTTCATCAAAATTGACAAAACAAAATGATCAGGTGATTGTAAAATATAAATCTTGTGCAATATAAATAGCCAAGGAGGCTGCAGGTTTGATAACTCCCATGCTGCAATGTTGTAGATCGATGAGTCCTTAATTTGCCTGTTCTATCAGCAGGTTATTCACCCATTAACAGAAAACAAAATTAACAAAAACTGAAAAATAATATGAACAATAATATATAGCCTGTTTGGGAAAAGGTTTGCAACTTTTCAGAAAAGTTTGCAACCTTTCAGAAAAATTCCGTTGAAAAAACGGAGGGAAATGTTTTAAATTAATCCGGGAAAGAAAGAAAACGGGTCGGGTTGCGGGTCAGGATCTTTAATTAATTAATTAATTAATTAAATAATTAAAATCAAAGGAAATTTGGTCCAAAAAGATTATCAATCAATCATTTGACCAAAAGCCGAAGCCGAGCGACGACGACGGCGCGAGAGGAGACCCTCTTCTTGACCCTTTAGCAACACAAAGGAGTGCTTCTCGTTTTAAGTAGGAGAACTTTTCTTTTCCACCACCTATGAGTGACAACGCTTATTTATAAAAGCAAAGAGGGAACAACTCATTTTTCCCTCCACTTCTTTTCCCTCCATTTCCCATTCAACCTATCAATTAAACCCAACAAATTTGCATGTACCTTCAATCGGTTTCTTCTTTAATCGGTTTCTTCTTTCCTTGCTTAATTTCAGGGGACGTCACTCAACTTTTATTTTATTGCACCAATATTATTAAGCTAATCTTCATAATAAAAAAAGTCGCTCAAATTTGCGTTAGTATCACATAAAGTCACTTATTATAATCACACATACGAAGGTGCTAGCTACAACTAGTGACTTTCTATGATATTTGGGCAAAACGGTGATTTGTTTTTTTTTTTTTTTTTTTCAAAAAAAAAGAATTTAATGACTTTCTGTTATACTTAGGTAAATAGAGCAATTTTTTCATCATAAAAGATAATTTAATGACTTTAGTGCAATAAAGTAAAAGCTAAATGACCATTTGTCTGATTATTGTGACGACAGTTCAATAAAATCTTGGACCTTGGTGTGGGGTAAATTAGGATAGGAACATTGAGATAAAAAGACGATCGAGCACAGATTTTATTGCTGCAAAGGTCGCATTAGTACTCTACTAAACAAAGGTTACATCAAAATAAACAAAGGCGGAATTTATTCTGGCATACGAAGTAGCACAACTTATTGCGGCATATACCGACTTCTAGAGAGGTCCCGTGGAAGAAACAGTAGAATGAAAAATGTACCAAATATGCAAACTGCAGACTGAATTAACTTCCTAATTTAAAAAATTCTGTTTTAGTAATCTATTGGAGTATATATAATATAGAGGGGTACTTGCATGACAGAATGGTTGATGTGCATTTGAAAGGTGCATCTGCCAGTCTTGCAGCCATGCCATTCCTCATCCTATAAAGTTTAAAGTTATTTTCTTATATACTTTCTTGTGAAAGAATGCATATTTTTTTTTTTCAAAGTACATGTGTTTGTATAGAGAATTGACTTTTAAATGATTTTGTGTAAAAAATATATATTTACATCCCCATCCTATATATACCCACACAAAAAGGCGTGTATAGTACATACAATAAAATACATGAACTAGGGTGTCACCATGCTAAAGCACCGGCAGTATATAACACAAAACCGACCCACCTTCAGCTATCATTCCATTTCTTCTTCTTCTTCCCTTTTTTTTTTTTTTTCGGAAGCGTGCACCTTCAATGAAATTGAATGTCCAAAATTAATTCTGTTACACATGTTCAACGATAAACCTGGATCAAGACCTACGAATTTAATTTGCGTTCATTAATTGATGATTGCATCCACATACTATTCTAAGTACAACTAATTAAATCAAGAGTTCAAGATTGTATAATTGCAAATGGAAGTTTGTGAAATAATAAGGTAATACAGTTATGCAAATAACATTATAATCAAGTCAAGCGTTGCACTGTTCTTTTTCTCTTTTTTTTTTAAAAAAAATAAAAATAAAATAATAATAACTTTTCTCTGATATTTCATTCTTCATCAAACTGTCATAATGCTAACTAAGCTTGTTATTTGCTTAACTAAAGATAAAATGCAACGTGGCGCGAAATGATGGAGGATATAATGAAAAAGTTCCCACATCACACTTAGTCATCAATGTCTTGCTGAAGGTAAGCACCTCAAAAAAAAAAAAAAAAAAAAAAAAAAAAGTAGAACTTCATGATTCGATGATCGGACAACAGATCAGCAATCGTATACATATTTACAGAAATGGATGTAGAAATTCGAATCAGCTAAAGTAATTGCATCAATAATTTTTCACTTAAACCATATACTACTTATCTATTAATTAAACTTATACTACTCCCTTCGTCTCAGTTTAAGTCATGTCTTAATTTGACTGGACACAAAGTGAAATAAATAAAAGAAATTTTTTAAATCTTGTGATCTAAATTAAAGATGTGTGTAATATACTAAAATATCTTTGAAATCTTGTGGTTTTAAAATTTAAACTTGTCACATGAGATATTTGAATTATTAACTTACTAAATATAGAGAAAGACACTTTTTTGGGGCAGACCAAAAAAGAAAATAAGACACTTAAATTGAGACGGTGGAGTACTATTTAATTAGTAAACGATGTAAACAGAGGAGGAGTTAAAGGCAATGAAGTGATTTGATTGAATTTCTTTCATCCGAAAATTACACAATGTAAGTAGATTAAAATTAATATTTTTATAATATATAAATGGTTGAATCCTCTTGACATAAGAGAAGTCTCTAGATATAGCATTTTTATTATTTTTCTCAAGTTCTCAAGTCTCTTATTTGGATTCTTAGCTCCGCCACTGAGGTGAAGTAGTACTCCATCCTTCCCAACTTATCAGATGCACTTTAATTAGGCATGGAGCTTAAAAAGAAAAAGAAAAATTAGACTAATCAATTATAAAATTTGTAATTTAGACGAGTCATCGATGTTTATATAGCTATAAATCTGTAAAATAAAGTTTAAAAGATACTTTTTTAAATAAATAGAGATATTATACTTTTTTGAACAGACTAGAAAATAAAGTGTATCACCTAAACTAAAACAAATAAACTAATAACGTGATGACTACTTTAAAAATTTGCCTCCCCCTGGATATCCATTATACTGTAGGAGAAGTAGAGAGACCATGGAGATTAAACCTCGAGTTCTAGCATAGGATTAGTCTGAGCCACAGCGCAGTAACGTATGTATAGATATCAATAATTACGTATTATAAATTATAATATATTGAATATCCTTAACACATATATTAGGAGTATATGTTAATTCTTCAACACTCTCGATCGGATCCAAAGAGCAATAGCCTAAGGTGAAGGAGGAGGAGGAGGGGGGGAAATAATTGGAGGAATCTCAAAGAAGGCAAAGCTGCAGGCAAAGTTTCACGAACAAAGGCAAAGAGCCAAAGGCGAATGGAAATGATTACATGAATGAAGAAAATGGACCCCACTGGACACTCACCTTTGATAAATCTTCCCTTTCCAAGTCTCTCCATATTTTTTGACTCTTGGGATTGGGCCCCACCTTTGGCCACCATTGTCTTTATGGATTGAATGATATAAAGAGCACCTCACGTGGAGTCTGAACCAAAGGCTCTGTCCAACCACAATTAAAAGTAATTTCTGCAAAATCAAACTCAAAATCAGCAATATATACAGTATTTTCCTTTACATATTTGTCAAAAAGGCAAATTAAAAAAGGAGACTCCAACAAAAGCAAATAATTTCCTTTATCTCCTTTTGTTCAATTTTTCTTCGCTGTTTAAAGCTCACACCTTATAATTCCCACTCATTATCGTTGATGCTTAAAGATTTTCTCTTCTTCTTTCTCTTATCCGAACCAACACATGTTACACATCAAACGCCAAAAGAAAAAATCCCATACAACTATTTAGAGTGGAAAGAGACAATACTCATCCCAGCTAATACAAAGGAGAAATTAAAATAGAAAGAAAGAAAAAAAGATAAAAGGGAACAGTTTGTTTCATTTCATTCATTCTAAGAGAGAGAAAGACACATAAACAGACCCACAAGGGAATTAAATATAATGTCTGTCACTATTTTCTCATAAAAACAACTTGGCCTAGAGAGAAAAAAGGAGGAGAAACAGAAAGAAGGGGTTTTTTTAAGAGCAAGTTTTTAGTCATTACTACTTTGTGATCATGGATGGAGGAGGTGATGATCATCTCCACCAACACCACCAACACCATCACCAACACCGCTCTATAGCTACTTTCCCCTTCCAATTACTCGAGAAAAAAGAAGACGAAGCTTGTTCCAGCTCATCCAACGCCGCAGCTTATACTTCTCTTGCCATTTCAAACACAGATAATACTCATACAAACCCTAATAAGACACCTCGATCAACTACTTCATCAGCTTCCACTCTCCAAATCTCAGCTTCTGGCGTCGATACATCTAAAAAGCCGCCCCCCAAACGAACCTCCACCAAAGACCGCCATACTAAGGTTGGTTAAATTTCATCTGACCATCTCATCTAAAAGCTTAAACTATTAGAAATCGAGAAAATCAAATTCTTTTACTATCAATTAATTCTTTAGTTATTTTATGTGTCGACAGGTTGATGGTCGTGGTAGACGTATCCGCATGCCCGCGCTTTGTGCGGCTAGGGTTTTTCAGCTCACACGTGAGCTCGGTCACAAGTCCGATGGCGAAACCATAGAGTGGCTACTTCAACAAGCAGAACCAGCGGTCATAGCAGCTACAGGAACCGGTACAATTCCAGCAAACTTCACGTCACTTAATATTTCATTACGTAGTTCAGGTTCCAGCATGTCCGTACCTTCACAGCTACGATCTTCATATTTCAATCCGAATTTTTCACTCTCCCAACGACGAGCGTTATTTCCGGGAATTGGATTGACGACAGATACTTCAGCTAATACGTTGTTGAATTTTCAGTCAGCGAATTTAAGCCCTAATATGCATCAGTTACAAACAAAGCCTGAATTGCGTGACAATTCAATTGATTTAACGGAAAGTGCTGGTGAGGATAATTTAAGTAGGAAAAGAAGATCGGATTTAGACTTGGAGAATCAGCAGCACCAGCAAATGGGAAGTTATTTGCTACAGTCAAGTACTGGTACTATGCCAACAAGCCACTCTTCAATTCCAGCTAATTTTTGGATGGTGACGAATCCAATTCCTGGTAACCAAGTTTTGGGAGGTGATCCAATTTGGCCTTTTCCATCAGTAAGCAATTCTGGTGCTGCTGCTTTATATAGAAGCACAATGCCAAGTGGATTGCAATTTATGAATTTTCCTACCCCCGTGGCGCTTTTGCCTAGTCAGCAACTCGGGGGTAGCAGTGGTGGTGGTAATAATGGATTGGGAGAAGGGCAATTGGGCATGTTTGCTGGACTAAATCCATATAGAGGAAGTGGCGGTGTATCGGAATCTCAGGCGAGTGGTTCCCACTCACATCATGGTGGCGATGATCGGCATGATACAAGGAGCCACCATTCGTAGCAAATTCAAGTTCATCCATTCTTTCCAACTTGTGTTTTGTAAGTTTGGATGTTTAAAGAGGTTTGATTATTTGCTCTAAAATTCCTTATATTTTTTCTCTTTTTTTGGTTGTTAAATTTCCCTTGAACATTCTTTTTCTTTCTTACTTTTTTCGTGTGATTAATTTGCCTTACGAGTTTGAAAAGGGCAACAGTTTTAACAAAGGGAGGAGTATTTTGGTTGGTTTTGTCAAAAATCTCTGAATTGTTTTTTCAATTATAGAGTAGAGATTGTTCCTTCATCATCATCATCATTGATAGTTCCTTTTTATCTTTCTTCTAATCTAAAGTTACATGTACAAACATTATTACAGTAAGTTAATTTCATCTGGATATGGATTATGTCATATCATAAGAAAAATTTAACCCTCCACGCCCTACGGACTTGCAAATTAGCAACTATAGTAGTGAAGTTTTTCACCTGGCAGCCTATAGGCTTGGCTCTTCTCATAAATAGTAAAAGTGTATAAAAGATTATTTTTACACTATGAAGTCGTTAAAAAAAAAAAAATTATACTTGTAATTTTACAAGTGATCATATGTTTACAAGTGATCATATGTTATGTGCACTGATGGTATTAAAAACATTATCAACAAGTCATTTAAAAGGCAATTTCAGTTAATTTTATATACAAACATCTGATTGGTAACAAGCACTGGTAGTATCAAAAAACTTTTACACTGTCACTACTACAACTTTTATAAAGGGGGATCAATAACGTGAAAAATAAGATATTTACTTGCTAGTTGCTATAATAAGTTGAAACAAGTTATAATTTGTTTTCGTTTGCACTATTAATAAGATTTACCCAACAATAACAGTTAATTACATTTTTAGTAAAATTTACAATTAAAACTTATCATATGAATTTATTTGTTACTATCTTACTGTTTAAATTTTTTTATATCATGACTTTAAAGCTTCTAACATTTCTCGTTTCAAGTAATTGCACGGTTTTTGTCCTTCAAATGGACTGCTCTTTAATTTTGCCCTTTAATTGGGGTGGTCTTTTAACTTTTTTCCTTCAAAATTAAACTTATACTTATAGGGGTACAAGTTATAGGGCACAAAATTGCGAATGACCCGTTTCACCATGAAATGTCGACAAGACCTATGACGTGAGGCCTATAATGTAGATAGGGATGGAATAGTCTTCATAGCCCTTTAATGTTGGAGAAGTATGTGGCAAGAAATTTTGTGACTCTGATCATGACTGCCATGAATCAGTCTGTTTTCATAACAAGCAGCAAATGTATGATTAAAGATTTTTCTTTTAAGTTTTAGAAAAAAACAATAATAAAGTATTACTACCTACGTTTCATATTACTTATTCACATTATTAAAATATTCATCCCAAATTACTTATAAATTTATAAAATTAAGATATAATTAATTAAATTTTTTCATCATACTTTTAATATTAAGTGTTCTTAAAATAATCAATTTTGAATAAAGTATAATTTATAAAAAAATAAAAATAAAATAGTAACAATATATCTTTTACTTATAATTTTTGAAATTTTTAAAGTAAAAAAGCAGACAAGTAATACGAAACAGTGCGAGTAGTTTAAACAGAGATGGGCCGAGTAATAAGAATTGGTGGGGGCCCATACCTTATCAGCTGAAGATGTTTGGTTCAGGTGGTGAGGCCCACATGTTGGTGATCTCCCAAACCAATGTACGATAGGTATCACTGACAAACAGGTGGATCATTCCTCCCTCTTTTTTATATTAGTGTGCATTGCTGGCACCATAAAGATCGGTGGTGGGTTTAAATGACCCTACTAGGCTTGGCCCGCTCCTTAACTGATCTGGACCATTCATGCTTTAGTGGACCCTCTGTTAATGGGCTCAGCTGAATGATTAGTTCTCAGCTTCTCACATATCAGTTGAGAGAAATGTACTATTGAATTCAAGTATGAGTTCCTTGCATCCCCATGTTGTATCAATGTCTCCCATCAAAACTCCAAAACTTACCCCTAAATTATGCCTCCATCTCAATTGAAGTGTTTTAGTTTGATTAGATATAGAGTTTGAAATTTAAATTTCGTGATTTTCAATTAAAGATGTGTGTAATATATTAAAATCTTTCTTTAAATATTATGGTCTTAAACAAAGCATGTAAATCTCTCTCTCTCTCTCTCTCTCTCTCTCTCTCTCTCTATATATATATATATATATATATAGACTAAAAAGGATATTTCTTTTAAATAGACTAAAAAGAAATTACTATACTCAAATTGAAATGGGGGATTACGCAATAGTGCAACTATTACCCTCTTTTACAGAGTATAGAATAAAAAACGCAAACACATGATAGTTCAGGTAGTATACTCAAATATCTGATAGTTCAGATGGAAAACTTACAAAAAAAAGTGATACTAAAAGTGTGTTTTTGATCATTATCTCAATATAAAATAAATATTTTATCTCTTAGCTAGGAATGAAGCCGGGTCTAAGTTAAAGCATGCATATTCGGTTACTTCTCTCTACCAGGATAAAAAGTTGATGTTCAGAGGGATAATACAATAATATATGACATCCCATTCCATCATATGATAATAGTCATTGTGAATCTCATATACTGGATTTTGTACCGCGCCAGACTTTGTTGGACACTTACATCTCTACTTTTCTAAAAGATTTGCTGCTAATCCATATAAAGGTCACAGTTAGTTTTTTATGTAATATATGAAAGAGTATCTAAGTCGGCGTTTGGACATGCGATTTCATCTCATGAAATAAAATTATGAGTTGAAATCAACATTTGGACATGCGATTTCATCTCTGATTCCATCTCATGAGATGAAATCCCAAATCATCTAAAAAGGCATGATTTGGGATTTGAAATCATGATTTCAAAAAATATAAATGTAAAATTTGACCCATAAGTTTATATTTTGTTAAAAAAGAATCATTAGTTGGTACATATTTTGAACAATTACTCCCACCAACCATTTACCAACCTCATTAACTTCTACCAACAGTTATTTATGTTCGTACCATGTGGGAGGATTATATTAAAGAGCAGTTACATTACTATTCATGTTAAATTTTCTTTTTTATTGAACTAAAGTTTGATCAATTGATATTGTATTTTTTAGAAAAGCCTTCTAGTAGAGTATTAATTTTATTATGAACTATGATTTACTCATGTGGTAAGATTGTATAAGAATTGAAAATTTTTTGATGGTTTTTACAACTTGTGGGGTTTTTATGTTTATAAAAAAACTGCAACTTAAGAAATCTAAATTGCATGTCCAAACACAATTTCATCTCATGAGATGAAATCATGTCCAAACGGCTCCTAAGTTGACCGCTGTAGTACTGGCAATTAAAAAAAATGGCAGCAAAAAAAATATCTAAGTTGAATAAAGATGAAGTTAACTTATTTTAGTAAAGTACTCTCTCTGTTTCAATTTACTATTTATGTGACTCGATCTCCTTTTTAGTTGGTCTTGAACAGAATTATGAGATCATTCTATGTTTAGTAAAATTAAACCGTAAATTTTTCATTTTACTCTTAATAAGATGATTAATTTATGCCCATACAAATATTTATGGCTTGTTTTAGGCCGCGGATTTTAATGTCTTTCTTTTATTTTTAAACCATGTTTGCGGTCAAACACCATCACATAAACTGGCTAACGGGGGAGTAGTACTGGGTAAACTTGCGTACACCCTGCCTAATTTAACTGAATACTTGTTACCTAATAGACTAATATCTTGTTCAAATTAGATCAAACATAATTTCTGTGACCTCTTGGTTACAAAAATGAACATCCACTCCTTTGGAATTTGCAACTATGATGATATTTTAGGTTGCCTGTGCGAATTGTAGTTTCTATATCCAAATGCAGGGTTCTAGTCCGTTCTTGTGACTTTGTTAGGAGAAAAAAGAAAGCTTAAAAACAACGAAAGCATTAATGTAAAAAAGTTTCCCCTACGATCGACTAGTACGTATTTCCTCTCGTACGTGCATGTCGTTTGTTTCTCAGTCTCTATAAATCAGTGACTTTTCAAATGTACGTGAAATAAATGAGAAAAGCCAAAGTCACTTCTTTTTTACCACATTGGAAGTGTCAGAAGAAAAAATAAAATAAAACTGGCAAGATGGCTAGTTGAATGAATCCAAAAGTATGTGGTGGACCTTGGAAGCACTAAAGACTATCTATCTGAACTGTAACAGTTGGCATCTTCAAGCTTTAACTGTTTAGGGAAAACTTATCTGCCATGCTGTAGCCATCCATGAGACCTTGTTTGATGCAAATTATAGAGTCAATTTACCAGTCTTTTTCTTACCAAATACAGGCAACAAATGAGTCGTTTTAATAGCTATTGCGTGAAAAACATACCTTGTTAGTTAGAGATGAATTATAATTTCAGATATTTGATAATTGATTTAACTTATATCACTGACATGGTAAAGAATAATGGTTACACTATCCGTACATTTTCAAATCCTAAACTTCAGTATTTGCAAATAATGTTTTGACCATCAATATCTACAAACATACTTCACGTGAACTGTTTTTTATATCGAAAAGCCACTCAATCTTCTTAAATATCTGGAAATTAAAAGTCACTAGGAGGAACTCAAACAAATGAGATATGGTGATAACTAAAACAAATGAGATATGGTGATAACGGATATATTATTATTTCTATAATACTTTGGCAAATAGATTGAGTGACTTTTTTGTTGCAAAAATATTATTTGGTGACTTTCTTGATATTTAGGCATAAAGTTAGAAACTTTAATGCATAAACTAAAGTTAAGTGACCTTTTGTGAAGTTACTCCAACTTTTTTTCCAGGTGAATTTCATTAACTAACACAACTTCAACATTCAAATTTTCTTAAACTTCTTCAACTTCAAATCACTACAAGAAAAAATAGATTTGGCAACAAATTTTTTTTTTTTGTTGCCATAGATTGATTATTGTTGCAAAAAGTACTTTTGGCAACAAAAAAAAATAATAAAAAATTATTGGCTAGACTTTTTCCCGGCGGTTGTTAGTAAGAACAACTTTTTTTTTTTTTGTCGTCGAAGATTCTTTTTGCAACAATAATCAATACTATGGCAACAAAATTAAATTATTTGGCAACAAAAAAGTTCATTTGCCAACAATAAAACTAAGTTGTTGCCAAATATTAAATTTTTTCTTGCCATTTCTATACTTTCTTGTAGTGAATGATCCGTTTCTTTCAACTTCAACCAAATATTATATTGTCCAAACCCTACTTACTGGTTTTTTTCTCTTTGGCAAGAACTGCACTGAAATTGAACTGTGTTGTAACATACAAATTTCCAATAATACAGTAGTATAGATTGGCATTTTAGCTAGTAGTAGTACACTTTACCTGGGAAAGGGGGCTAGAATTTTGGAATTTTCACTTGGGTGAAATTATTTCAGTGAGGGGTGTAATTGGTTGTCACAGCCATAATATCAATATAGAAATTTTGTCATGGTTGTACAAAAACTAGCACATGGGTTGAAACCATAAGGTACAACAGAGTGGTCCCTTAAAGAAATTCTTGCAGCCCTTGGAATAGTATATGATTAAACAATCCGAATTTAACCATGCATCCAGCCATTGTCTTCTTTTTGGAAGTAATTAAAATCAAGAAAGTCGGGAACCAGATTGGGGAGATTGATTTTAAGTTGCTAATACACGTCAATTTTGCTAAATTTGGCCCTGTAATCTCCCTTCTTCTATGATTCCCACTTTCCCAATATTATAAAATGATGTTGATAGCTCACTTGCTTTTGGTTTTTGATTCCTCATCTTGGCAACAATTACTTTTTGTTTTTTGTTTTTTATTGATTTGTTTCCTCACCCTCAAGCCCCCTGTCACACTCTCATACAGCGGCGAAGTCAAAAATATCATTAATATATATAGAAAAATAATTTAGGTATATAATATAATTTTTTGACGAAGGATATTCAACTAATCACTTTTCGACATATGTGACTTCGCCCTGCACACACACAGAGCAAATAGAAAATAAGAAGACGTTGGTAGAATGCATCTTCTTCTTTTTTGCTTTAAATTTATGTATTAAAGTGTGAGACTATCTCGTTTAAAAACTTAATAGTTAGAGAAATCACACTCCTATTTACTTAATTATATACTCTCAACGCATCCCCTCACGTGGGGGCCTGATTCTTTTTCATGAGTCAATCACGTGAATTTTTTATTTTTATTTTTTTAATAACAGGTGGAAGTAGCACTTGAACCTAAGTTGAGATGGTTACACACATCAATAATTTGATATTCGGTACTCACTAGCTCAATTACTCTAAATTCGCGTTGCATAGACTTGAGTAGAATATAAGTTTCATTTAAGAAGTCAGTAATATAACCTAACTGGAGAGTGTAAGAATGGCAGTTGTAAGTCCATGATTGTAAAAGGTACACGACAGTAGAACTGTAGAAGATGCCATATATACCAGCTAGCATATTGTGCACATTAATCTCCCCACTTCTGTTTCACTTAAGGTGTCTGCCACAGAAAGCTCAGACACTCTCTTCCCCCATTTACCCTTTAATGTGGGCATATTTTCTGAAACCTTACATTCAATGCATCTTTCAATTATTATGTCATTCAGAACTCTTGTCATAAACATTTAAAGGATTATATATACTGTTCAGAACCAAGAAATTACTTATATATCTACCATAAGGACAGAGTGTCTTTAAACTCTTTTGGTCTCTTTATTGATTTTGTTGCGTGTAGTCATCGATCAATATCTATTGAAATTAAATTTTCATTGTCCTAACTGAATGGGAAAAAACGTTAATGTTGGAGCTGCTACCTAAGTTCCATCTTTTCGAGCTATAAATGACTTGTCAAATCTGATTAGTTGGTGGTTTTACCTTTTCTCCTAAAACGTGTAGAAAGGGTGACAGTATACTGTTTTTCCGATGATACGTATAGTTTGGATAATGCAGAGAACGGAACGAGCAAGTCAATCTACATTTAAGGGCAGATGCCAAATAGAAGGAACAACCCTTGTGTTTAAAAGATTAATTACTAGAATACACACACACACTAGCTATATTCTCTTATTAGTTTGTGGTTAGCTTACGTTTGCATAGTCATTTGTATTTGCCGTGACGTACGTAGAATTTTATACAAACAATATTGGCTTATTCTTCTAATTTGCTAGCTGTGCAATTACTTGAGTTTCGGTTTGAAATTTCCGCGTGTACACACGCTTGTAGAAAAAGTTTTTGTCAAACAGTATCAAATGACACCTCTGCCACTATGGACCTAAATAATCTTTATAATTATTACTATTATAAATTGATACAACAACCCATAATTGACGTCTTTCCACACAAACCACACTTGTTCCTTTTTATATGAAAATTTATAAATTAACACTTTTAGGTTTTTTGAATTTTTTACACTGTATGAGTACTATGGTTGGACCTTCAGATTGTTTTGTTGGATGGTTCCCTATCTGCAACATGCTGTGTTGCGGTTTCCTTCAAAGAAGTTGCATGTTTGTCCTTTAAATGGGCTGGTCTTTTATTTTCGCCCCTCAAATGGGCTGGCCTTCAATTTTTTCCATTAGCAATCGGACTTATGCTTGCGGGGCTTGAGCTCTTTCATTGTTTTTGCGCGGATTTCCTTCTTTTGGTGTGGTCTTTAATTTTGGACCCAAATTGGTGGTCTTTAATTTTTGGACAGAATTTTGCCTAAAGGTAAAATTCTGCCTTAAAGCAGAGTTTTGTCCAAAACTCTACCTTAAGGTAGAGTTTGCTAAGGCATAGTTTGGCTGCAAAACTTTACCTTAAGGAAAAGTTGCAGGCTAATTCAGGCATAATTTGCCTGTGAACTCTGCCTTAAGGGAGAGTTTTGCAGGCAAACTATGCCCGACGGGGCAGAGTTTGTAGGCAACCTTTGCCTAGTGATTTTTTTTTTTTTAATTTTCTCCTGAGCAGCGATTCGAACCCGGAACCTAGAGGTTTTAAGCGAAGGATAAAAGTTAAATACTTCATTTTGATGGACAAAAATTAAAGATCACCCAAAATAGGGCATACTGTTAATTGCCCGAGTTCTTTAAGGATGCCGCCATAACTTGTACGATGTTATGATGCGAAAATATAAATTTATGTCCCCCGAAAATTTATTTATCTTGAGAGACAAAAATTAAAGACCAACATAAAATAGGGACAGAAGTGCAAATGGCCCGATTTCTTCCGTCGTAGTGTAATCAATCGCCCGATTTTGTGCTGGTCTTTGATTTTTGTCCCTCTAACAAACAAACTTTTCACGGAACATAAATTTATATTTTCGCATCATTATATCTCACAAATTATACCCCACGCCCTTAAATAACTTATGGCCACTAGACATAAGTTCAATTGCTGACGACAAATATTAAAGACCAGCCCATTCAAAGGGCCAAACTGTGCAATTAAATGGCAGCTACTTGGTATGCAGAAGTCTCGGATAAAACGTCTACTTCTGGGCTTTGGCCCAATTTTGTTACAGAAAAGACAGGCCGAAGATTCTAGGGAAAGTTACATAAATACAAGTAAATAAGTAAAATATTTTGTAATCTATAACTATTAACTAAATTACATAATCTACAATATATACTTCATAATTAGGGTATTTGTATGATTTTATACCATAAATAAAAAAATATTGCTATGAATAAAAGGCTAATAATAAGGAGTTTCCTTTATTAATGATAACTAAATTAAATACATATCAGAACACATTAATTAAGTTTCTAAACATCTCAATGTACTCAGTTAGAATTTTAATCCATAAAATAGTATACTACTGTTTATATGATATATATATTATACAATTCCTTGAACAAGTATAAATATTCTTGTTATTATATATTACGTATATTTCACTATTATATAATATATATAATATTATTTTTTATGTATATTAACTAGTAGATACTATTTATAAAATAATTTTTTATATATAGTAAACAAAAAGTATTATATATATATATATACACACACACACACACACTAGGTGAGTATGGCTCGTGCCAGCACGGGCCCAATAATCTGAAAGTTCAAACAATTATTTTTTTATTTAACTTTGTTATAACTTTTAATATGAAATTGCAGATAATAAAAATGGTGTGTATAAATTGGCCTACCTGGTTCGATATTATTTACTGGTTTTGGATTCAAATTATACATTCTTCATATTCATGACATCCTCGATGGGTTCACCATTTTAAATAAAAATTTTTTAAAAAAAAAGGAAGTGCATTTAGTTGGGTTCAATCCCGCGACCTTAAGGGATTAAACCTAGCACTTAACCAGTGCTCCACTGAGTCCAGTTTGATCATGTGTTCCTTCGGTTAATATTAGATATTTAAGAATTATATACATAATATATCGAGTTTAATCGGGTGGCCATGTGTTCACGTGACCCATTTTTTATGCCTAAATTCGCCCCCGTATATATATATAAGGTTTAAATTACTTTTTATATATATATACTTCTTCGTGTATTTACGTTTTTATATTTTTGAATCCTCTTTATGAAAATCTTGGCTCCACTACTGCTCACATTTATAAATGCTTAAGTTGTTACAGGCTCAATATCAAAGAAGGAATAGTTGTTTTATTTGGTAATAATATTTCAGTTGTATTGAGAAGTATTTTTGCAGCATATCCTATATACTCGGTTAATTTGCAACAGTACTGTCATTGCTTCCTTTCAAGTCAGTTCAATTATCTTAGTTGTCTCATATATTCGATCTGCTCTACTATGCTATGCGACTTTGATGATTCTGATCTGCCCCAAACTTGAAAGAATAATTAACTTGAGAATTGTAATTACAATGAAAGATTCAAAAGAATATGAAAAAAAGATAGAGAAGACGATGAAGTGTTGAAGAAGATTTAACAAAAACTTGAATAGCAAACTGAAGAGTGTAAAAGTAGGTTGAGAAGAGGGAAGTGAATTGCAAAGCATAGAATTGGGGAAAATATGAAATGTAAGAAGCTGAAACATGTTGGCAACATGAATGAAAGCCACCTCTAAGCTCAGCTACAGTATTTTAGACTACTTGAGCAAACAGTAAGATTACCAAAATGCCCTCAGTTATTATTTTAAATTCCACCAAGCACACACGTTGAAACTCCCTTTTATTATATATATATATATATATATATTTGACCACATACATTATTGTACATATTAGGCATATATTGTTTATTATATTAACTATATACAAATATAAATTTAATTGAGTTAATTTTCCTATTTCATGGAAGAGAGAGAAAAAAATTGAATAATTAATATGTGATGGCAGAAAGGAAGCCAAGTTTTATGGGATGGGGTGTCAATTATTAATTAAGATCCTATTTTATTGGTAATCCATAAGTAATTATATTATTCTTTATATATATATATATATATATATATATATATTGTATATTGTCTATGCTATTATAGAGTACAATTGGTTGGCACATAGAGTTATATATTCATATATTAGGTATATCGTAATATTATATACCCTATACACAAATAATATTATTATATTATATACTATATATAATAGACAAACTTAAATATACTAATTTCTACTATTATATTCACAAATATTTTGTTATCATCTTTTCAGTTAAATAAACCAATTTGAATATACCACATACTTTTTAAGGTATATTTTCATGTACATTTCTTATACCATATTTTCAAATATCATATCTTTTCATGTACTTTTCTTAATATTAATATATTCAAATTTTTTCTTTTAGTCACAAAAAAATAATTGAATCATCATCAAGGGAAATAAAATAAAATAAAAAAGAAGAATAAAAAGGAGGAAACGAAAGAAAAAAAGTCTTTTTAAAATGGTAGATGGAATATGAGATTTGAAGTTGATTTTGTTATGTTTATTTGGAAAATTACATTCTAATGAATTTGAAAGAAAAAGAAAGTAAAAAGTGGATATGCATTAATGGTAGTAACTCTTAAAATTAAGTATTATTGATTTTTTAGGAATGTAAAAGTTATATTTTTGTAATTAAGAAATTAAAATTTTGAATAAGTTATATTTATGTAATTATTTTAAAGTAGTTATAATTTTTTTAATTACCATTTGAAAAAATTATATTTGCGTGACTTTCCCAAGATTCTACAGGTCCGAGTTGGGAGAACTTCAATGAAAAGCCCTACAGGACCATTAAAAATAAGATTAGATCGGGTGTAGTAGTGAAAACAAAAGACAGTTAGAAAGAAAACATTGTAGCTAATTGCCTAACTTTTATGATACCCAATAAAGACTACAATAATCATCAACTAACATTTTTTTAAAAAGAATATCATGGTCCCGCAATTAAAATCTTCTTATACGATGTTTATAATTATTTATTTAGACCGACATATATAGAAAAAAAGAGAGGATAATATGTAGATATTTTTTGTTAAGCGTGTGAGGGATGCTGAGAGAACTACCTAAAATGCTCTTTATTTATTTAAAAGAAAAAGTGTGCTGAGAAAACAACTGGAAGGTAAAAAATAAAACACGCTCCATGACCTTGGTTAGTTGTTGAACATGACATGCTACCTTAGTCTTCAAATGAATCCATTTTTATAACAGTTAGAAGCATCTTAAAATCACAAATAGATTACAAACAAGGATAATAACTGAACTCCTTTAATGCGGAATTGTTAACCCTAATTCAAAATTTATAACACACATAAATATAAAGGAATTAAAATCTGAATAATTGAAAAAAAAAGTCACTTTAAGTTAGAAATTATCGACTACAACATGAGGGTGGGCTCGATTGGTTGGTGAAAGATGCACTTTTTTCGTAATGGAGTCTAAAGTTGAAATCCGCATCTACGACAATGAGGGATTTTGCCTTCTGATCGAGCTCGTTGCTGCAAGAATACTTTTAGTCACTGTATGGTTTTGCGGTATTAAATGTGAGTTTATCGTCTTGCACAAAGTAGCGGACTGAGAGTTAGATGTCATAAAAAAAAAAAACAAAAAAAAACTATCGACTCTAATAAGTTGACATGTGTTGGCACTTATATTAAGTAACGTAAAATAAATGAACAGAGCTGACAAGTGCTGAAAATAGAACGGAGATGAAGTGATCTGTGGAAAAGTAAACTGAAATTGGGGAAATAATGAAAGAACATAATCTATTGGACTGAAATTAGAAGTAATGGCTAGGGTTAGAAACTGTTGTTCCACTTCAAAACCGGCTATTTGGATCTGGTTAATCTCTGCAATTACCTTTTATATTCTCTTCCTTATGGCTACCCGCAATTCTACAGGTAATAGTAACATAGATTTATATTCATTAAGTTGTTTCCTTTTATATTTGTGAAAATTTGCTTTGGTTGTTTGAAATCAGATTTAGTAATTAATTCTGTAGATTATTTAAAATTGATTCTTAAGTACACTTCTCTATTACTTTATTTCTTTATCTGCTGCTTCGCCGATAATTTAGCTTCTTGTTATCCTTAATTAATTAGCTTAGATTGACTTTCCATATTTGTATAAATTTAGCTTCTTTTTATCTTTAATTAATTAGCTTGGATTGACTTTCCATATTTGTGTGTGGATTTATAAATGCACTAAATTCTACTTCTGGATTTATATATAGTATATTATGATAGCTTAGTGAGACAGACACTGTAATCGAAAAACAGCCCGAGAGAATATCGATACATCTCAAATGCAGAATTTTGGTAAATCTGTCAGTAAAGCCTAAATGGTTTTTTATTCTTAATTTTTTTTTTTTTAAATGTGAATAAAATGGTAGATTCTGACTTGTAATTGGGATGCTTTTTGCTTATTTTTGGTTTTCTTTCCTTTGCAAAAAAAATTGGGACTCGAGTCGCTTGTGTTAAGTTTATCACTCTGCTAATTATGGTTAAAAAAAATTAATCTATGCGAAGTTTTGAGGCTACAATCTTGGTAAAACTGTAAATCTAGATGAAAGTTGAGGCTGATGTTTCTATAAATTGCTCGTTGTTATGCGTGTTTTCTTTACGGTTGTCGTGGAGGAGTTCTCCCCAGACCCTACTTGTGGGATTACACTGGTTATGTTTTTGTTATTGATAAGTAGTTTTCGTGGAGGAGCATTCCTTTCCATATGCTAGTGATGCTACATTTAAATGTTGTTCCATTTGGAGTCTCCTTTACTGAATCAGGCTCCAGAAAAAAAGGTTCTGTCTAAAAAGAAAAGGATGATGTTTGCAACATCGAATTCGGGTTTTCTTTACATGTAATCCTGAAGACAACAAAACATCTTGGGAACTAATATATGGAGAAACTATTTTGAATATCATAGCAAGCTATGTGTTAGACACGCACAAAAAAAAAAATGAAGCTATTCTGTTGCTTGAATTGACAAGTAATTAAATGGTTGGGACAGAATGGTCTATCTCAAATGCGGAGCAGAGGTCTAGATTGTATGAAAAGATGGAGAAAGACTTGGAGGATCACGGAGCTGCTTTCCTCAAACAAGGAGAAACTACTCAATCACTTTCCCTGTCAGATCTGTTTACTCTCAAAGACGGAGTGGTCACTCCTGTACTCAAGGTTAATTTCACTTATTAATCAACATTCAGCCATATGCTTGTTTGATTGTGTCTAAATTGAGGGTGGTTATTTCCATCTGTGCATAGGCTGCAAATCCCCCTGTGCGAGCAAGTGTTTTGTATCTCAACCCAGAGTATTCTGCCCCTATAGCGTAAGTATTGCATTTTGATTTCTTTGGACAAAATCAGCACAAAATTTCTTAGCTATCACTGAAGCAAAAGCAGTTACGTTTAGTTAATCTTAAGAAAGCCAAATTGACCTATTTTGAAGGAGAATATTGACTACTCTTACAATCTTGTTCAATTATGTGAATTCTACTTTTCACATTGGACGTGGAATTCCTATATTCACACTTGTTCTCATCTGTTTTGTAAAGGGAAGCTGTGAGAGCTATATTCTCGCCACATTTCGATAAAGGTATGGCGTCTTTTTTATTGATTAATATTTGAACGAATGAGTTAGCCTTTGTTATGCATCTCTCATTACATTAATTTGGATGCTTATACACATGTTGCTTAGCAATTTGGTTTCAGAACTCCAGTTTATATCACTTTAGCATGTTCCACGCTTCCCATCACATTACAGCTGTCCCTGCTTCTGAATCAGAGGTAAAAATGCTTATGGATGAAAAAATATCTTACTGTACGTCCTTTCTTCTCATTGAAATATTATGTTGATGGAACTGATAATGTTCAGTGTTTCCTCAGATTGAAGCTGAAGCAAATGCTGTTAGAGCTGTTTCTGAGTCAATCTGCCCTCTAAAAATTGCCCTAGACCGAGTGGTTCTGACATCAACTGGGGTGTTAGTAGGTTGTTGGCAGGTCTTTTAATAAAACTCGATCTCTCCCTCTCTTTCTCTTAATCTATCTCTCCGGAGTATTTTAGTAAGTTTTTTTTTTTTTTCTTTTTTTTTCTTTTTCTGAGAAGGTATTTTAGTAAGTTTCTAAAAGGTAAATATTTGAGATAAGCATAGTGCTAGTGCCCGATACTACAGATTTTGTTGTTCCTCTATTCTGAATGTAGGGCATTCTCAAATATCATTTCAAGACACACTGATGTTTCAAGCTTTCATAGGCAGTTGCACGAGAATCTCTTACTTTGCTTTTGGATATAGTCTTGCGCTCTATATAATATTACTTATGCTTGCAAATAGATGATTAAGGACCAACATTACATTGATTGTTCGTCTGCATCGATATCTCTGTTGGTATGACATGGCCAGGGTTATTTTTTATTTTTCAAAATATGCTGTAAGTTAGCAAAGAAATTTGCACGATCCCATACTGGATACCACCCACATCCTTATTGGTGGTACACCATGTATGAGTCCATGTAACATAGTTAGGGACTTCAGAGTATTATGTATAAGTTGAACTTTAGGTCTACTTTTCCAACCGGTAGTGTAGTCTCGGGCGTAAAAGCAGTGTTCTACCTATTATTTCATTATCAAGAGAGACATTGTTACGTTTGCATGACATGCCTCACTTTAACGGTGTTCAGCATAAAGGGTGTGAAGTTACCTGGGTGTATCTTGTGACATAAATGAGGCAAAGAGTTTTTTCTTGTTGAATCATAAACATCTTATCTGAATGACCATTGCAATGAGTTATCTATTTTCTTATTTATTTATGTTGTTTGCCGCCCCTTATCAATGGCTTATGGTCAACTCAAATGGTGCACCACTTTGGAATGGTCATCATATGTTGAAATCATTAAGTTAAAAAAGAACATCATGAAGATATAAGTTGGTGAAATTGCAGTCTCTTCCTTCTTACACTTACATTTTATGTTTTCATCTGTAGGTGGACTCTGGAACTGATCCTGTAACTATCCGACAAAAATTGAGAAATGCTCTCCCACGTGCACCTGCAAAGCAACTTGTGAGAGCTAAACAAACCTTTTCTGCTTTACATCTTGCTGAAGATGCTAATGTCTTTGCACTTCAACCACTAAGTGCTAGTTTACTCACATATATTCTCAAAGCTGTAAATATAGTGTGGGCAGTAAAACCATTATGAACTTTTATGACAAATCAGCCATTGCTACTGCATGATTCTTCCCCTCACTCTCTCATCCCCTCTAAGTTTAGGATTATTTGCTTTGATTTATAACTCTTGTATTCTCAAGATAGAACTGTTAAAATAATATGTCAAGATTTCTAGCATTTGCTAACTACACTTCCTTGGTGCTGCAGTATGATGCTGTAATGCTTCATACATCATTTGCCAGGCTTCTGGGACACCCTAGCAATTGGCCTGAGGTAGTTTAACACTAGCATCTTTGATCTGTTGCCTGCATTTTAGATCTTCCATTGTTTCATTGATGATTAAAATCTGGAAATCAGTACTAGTCCCTGTGATACGTTGTTCTTGGTGATAAAAGGAAACGACACTAATATTAACTACTAGCAGTTACAAAAAGTCAAGATGTTTAACACCTCTTGATAGTTCAAAGAAGAGTTAAAACATAAGGGGATAGGGGAAAACAATAAATCTTGATGGATATCAGTCCCACACTTCCAGTTTGCTACCTAGTATTGAGCATCTTTCTATTGAGAGAGAAGAACAGCTTTCTTTAACGCAAGGAGATGAAGGAAACCAAAATTATTAACTTGAACTTGCAGAACAAGGTTTTCTAATATAAATGATGCTTGTTTGAAGAAAGTACATTTGGAATCTTACAAGCTAGTCAAGAACTTAACTGAGGGCGATTCGGTTAAAGACACTGTAACCATTTGTTGGAAAATCGCCTTCAGGTCCAAATAAATTACAATAAGACATAGACATCGTTTCACATGCGCGCTTGTTTTCATGGCAAATCATGAGTACTTTCACTTAGTTATTTTCATCCAAAAAAAATAGTCACTTCTCAAACCAAAAAACAAAAAATAGTCACTTGGTTAATTGAATGTTTTTCTTATTCTTTTCACTTTCCTTTATCTTTCACAGGAAGCAAATAAGCTCTCAGAACTCCAATTTCTCCGTGAGCTCGTGAATAGATTAAACAACAAAATCCGTGGCATTAAGGTAATTTTTGGTTTTACCTAAATTAACCCTTATTGCCAAATAGTGAATGCATTGACCCCCTCCCCCCGTATGATATGTTTGTGCTGACCATGTCTGGAGCTCATGATTCTGCTTTTGGAAGGAATATGAGGTTTGCTTTCCATACACTTCAACATGTGTTTTAAGGGAAGGAATTTGAAGCGTAAATCTCTAAATGGAATGACATTTGGCAAGACTTGCTGCAATTTTGAGTATGTGTGGTCTTGTTGTCTCCCCACTTTCATAATGAAGCCAATTTCGCTCTCAGTTATTTTACCTAACAAGAACCTCCAAAAGAGAGAACACAGCTCCTTATAGAGCATTTTTGGAAAAGTGATGGAGGTGAACAGTAAACCTTGATGAAGCTGTGGCTTGGGATTATATGACCTTGTAACATGGAATGTAGCTGATTGCAAGTAAATGTGAAACATATGATCTAAACATCCTGCAAATAGGATTCACTCGGGAAGATGGTGTGCATATAGAGCTTCTAGAGCATAGGAATTTGTTGTTGGTCATTCATACTGTAGAACTGTTCCTAGGCTTGGAAAAGATGCTAAAACTTGGACCACTTATTAGATCCCATATTCAGTAGCTCATTGGCAGCTGAGAAGGAACGGCTTTCTGGTTCAATAGTTGGCATCCCCTTGTTTCGTTACATCTTATATGAATCATTTGTGTGGTCATCCAATTTATAGAAATTACCTAGCAAAGTCACTTTTGTTTTTTGTAACAATAAAATCACTTGTGTTTGAAGAATGATCCCACAAAATCACTCTAGCCTGAGAAGCTATTTCTCTCATCGGAAGATATGCCACATCATTTTAGAATGCCTAGTTGGACCCTAATGTGTTGCTCAATTCAGAAAGGCAATCTTGCTTTCTCAATGTTTTGCTTAAGATTTTGATGCTGATTTTCATTGGGTTTTGCATTTATAATATTTACTTCAAATGTTGCAGGCAACTGTCGGTGAGCTCTGGTATGTTGAGGAATATGACATATTAGCGCTTGCGTTGAATGGGAGAATGAAAGTCCGCCAGTTCCAGCTTGGCTGTTCGAAAGTGTGAACCAATCTATGAGAGTAGACGATTGAACCTCTCACTGGTCCCTATATGGCAGCGAAGTTGTTCACCTATTGATGGGATCATACGAACTCTGATGTACAGCTTATTCTCCTCCACTATATATAAAGGAGCACTCAAAGTTGGATATTACAGTGTATTGCTTGCTCTGTGAACATTTCTGCATGATACGTGAAAATTATAAGTCTGTTGAAAGTATGCAGTAATTTAGAAAAAGTGACGGTCTTTGGTGTAGAAGTTAAGATGGGAAGAGAAAATCGATTTCTCTCCCCAATTTTACGATCTCTGGTCTCTCTATATTTGCCTTTGTGCAGAAGACTCTTCTAAGACAGCTTTTTGCATTTTATAAACTGTTCTAAAGAAGTAAGCATCCAAAAAGGAATAAATTACAAAACCTTTGGTGCAGAAGTTAAAGAGAAAAGGAATGCAAGTCCCGTCCCTCGATTATTTGATCTCTGCTTGTGGTATCTCTACATTTGACTATGTATAAAACCCTTTATAACGTTTCATATTTTGCATTTCGAACCGATTGTAGACAGATCTAAAGGAGTGGGCATTCAGGGAGAAAATATAAAAGAAAAGCCAAAAGAGTGTTTCCCTCAACGCATACTTCATCCCTCTTAACAAATACTAAATTTCCTTTCTGGATGCCGAAGTGTCGAACCGGATAAAGGCATATGAGTAATGCAACTCATAAGCTTTCAACAGGATAAAGTATCAACGAAGCTTAGAGTAGGATCCAGAAGTTAAGGAAGCGACTAGAAGGGAAGCAACTGAACTAGACTGTTAAGGGTTAATTTCAATTTTCACAACCATAGTCTCTCATCCCTCTAATTGATCATTGTTGCTTTCCATTCTCAAATGCATCACCTGAAGACAACTGTTACTCTAGCTACCTTCAATTCACTTCCACGACACTCACAAAAAGAACAAAGAAAAGCTTCACATTAGCCCTCACCCCCATTCAAACGATTTCTCTCATGTCTTCGTCTTTACCTTTTTTTTTTCCCAGTAGGCGGTAACTATATTACCTTCAAAAGACATATCGACCTTCAACAACTATAATCCTATTCCTACCTTGATCCCCATAATATTATTGGCTATGTAAATAATTTGGGAGTTAATTATTGTGTAACTGTATTTGTTTAGGATTAGAAGGTTTGTGTGTAGCTCGGACATCATTTATTAGTGATTTAGAAGGATTTGTGATAGCTCTTGCTTCAGTGAAAATTCAACTAGTAGGTGCAATTAATCATTTATTCCATTTGGACGTATTATACTTGTGGGTGATTAATTTCAGCGAGGAATGGAGATCTAGTCGTTAGAGATTTCTGAGTGCTGAAAAAAACGATCTTGCTGCCGTCGGAATATGCCATAGTTCAGGGCAAGACTAAATCATTCTCATAGTTCAAGAGTAAATTTGATCCTCTTTCTTTATCAAAAGGCTACATGTTTCCGTCATTAGTCAATAAAAACAAATAGAGACCATTTTTATAAAAGTAAAGATATATTTAATTCCAATAATTAACTGGACAAATTTATTCGCAAGGTTTAGAAACAACTCTGGACTTTTGCCCTAAATAAAATGAGGAGAAATGAAAAAAGAAAAAAATAAGAGGATAAAGACAGAGTTTGGTTTAATAATTGGAGAGGAGAGGCGTGTGTCATGTGTGAAGGTAGATAAAGATGATGACATGGTATGGGCAAAGCGGCAAAGCCAGTGGTAATTGCAAGCATGAGCGTGTACGGCTTTACTATTTGACAAAAAAACAGCGCTGGCGTGGCACGCATCTCATGTGTTCCCCATTTGATACTCCCAGCCAACACCTGCTCTCCACACGCCCTTTCCCAACTCCAACATATAAAAATAAGTAAAAAAAAAAACATCCATCTTCTCTAACTTCCCTAATTTCATTTTTGCGAATCTCTTTCATCCTTCCATCCATCTTCCACAAGGTATAATTGCTCTCATATTCTTTGTGTTTATCTCTCTGTTTAACGACTCTTTTAATCTTTCTTGATTTTAGCCTGAATTGTTGGGGGGTTTGTTTAGTTATGAATTTCCTTCTTGTTTCAGTTTATTTCATAAAATTTTCATTTTCCACACTGATTTACTTCATTTAGGATGCTAATTCTTTTACAAAATTCTATTAGGTTGTTGATTGAATATTAGCGCCTTATAGAAGTCTGGGGCTTTTTTTTTTTTTTTTACAAAATTCGGGTTCTTGCTTTGGTGAGTGAATGGGGACTAAATGATTCTTATCAATAAATAAATACGTAAATGGGGATTTTTCTTTTGATCAGGTAAACTTTCATTGAAATACATAAACGGGGATTAAATGCTGTTATTTCCAGCCTAAAAACTTTGAAACAAAGAGTTTTCTTTTTCATATGAGTTCTATTTACCTCAATTTAATCAGTGATTTACGCTGGACTTAAACAGTATATCTTGTATTCTGATGTGTGATAGGCAAAGTAGTGATCAACAATCTACTGAGTAAATGAAATATACCATGTTAGCAATAAAATTTTGTTACTTTCAAATGAATTTAGCTTGTTTGTAACACGTTGGTCACGTTGCTCGTCCATTGTTTGACAAACTGGTATCTAATTCTGAGTAAAAGTACCTTATCGATTGTCCCCTTTTCTCCTTTTCACAGGACAGATAATAGCTTTTCACATCAAACATACAAAGTGGACTCAAATTACAGATGGATACCGAAAATCCTGCTCCGGTAATTGAAAAGGATACTACTGATGTGGAGACATCATTAGATAGGTCAGTTCTTTTAGATCAACTTCACTTTTTGTCGCATGAATGTCATATCTTTTATTTTCTTTTGTAGTATGGGAATCTGCGATAAGACTGGTCTTTTTTTCCCAAACATATAATGTGATTTTCATACAATTTTGATGCCAAATTGAATCTTATTCAAAGCTTAGCTTATGATTTTGTTAAATTTTCAAGGGCATAGACCCCTAATATAGATAGATCAGATTTATATATCTATGTACGGAGCAATGTTTTTGTTTGGATTGGATGGAGATCTTTTATTTTTCCTTTTGATATTAGAGAAACCTCATGTGAGTTCGGTGGGGATCCTTTTGTGGTGTATGATACCAGCAAGGCTGCAACTATTATTTTCACAACATAGATGCATTATAAAAAGCCCAAAACCATACCTTGTTGAATAATTTCATTTGTAGACATTGTCTCGCCGTAAGTTGGAAGGTATTGTATGCTACTTGGCAGTTTGAATAGTAAATTTAGATAATTATATGATGGAAAAGAATTGTTGCTTCTTATTTCCAAAATCTGTGATTTTCAGCAAGAATTTTAGTCCTTTCTGCAAGTTTAACTAAGCAACAAAGTCAGTTACGTAAGACAGCAGTTTCTTTTTCCAAACTGGTGATATTTGATGATTTTTGTGGTTAGGTCGATATGGTCCTTTTCATCTGTCAAAGAGAGCCAACTCTTGCAGTGTATTTGTTAACCTTGGTTAAGTACCATGCAGGCTACTTCGTTCCTTCCCAAAGGACATATGCTCGAATTCCCTGCTTTTCTAATTCAGGCACATTATGACCTTCCATTTTGAGCAGCTTATCTTTTGAAATGTAACAGACCCCTTTAAATTAAGGGGAGATCTGGCTCCGGTCTGAGAAAAACTCATAATAGAAAATATGTAGTGTCCATCCAATAAGTAGTCTTTTTGGCGGCCACTTGGTAAATGGTTCTTTCTTTATTACTTGCGGAAAGATACAAAGATTTTGAATAAATATGTAGTGTCCATCCAAGAAGTAGTCTTTTTGGCGGCCACTTGGTAAATGGTTCTTTCTTTATTACTCGCGGAAAGATACAAATATTTTGAATAAAACACAATTGCCAAGTTGAGTGCCCATCTTAACTGATGCTTGATTTGTTTCCAGAATACATGAGATTGGCCCAGCTTCCCACTAAATGAAACTCCCTGAATTTGTTTTAGTGTTCTGCAAGGTTGATTATAGCTAAACAATAATTTGAAGAAGACCAGTTTACATCTCGATCCTAGCAGATACCTCCTATGTGACATGGGTTCTTACCAAATTGCTAAAAGTTGAACTAATCATCTGACTTACCTGTGTCCAAGTCTAAATAACTTGGGCATGCCCAAGCGCCTGGTGAAATAGCATTAAACTAGTTGTGGAGTTGCAGAAGAGCATAATTCTACGTGTTGTTCTACTATATGAAAGTACCAACTTGCCCTGTATCAAAAAGAGGTGCACTATTAAACGCCAAAGGAATCTGTTAGATTCTGAACTGAAAGTGCTACTTATGAGAAACTCTGGGTCAAATTATGCCCCAAAGCAATAAAAATGGGGGACAAAATGGGGATCTGGAATTGTGAAGTATTACATTGACTAACTTGCAAAATTTCTTCACAAATTTAGAGAATGTATTTCTGCCTCTTCATAACTCTAATGCTTATGTGTTATGTCTTTGAATCCTCATAAAAGTTTCCAAATCTCAGGTTAAATACAGTAATAATTTTTGTACTCAGCTCATGTATTTATTTTGACTTCGTTTGGATTGCTCTCTGCATCATTATCCGTGGCAAATCTACGGCAAGTCCTGATTGTCAAGCTCTCTTGTTACAGCTCTCATATCGGCAAGAAGATTCAGAAGAAAGTTCCAAGAAGAATTCACAAAGCTGAGAGGGAGAAACTGAAGAGAGAGCATCTGAATGAGCTTTTTCTTGGTTTGGCTGATGCTCTTGGTAATTTCTTTATCGCTAATAACTTGCCCATGTTCATTTTTGACAAATCCCAGAAGTGGTTCCTCTAGTATACATTTTCAGTAAAGAGATTGCTGATTTATTAGACATGGGTGCCTTATTTTATTTTTTTGAAAGACTTGGGTGCCTTATTGTTGCAGAACTATCTGAGCAGATGAATGGAAAAGCCTCTGTATTGAGTGAAACTGCTCGATTTGTAAAGGACATGCTTTCTCAGATCAAGCATCTGAGGACAGAAAATACAACTTTGCTGTCTGAATCTCAATATGTAAGTGTCCTAATTTCTGCGAATTTTGCCAGCTTGGAGTCAGTGTCCATTTTTTTCTTTTTCATGTCCTTTGAACTTGGATTCACATAGAACATCGTGCCACCATGCAAACATGGTATTTAGAATAAATATGAGGCCCAAACTGAGAAGAGTTGAACCCCTTTGAAATGAGTCAGCCTTCTAATTAATTACTTAATGTGAGCTTTCCAGTAGGCCAATCGGTCTCTGCTTGATTGGCCGTGACTGCATGATCTAACTGAAGGAAGATTACAAAAAAAAAACATGATGTAATAATAAGACGGGGTTCGTTTGTCTATGAACGATTGTTTTTACCCTTCATTCCTCATCCAGGATGTTGGATCCACTCAGTTGTAGTTTATGCTTACAGCATGTGATTTTTTCTGCTGTTATTCTTTTCTAGTTCTGCAGCAGTGTTGTCAAAGGCGCGCTTAAGCCCTGAAGCGAGGCTCAAAACATGTCTAGCGCTTCGCCTCGCTTAATGTGCGCTTCAGTGTCATCGTTAAGGCTATAAGACAAACTTTTCCTGGCGAATGAGCGCTTCCTGAGGAGGAGACACTAAACAATTAATATTTCACTTATATCGTTAAAAAAAAAAAAAAAAAAAAAAATTCTTTATCCATACATTTGTTATTCATGCTTATAATTATTAGTCTGTGACTAAACATATATATTTGTACTTTTTTCTCCATTTTTCCTTTTTTCATTAAAGCCTACACTTTCTTTGCACTTAAAGCCCCAAAGGACCTTACAGCTTTTTTGTGCTTTTCGCTTTTGATAACACTGTTCTGCAGTCACTAAACCTGTTTTCTTGACAGCTGAGTGTGGAGAAAAAGGAGCTTCAGGACGAAAATTCAGCTCTAGAGGCTGAAATTAGCAAACTGCAAAGTCAGGTCAAAGCAAGGGAAGTTGAGACTAATCTTGACCTAAATCTAGCTCCTCCTGAAATACAGCGCGCAGAGTTTGCATTACAAAATAACTATATGAGATTGCCTGCTTCAGAAAACGCATTTCAGCAGTCGCAAATCATGAACCCTTTTTATGTCTATCCCTTGAGTTCTAATCCCCACGCTTATCCAGCGCCTGATGCTGCAGATTCCGCAGGTATGCCCACATCTACTGTGAAGAAACCACAGCCCAGATATCCCACTCCAACTGATGTATGGCCATCCGAGATCTTCGAAAAGCAGCCTCGGTTATTGCGACAGGAGGTTCAAGATGGTGCATAACAATAGTAGTTTAGAAGGAATGAGGCATTCATACATAGGGAATGGCATGTATAATTGGGTAATGTAGATTTAGACGATAAGCAGCAGATTCCGGAATACTTTGGACTTGCAGCTCTACGTGGTATATAACCTTTTGTTATATTTTGACCAACAATAATCTAGTTGTCTTTCGAGATAGTAGTTGGGGAGCAACCATAGAAGTGTTAGATACAGAAATGAATTTAGATGTTGAACTGTTACAATGTTCTTGCTGTTGAAGTCATTTTCAAGCTCTGGGTTTCTAAGGAGGCAAAATTAGTACTAGTCCATTCTATTTTGACAAGGCAGGAGACAAAGAAATGAATGCCGTAGTGTCATTATTGTATGAATCTTGAGAAAATGACAAAAACAATCACTCGATGTCTGGAGGAGGTTTAAAATAGTTACTTAGATTTATTCTTGAGCAGTTTTGGTCCTTGTTAAAAGCGAGCACTTTTAATGTTCATCATATATTTAATAAATGTTATTTATTAAATTTAACGGAAATAGTGAAAAAAATATTCTTTTTCACAGTTACAGTTTATGAAATTTTGCTAGTGATTAAATGTATTCATTTTTTGATAAACTTAATAGGATTAAAACTGCTCAAAATATATTCTTAAAAAGTTATTTTAGAACTATCCGAAATAAGGAGCCATTTTTGTCATTTTATGTAGGAATGGGATCTTGCACCCGTTTTTTTTTTAAGTTGGGATTACACTAGAACCTACCAGGAAATGGTCTTTTGTGTCGATCAAAGTAGTAAAAAAATCCTAGGAAGGGACAGATATACCGAGTTCCGGAAGTTTTGGTTGAGTTGTTGGACGGTCTCACCATCCATGCTAATTATTTTCTATTTTTTATTCCTCTGATGCATTTTTAACGTCGAGGTGTATGCTTCCAAAGTTTAGACTAAATTTCTTTCACTTTTTGACCGAATTTTGTTAAAGAAAAGATTTTTTTTTTCCGTAAAAGAACAGAATTTTTTTTTGTTAGTGTTTGGTTGAAAAATAATTCTTCAAAAAGATGTTGAATAGATTACCTAATAAGTTCCAACGGATTTTGAATTTTTTGTATACCCACTCCCATTACTTCAATATTATATTAGCAACCTCATACAGTGAACTCAACTCTAGATTTTAGTTAAGCCTTTCTTTTAATTATTTTTATTATTTCCTTGTGTTTTAATTAATACCATATATCAAAAGTTAAAAGGGAATCGTGAGAAGCAAGCATAAGGCAAAATAATTGAGCCACGGATAGAGCCAAAGTTATCCTGATACTTTCAGCTTTTAGCTTTCATAGATTCAACTTTATGTCTTGTGGAGATAATTTCTTCTCCTTTCTTTTTCTCTCTCTCTCTTTTTTTTTTTCTTTTCTAGTGGAAAGAAGTATTTTCTCCGGTAATGGACATAATGTATCAATCATGTTTTTAACTGAAAATGATTATTAATAAAGTAAATTCACTATATTGAACTTTTATTGTCGATGTCTCTGTCAAAAATCAAAATAAATGGAATTGTTAGTGGTCGATGTCTCTGTCAAAAAATTGAAGGGTTAGTTTCGAATTTCAATTTGAGAAACAATTAGGATTTATGATTTAAAATGATACCAGTGAAAGTTTACTGCATGACAAGTTTTTAAATTATTTTGGTTTTCTCCATCTTTTAGCCTGAGTAAGAATAGGAACTAGACATTTTACTTACGGAAAAGGGCCAAATATCCATACTTTTATTGGAAAAGGCTAAATATCTTTGCTTCGTTATCTTTGGTCCAAATATCTTTTCGCCGTTATCTTATTGGTTCAAATATCTTCTATAAAGTTAAGTTTGTTCAAAGTGGACATCCAGTCCTACGTGGCAATGACATTTGATGAGGTGGCATGCCACCTCAACGCTCCTAACCCATTTTGTCCCTCATCTCTCTAATTGTTCTTCCACCACTAAAATTTTCTTTACTTCCGCCACCATTGCCACCATTAACAAATTTAAATGGGAAGACTTCAGAAGTCATTGAAGACCCAGAATTAAAATCCAAAATTATTCTCGTTTGATTTGTGGGAGGTGCCTTTTTCAACCTTTCGGTGTTCCATGATTTTCCAGGGAGGGCAATATCTTTGGGGGTTGGTGGGATGGTAGGTCCTATTCATTGAGCTCTTACAACTCATAAAATTTTCCTTGAGGGTGTAATTGGTGCTAAGAACTTATGAGAGAATTGATACTATAACAGTAATGGAGTTGTGCTTGGAGTGGTGTCCTAAAGTTTCTATGAAACATTTTGCCTGTCAGGTTTATTTTGGAATGATCGATGCACTGCTGGCTAATGAGATTCTTCCAGAGGAGTACTAGAATCGTTGCATTCTTAATTAACTTTTAAGTTTCACATTTTCTTTTCAGTTCTTGGACTTGCATGGGATATTTGGGACCACAACAGTCGGAAATGTTTGCTGTCAATGGTGGTGGTCTGTGGAAGTAAAGAAAATTATAGTGGTGGAAGAACAATTAGAGAGGTGAGAAACAAAATGGGTTAGAGGCGTTGAGGTGGCATGCCACATGGCATCCACCTCATCAAATGTCATTGCCACGCGGGACTAGGTGTCCACTTTGGACAAACTTAACGGAGGAGGGGTATATTTGAACCAATAGTATAACAGTAGGGGTATATTTGGATCCAAAGTATAACGAAGGGTATATTTGGCCCTTTTCCAATAGTACAGGGGTATATTTGACCCTTTTCCGTTTTACTTATGATAATTCATATATTGTAGGCTTATTTTTATTTGCATTTAACCCTAGCAGTTTTAGAAAAATACTGCCTCCGTCTCAATTTACGTGACACCTTTCGAATTTCGAGAATCAAATAATTTTTTTATCGTGATTTTTATACCCTTTTAAAAATTTGAATTGTCTATTATTGTGACTTTTAGTACTTATTATGTAATTTTTAAATACTTAAATTTTATTTTAAAAGATTTTATGTTTGAATTTATGGTTAAAATTTAAAAGTTTGACTCTCGAAATTTTAATTGTGCGGAGTATATATTTTACAAAATCAATCTGAAAATTTTAGTCGGCACAGAAGCGAACGAAAGTAGTCAGAAATAGAAACACACTCGGTGCCTTATTTTGTTGTTTTCGCATAGAAAGGACAGGAGAAAACTCTCTCTAGCTTTACTCTTTCTCTGAACAAAAACAAATCTAGACCTATCTTCTTTTGCACTGCTACAACAAATGCAAATCTCAGACTTATAACTCTGTTTAGAAATTAAAAGTCACAGCATAATTAATTTTAGATCTTAGAAAATGGGAGGATCTGGTGGTGGTATAGGTAGCTTACTCAAGGTCATACTCGCCAACTTTGACATCCTTGCCGGGTATCTCTCCCATCCTAGTCCATTTTCCTAGTAGTATTTGTGTTACAAATTGATTTTTTTTCTAGTTTAATTCATAGATAATAGAGACCAATTTAGGAGAAATTTATTATTGTGAAGTTTAATTTTTTTTTTCTTGTGTGCTTGAAATTTCAGGCCGGTGGTTAGTCTGGCTTATCCTTTGTAAGTGGGTTTTCACTTGGTGATTTTTTTTTTTTTTTTTTTTCTCAAGGCCTGCTATGTGATTTTTTGGTACTGAGTTGTGGGTTATATGACAGGTATGCGTCAATAAGGGCTATTGAGACCAAATCCCCAGTGGATGATCAGCAATGGCTTACTTATTGGATTTTGTACTCTATGATTACCCTTTTTGAGCTCACCTTTGCTAAGCTTATTGAATGGTAATTTTCATTGGTTGAGATTTTTATGTTCTTTTCAGCTACTTATTAGTGTTTCTTCGAATTCTATGACAAGTAGAGATACTTGTCTCTTTATCACTTGTAAACGGAACGCTACAACAACAATTGTACTTTTGGGAATAGATTTGCTTTTCCTTAGGTCAGGGTGGATAGTGGCGGATTCAGGATTTTCACTCAGAGGGTTCGAAAGAAACAACAAAAGCTAAATATGGAAAACTATGTTGTCTTTGGGGATTGTACCTAGGACGTTAGAGACAATTTTGAACACCCTGGACCGCTTGAGCTGACTTTTTGCATTTGTTCAGGGTGTTCAAAAAGTTAATATATGTACATAAACACGAAAAATTTACCCGATATATACACTATAATTTTTTGCTGAGGGTGTTCGGGTGAACACCCTCACCACCATGTACATCCGCCCCTGCGGGTGGAATGGAAGAAAAGTGATGAAACAGATGATGGTTGTGAATAACCTCTTTTTACTTTCTTAATAATGAAGCCTTGAGCATTGATTTCATTGCCTAACTTATTTCGGTTCCTTCCTGGTGTTTAAATAGTTGTTATAGAAGAATGAAGGACTTTGAACTACTATATACTTCTATGTGATAACATGTCGGCCATTTTAAGTTTTACTAACTTGAACTTGGTAGACAGAGTCTTTTAACTTTAGGTGATTTCTTCCTATCTGTCCAAGCCTTGATAGACAAAGTTACTCAGTACCGGTGCTGGTGGGTGCAAGCTGGCTCGGACCCCACGGTTATTAAAAACCAAGAAAAAGTTTGGTGTTGTAGATTGGCAAACAAGTGATGAGCGATGACGCGCTACCTAAGAAACAGAAAGATCATCTGCTGATTGCAGTTTGCTATCAGATAGAATAGGAGTTGTTAAGTCAACAATCGTAGAAAAAATGGGAACCCAAAGTAATGGTGATTGAAACTTTGTTAGGCCAGGTAAAAAATGATTCTGATGTTTATCATAGAGTAACTGTCATGCTTGACAATAGTTTTGATTCATTATCGAGTGGGTTAGCACTCATATAGTGGAATTTCACCACTATATTTGAAGCAAGAACAGTGACCTTAATAGCTGTCTGTTTGATAATTCTTTGTGACGGTGGTCGTACAAGAATTTGGGTTGATAACTGCAAAAAATTAGCTGTGGCTGTGTAGTTGAATTACCTTGGTTGAAAATGATATGTTTGAGCACAAGGTACTTCCACATTGAGGTAAGGTTAGGAACACCCCCCTCCCCCTCTTTAACTCTGGGTCATGTTTCTCGTCATATTTGTCTTCTTTTTATTTCAAACGCTTCAATTTTCGGTGATGAAACCCTTTTGAATGCTGGAAACTAGATTTTCTGGCATAGTACATGAATCTCTTTTATATCGCTTCACTTCTAGTGAGTTTGGATGATTTTCCGAATGCCAGATCTGCATTTTTTTCCATTGATATGCTCTATTCACTTTTATATCAGGCTTCCTTTCTGGTCATATGCAAAACTGATTGCAACCTGCTGGTTGGTCATACCCCACTTCAATGGTGCAGCATATGTGTATGAGCATTATATTAGGCCTTATATCGTCCAGCGAAAAGCAGTCAACATCTGGTATGTGCCACGCAAGAAAGATGTCTTTAGTAAGCCTGATGACATCCTAACTGCTGCAGAGAAATATATACAAGAACATGGAACCCACGCATTTGAGGAGATGATCCACAAGGTATGATAATCAGTTCGCCTTTTTTGTTTATAGTTTGACGAAATGTCAAAGAAACATATAGAAACCAAGTGACTTGAGGCAGGCTGAAATCACAAAATTCAAGTGTTTAATTTATTTTATATTTCTGCAGGCTGAAGGAGAACGAAGGCCCCAAACCAGCAATTACGTGTTTTATGATGATGACTACAGATACTGAGCCTTGTACACTACAGGTTTTTTTGTTTGGTTTCTGCTGCTCCAGTGCTTCAGGAAAGGAAGAGATCTATGTGCTGTTGTAAAAAGAGGTGCCCTGAAACTGATGTTTGGTCTGTCTCCGTGTTAACTACTATCTTATGTTTTATAGAGTTCTTTGCAATCCCGTAAACTATGTATAAACGTGTAGTGCTCAACCTTTTCACCTGTGTCTTTCTCCTAGATATTTTTGTCTGTCACTGTTAATCTCAAGCAGTTTGTTAGTAATGATAATAATCGTTGCTCTATTTCACTTCCTATTACTTTGATCACTAGCTAGGTGACGGGTTCTGAGTGAGGTCGCGGTGATTGTTTGCGTGACTTGACTAAATTTAAAATACAGAACGCGATCGAGTGCTGCATTGTATTTAAAACTGGAAGTGCTGTCTGCCAGTGTACTAGCACCTAAAAACTTTTATTAATGTCTTCAATTTTTCTATGTTATTCAATGTTCCTTCAGGTAGTCAAAATCTGTATAGGTAGGAGCAAGTGCTAGCTTCACCAATGCTTTGGATACTTGTTTCTGTAGGTTCTCGAAATGTGGTTCTGTTGTACAGCTTTTGACGAAAAAAACAAGAAACAAGAAATAAGAAGTAGTTTTGGTGTAATTAAAAGTTTGAAACTTCCTGCGGACCCTAAACTTAGGCACCATGTCATATCATTGGCAAGTTGTTCCAATCTCTGATCAGGGTAAAATTACTATAGAATATCTTGCAAATTAAGCACATAAGTGATTTGAAAAATGACTTTACCAAACAATAGGTGAACAGCTTGATAACCTTTTTGGTAGTACTTTCTTATGTAAAGATTATTAGACTAATACAGTTCCCCGCTGAGCAAAAAAGATTAGTTTAGGGATTATTTTGTCAAAGTGTTTTGATGGTTAGTTGCTTTACCAAAACGTAGTAGGGAAAAAGCAAAAAGAAAGAAGGGGCATTCCGAGAATTGAACTCGGGACCTCTCGCACCCTAAGCGAGAATCATACCACTAGACCAAATGCCCATGTTGTTATCTATTCTATTTCTTACAGTACAAAGCCGCTTTCCAAAGACTTTTAGTGCTTTCCAAAGACTTCTAGTTCTCTAGAGAAGGCACTTTAATAGTTGGAACAACATGGAAATAATTCATACAATGAATTCCAGATTGTTTGACAATACAATTGACGATTTTTTCCCTTTTTTTTTTTTTTGGTTTGTTGTTTGTTTGATAGTTCGTTTATTTCATCAAAAAGAACCACTCAATAAGTTATCTTGTATCAATTTATATGGCAGTTTTTTCAATTCGGGATATCGTGAAATGTTAGACAACTTTTAATTTTGTAATTTTTTTTTATTTTTTTTACTATTTAATAATTTAAATTCATTAAGACCTTCAAATTCGTGAAAAGTTATCTTGTATCAATTTATATGGCAGTTTTTTCAATTCGGCATGTCGTGAAATGTTAGACAACTTTTAATTTTGTAATTTTTTTTTTTTTTTACTATTTAATAATTTAAATTCATTAAGACCTTCAAATTCTAAATATCGATACAATGTTTGTTTCTTGTCAAACTATCTTTTCAATCATTACTTTGTATCTTATTCCATTATCATTACTACAATAGACTAGTCAAATAGAATATAGGCCAAACCCATCGGGAGCCACCTAAGGTCTTTCCAGATCTTTCACTTAGACACCTCAAGTACGCCCTTTTTCATTTAGACATCTTAACTTGAATTAAAATGTGTTATTAGACACCTTTTGCAGAGGTGACAATGTGCGTGTCCTTCACATTTTTTTGGAGCGTGAAAGAGAATAATTTTGTGTTTTTGTTTTTTTTTTCTCCTTCATCTTCTTCCTCCCTCCTACCACTTTCTTCACCATATCCACCATATCTCTCAAAGCCACCAAATGGGCCACAAAAACCACAAGGATTCTCAAGATTCTTGCAATTTCAACTCAATTTCTTCCTCCTCTAAATCTCCCACAAGAATCACTAAATCTCCATCTTTCTAATTGAGACCCAATTGGGTTAAGAATTCAAAATATTGAGACAAACTCCACAATCTCTAGCTCCAAATTGTTGGTGGCACATGTAGATGCGGTGATCTTATATAAAGAGGATGGAGCGTCGAAATCACTCTTTCAAGAAAATATTATCTCCGTTTCCATGGCCACCACTATATTCAAGAAATGAAACTCAATTAAAGAGAAAACATAATATTATCTCTGTTTCCATGGCCACCACTATATTCAAGAAATGAAACCCAGTTAAAGAGAAAACATAATTTCACCTTTCCATAATTCAAAATCAATTGAAGGAGCTATCAAAATCACTGTTTTGTTAGTTTGGATTGAATGTAGCATATCTCCATTGAAGAAGAAAGCTGAAGCCGCCATTGTTGAAGCTCAAAGCTTCCAATTTGAATTTTCGGGTTGCCTCAAACGGGCTCCATTTTCAGTGGGTGATATCTCAAAAGAACCGGAACGTCGAGAGGAGTTCGAATCCGAAATTTGGTGCTATTTAGTTGAGATTTGAGGAACTCGCCATTAACGTAACTTAAAGCTTCAAATTCGAAAATCAAAATTCCGAATTGGAGGACTGCAAAAAAACAAAAAAATAATGAAATGGGGCTATAGATTAGTGCCAAATTTTGAATTATATGCTTCCAAAATGGATCAAAATCTAATGAAAACAAAAAAATAAAAATGGAGCCATTAGAAGAAAAAAAATTGTGCTCAGCAGTAGTAGAGGTGTAGAAACGGGGAAGGAGGGGTGGGGTAGGGTAGGTGGGGGAGGGTTTAGAAAAGTAGGTAATTTATTTATTTATTTTGGTGAAAAATAATTTTTTCCTTTTCTTTTTTCTTGTAATTGATTTTTAAATTATTATTTTACACCCAATTGCCACATGTCCTATTTTAATTAGTCACCGCCACGTCATTCGCGAGTGGATGACACTCATTTTGCAATTTTAGCTGATTGCGAAAAAAGTGTCTAAATGAAACACCAGTTGTCCACTTGAGATGTCTAAATGGAATAAAGGTCACTTGAGGTGTTCGAAGTGAAAACCTGACGACTGTACAATTGCGGCGATGGGTTTGTCCTAGAATATATTAGACTCTGTGTTTGGCCAAATGCAGTCATACATAATGGGATGAACGGATTGGGCGTTGTTATTCCACAATCTTTTACAAATTCATCTAGTTAAACCAACCTTGGAATTTGTATGAAACATGGAGTATTAACTAAGGAAATTATTACACGAAAGAAGGAGCTAAAGCCTAAAGGCTGGCCTCTATAAACTAAAGAGAGGAGAGCAATCTATTTCTTTTCACAAAGAATCCTTTAGCCTAAAAAATTGTTAAGAGGTAAAGAATCATTTAGCCTAATAAATGCTAAACTAACAGAAGAGAACAAGGTTAAAATTGATTGAAAAATAATGCGACTCCACAGCTACTACTTTCTCCTTTTTAATTTATGTATTACAATTTTGATCATTAAAACTAAAAATGAAAGAATGATTTTTTTATGAATTTGAGAGCTTAAACACGTAATCATATTTGTACAACAGCAACAACATACCCAGTATATTTCCACAAGTGAGGTTTGGGTGTACGCAGACCTTACTCCTATCTTTGCTTGGTAGAGGGGCTATTTTCGATACATCCACAGCTCAAGAAAATCATTTTCAAAAGATGGCACTACAAGAAAGAAGACATTGGCCAACAATTTTTTTTTTTTTGTCATAGTATTGACTATTGTTGCAAAAAGTACTTTTGGCAACAATATTTTTTTGTTGTTGCATAAACTTTTTCCATCGGTTGTTATTGGAACGCCATGCAACAGCTTTTTTGTTGTTGCCAAAAGTAATTTTTGCAACAATAGTCAATATATGACAACAAAATTAAATTGTTTGGCAACAAAAAAAGTTCATTTTTAAAAGTTTTATCATATATGCCAACAATAAAACTAAGTTGTTGTCAAATATTGAATTTTGCCAACAATATTATTTCTGCTGCCAAAGAGTTGTTACCATTTCAGCACTTTCTTGTAGTGTGGTTTGAAAGAAAATGTAATATTAGTATTTGTATGCACATAAAACTTTTGAAATTTATAATCTTAAACATGTCATAACATTTGTACGACGAGAATTTTTTATTAAAAGTAAAATAAAAAATAAATAAATTATGTTTAAATTTAAAATGAATTATGAAAAAACACGGAAATAAAGTATAATACTCCCTCCGTTTCAGTTTATGTGAACCCATTTGACTGGCTACGACATTTAAGAAAGAGCAAAGACTTTTGAAGTTTGTGGTTCAAAATAAGTCTTGAATATTTATGTGGTTGTAAATTATTTCATAAAGTGAATTTATTTTTAAATTAGGAAAAAGGTCATTTATTTTTGTATGAATTAAAAAGGAAATAGGTTCACATAAATTAAAACAGAGGGGGGTTATATTACAAGAAAAAGAAAGGGAAAATAGGAAGACACATAACAAACCCAGCTAGGAAGAAAGTGGCGGGAAGTTAGTTGATTAGAGACAAGACTGGTAGAAACAGAAAAGGCCCCGAGTAACCCCACTTCCTTGCCCCGAAAAACTTGCAACAGATTCACATTTTCGTTGACTACGTGGCATCAACAAACTATAACAATTCACCATTCCAATAACTATAAAACTAAAAAAAAAATCCGCGAGGGAAAAAGAAGAAGAGCTACGCTACGTATATATTACGCGCATTTACGTACTGCTCACAGAAAAAGGAGTGAGGAAATTAAACAGAGAGATTCACACACTAACGAAATTCTCATTTCGGTTCTAGAAGTTTCGATCCGAATAACTTTTAGTATCAAATTTTTGCTTATAGAAGAATCAACGTAACGAACGCTTCTCTTTTGCTATCAAAATCGAAAATTTGAAATCCGTTGGTATTTCCTCTGTTATTCTGATTACGGAGCCATAATCGACTTTGGCAACAGTGAGTGCTCTTTAATTACCTGTATTGATCTTCTTAAATATGAGTTTCGTTTGAATTTTGATTTGCTCTGTTGTATACACTGGTCAAACGTGTGTAAATTGGTTTGCATTGACCTAAACCCTAGCTCCTTGTTGGTTCTGATCATGCTGTTTGATTTCCTGCTGAATTTTGAACGCAAAATATAGGAATCTGTTTTTTGTTTTTTTTTTTCAATGTTTTTACGTGATATTTATAAGTATTTGTGATATTAGTTAGGGAGTTGTGTTACGTTGTTGAGGACTTCCTTTGTTTACTTTAACTTGTCACGTTTGGCTTCTCGAGAGTCGGTTTGACTAATCTTCAGAGCTAAATTGAATTAGATTAATTCAATATTTTAAAATTAAAATTTAGATGTTTTAAAACTATAAGAAAAATACTCTCATATTAATATGATGAAAAAATACATCTTAAAATATTGGTCAAAGTTATGTAGTTTGACTCTCGAGAAGCGAAACGTGACAAGTAAAAGTGAAGGGAGCGAGTACTTATTAAATAGGACGTGGATGTTGTCATGAGCAGAGTAGTTCTGGATATTCAAGGAGGTTTTGCTTAGATTTTAGGTGTCATTGCTACATGCTATGATGTTTTGTGTAAATGTGAACTTGATGCAACTTATGTGTTTGATAAGGTGACACTACTAGTGGAAAGTAATCTTAAATCATTTTTTGGTCATTCGGTACAACGTACAACGATATGAGAGCCTGCATTTTTTCTCTGTCTCTATTTTGTAGGAAAATTGCCATTTCTTAATAGTTTGTGTGGAGGTTCTTCTAGAAACCATTTTCCTTACTTTAAGCTTATTCATGATTATTAGTTCTTCTGAAATAGTCTGTATGATATTACTATCCTTAATATTACTGATCTCTTGAACGTAATTTTTTTTTGAAGTCTTCCTATGGAGGAACCATGGGGGCTATTTTGCTGTGTACCGGATGTTTGGTATTGTGATGATCAAAGAGCTAGAGTTCATATAACAGCTTAATGAACAACCTACAGAGGAACAGTCTTGGAGAGAGGAATGTGGAACAGGTGATGTTTATTGCTTAACTTCTCTATTCTTTGCTGCTTAAGAACGGAACGATATTGAAGAAGGGCAACAATTAGTTCCACTGTAACAGCTCCGCATTGTGCTTGGTAAATTTCCTTTTCCTCCAGGAATAGGTTCTTTTGTGAGAACCGAAAAACTCTCACCACCATTATGAGAAAGTTGGCTTCTTATTCTGAAATAACACTGTAAATGTTTGTATCATTTAGTCAATAAAGGAAAAAGTACAAATTGCAGGTGATCGAAGTAAGGGAGTCGTACTGGTTCACCTAGTCATGCAATGAATAGAATCAAGACAATAATTACATCAACACCTATATTTTTGTTTTTCAGACCTTTACATTATGTTTGTTTATCAAGGAGGATGGAAAAAGAGAGAAGGTTCCATGCAAATTCATATATTGACCAATGGATCTGAATACCTGCAATAAGCAGCAGTACATTCATTATGAGCGTTAACCGTTAATTTTAAAATTAGAAGTCAAACTTAAAATAACTTAAAGGATACTCAGTTATTTCTTTTTCTGGTTGCTCCACCACAGACACCTATATACTGTACTGCCTGTTATTAATTGGTTTCACTTGTAAAATGACCAGCTCCCTTTTTTTCTGGGAGAACATGTAATGTGATTATCTGCTGTAGAAATCTAAAAAAGCTATTCTCTGTTAGAAAAGAGATAAAAGCTAGCATTGCTGTCACAAATTAGATCCAGTTGGTTGAAGTTCAGTTCCATATACAAAAGTTAGCCTTCTGTATCATGATTTTAGCAGTTCAATCCCTTTGTTCCATGCCGTACATAGACCTTTCCTTTTCATTTCAATTCTAAAATTATTTTGGCACAAAATTTTCAGCTCTATTATATCCTTAAATAGTTACATGGATCCCATGTTCACTCTTTTGACCAGACTTCTTTCCCTGTTCTGTTTTAGAACTCCAGAAACTAAGATTTGGCCTTTTAAGTTTCCCTTGTCAAATAGTGGTACAATTCATATATTATCTTAATAACTGCACAAACCAAGGTTATTAATTTGAGGAATAAGGGAGTGTCAGTTGCTGATACGGTAAAATTTCTATAAATGAGCTGTTATCTTCAACCTACAGACCCTTGTTTTTGCAACTTGCAGGCCATTACAGCCTTAAAGAGAGGATCACACCTACTGAAGTATGGACGCAGAGGAAAGCCAAAGTTCTGCCCTTTTCGTCTTTCTACTGTATGGGCTTTGCATTAGATTTTGCATTATTTCCCAATCTTTTTGCTTATTTTTTTTCTCTGGTTTGCTTCTCCTCATAAGAGCATGCTCTTTGAGATATCTTTTCATCTTCCAAATCTGCATTTAACGACTCTAAATGCCATATATTAGGCAAGTATAGTTTAGAAATAGCCGATTCCTCAAAGTCTCAGCAGCACTAAAAAATGTGCTGTCAGAATGTTCAGATTTCTTTGAAATAAATGTCAAGTTCTGAACTACCTGAATTTAACTAGCTGGAAAGGTCTATTGCATGCAACAATGCACAAAAAGGAAATATCGGGTGAGAATAGCTGATAACTTAATGATCAAATTATGCCCTTCTTTGTACACTTTCAAGCCATATAAACTAAAAATTTAGGGCTCACTTGACTAACTGAAACATGGTCTTCTCTTATTTTAGCAAGGAACAGACTTAGAAACACCTTTCATATCAATGTATATACTTGGAATGGAAAAGAAAGCAAAAAAAGTTTGAGAAGCTCAAAAATATTTTGAAACATGTTTAGTAGGAGTCTGGGGAGGGTGGGTGTACGCAGACTCCCCCCCCCCCCCTCCCACCCCCAGTGCCCACACAGACACACAAGGGTCTTATTCTCTGCTTGACCTATACTGTGATACCTTTCTCATGCCAAAAGAGAGGATTGAGGTGAAGTCAGAGCATCCAAGGCCAGCTCTATGCTTATTTCTTTGTTCTACTTCTTCAACCCCCCCCCCCCCCCCCCCCTTCCTCCTTATACAGACACTCTTTTACATACAAGGGTCCTATTCTCTGCTTCAAATAAGGGGTACTCCTCTGAGGTTTTGTAACCCATTCTCAAATTATCATCCATCAACTGCTTCTGATGGATAAATTTCAGGATGAAACAACACTGATATGGTGTGTTGAAAAGGAGGAGAAACAGCTTCAATTGAATCAGGTTTCAAGGATTATTCCCGGTCAACGAACTGTAAGATCTAACGCTATCAATATCATGCACGCCAAACTTCATACTAAGCGGTATTGTGTGACTAATTGCATTTTTTATCTCAAATGAAATTGTAGGCAATTTTTCAGCGGTTTCCGAGACCTGAGAAAGAATATCAGTCATTTTCACTTATATATGGCAAAAGATCCTTGGATTTGGTAAGTAATACTTATAGTCTTAAGAGCACGCCACATTACCTTCTAAGTTTCAGCACCTGCATAAAATGGAATTCCTTCCCTTATATATTTCTTTTTGAGTAGCAAATAGTCATCAAACTGTTAGAGATATAACTAATTACCTATGTACGGGGAAGTGTGTGATTTAGATAACCCTTAATGATATGGACCTGAGGATTGAGCCACTTTTAATTGATTGATTAGCAGGTGGCTTTTTGAATGCCTTCCACAGTTTATTGATTGACTCTCTTTTGAGGTTAAAAATTCCGAGCTATGCATTTTTATTTCATATCTTAGTTGCCTTTTTGTTTTGGTAAAATGTAAATCTGTGAAATAATCTATGCAAGTAGTATGAGGAGATGGCAGAAAATTGGAAATTGTATCTTTATGCATAATTGCCTTTCTATGTTGGTCAACAATTAGCCAGTCTTCATGATTCAAAGGAATGGTTATCTTTGCTATTACCTTGCCTTAGGCATAGACAACTAACATTTGTGGCAGAGTGTGCAGTTTGTCTGTTTTTCATGATATCTGAACTTTGAGTCATTTGCAAGCTTCAGGAATAATATATTGTAGATTTTAGTAACTGCTTCTTTCGTTGGTCGAAATACAACATTTAAGAAAGTGGAAACTTTGTATTTGCATATCGTACTTCGCTTATATTATAGAGATGCATGTGCTTGTGTCCTTCCTATGAGTGAGAATTCCCATTCTTTAAATTCCAATGGGTTAATGAAGCACGATAGTATGAACCTCTGTCCTTGCAAAAACTTAATGCTCATTACTGGTTAGATATGGTTACCATAAAGATCATCATTAAAGCATGTCTTATGTACTTCCAAAGAATATGAACTAGTAATCTCAGAGTTAAGAAAATAGGCTGACGCAGAATATGGTGATTGTAGTAGACCATTGGTATTAATACAAAAATGAACAATTGAAGAATTTTATATCTTTAGATGATAGAAACAACGAATTGAACCCTTTGGCAGATCTGCAAAGATAAGGAAGAGGCAGAAGTCTGGTTTGTTGCTCTCAGGGCCTTGATATCTCGGGTTAACTGTCAAAAGTGGACAAGGGATATAAGACATGATGCCGCATACTCTGATGGTTCAACTTCTGTGACACAACGAAGTTTGTCAAGTAGTAGTGGAAGCAGCAGTACACCCTATGAGGTACTTACTGTGATGCTTTTCTCATTAAGCTGATTGATTTATGGTCTTGACTCCTTCTCTGTTCTCATTACAGGACCCAAAGAAAAATCAATTGTGTTCAGTACCATCTCAGAGTCCTCCAAAAAAGAGATTAGAAAGAGCATTCTCTGACTTTTTACTGTATAATTCAGCCGCAAAATGTTCTTCCCATAGAGAGTTTGCCGCTAGTTCCCTCAACTCAAGATCATACGGGAACTTAGATGATGAAATTGGGCGGAGCTCTACAGATACTGTCCGAATTAGTTTCTCCAGTGCCGTTAGTTCATCTAGCCAGGGATCTTTTTCCGCAAATATTGATACCCTTTGTGACATTTTAATATGGGGAGAAGGAATTGGTGATGGCCTGCTTGGTGGTGGGATGTGTGGACTTGGAAGATTTGAAGCTGCAAGAAGGGATGCACCTTTGCCGAGGATGTTGGAATCAGCATTACTACTTGATGCTCAATATGTTGCTTGTGGGAGCAGACATGCCATACTAATCACAAAGCAAGGAGAGATTTTTAGTTGGGGAGAGGGGTCAAGTGGCAGACTAGGCCATGGAGTAGAATCTGACGTTTCTAGCCCAAAACTTATTGACACTCTCTGTGGGTTGAATGTTACATCAGCAGCATGCGGAGATTATCACACTTGTGCTACAACACTCAGTGGAGATCTCTTTACATGGGGTGACGGTACCTTTAACTTTGGCCTCCTTGGGCATGATACTGGAATCAGTCACTGGACCCCCAAAAAAGTAAGGGGTCCTTTGGTTGGTAGGCATGTCTCATATGTCTCTTGTGGTCCTTGGCATTCAGCTGTTATAACATCAGTTGGCCAACTTTTTACTTTTGGTGATGGAACATTTGGTGCTCTAGGTCATGGGGATCGTAGTAGCACTGGCATACCTAGGGAAGTTGAAACTCTACAAGGACGAAGAACAGTTAGAGTATCATGTGGGCATTGGCACACTGCAGCTGTGGTAGAGCTTTCTTTTGATGATTCTGGTTCTAATAACTCCCCACCTCGGAAGCTTTTCACCTGGGGAAATGGGGATGACGGACAACTTGGACATGAAGATACTGCTTCTAGACTCACTCCATGCAACATCGTACAGTTGGATGAGATTAACTTCAGTAGAGTAGCCTGTGGCCATAGTATTACAGTTGCTCTGACAACATTAGGAAAAGTATATACAATGGGGAAAGCTGATTATGGGCAGCTAGGAATTCCTGGAAGTACTGGGAAGTTTCCTTCTTGTGTTCAAGGAAAAATTACAAATCGTTTTATTGAAGAAATAGCTTGTGGCTCTTTCCATGTTGTGGCCCTGAGCTCAAACTCTGAGCTTTACACGTGGGGAAAGGGAGGAAATGGACAGCTAGGACATGGGAATAATCATGATAGGAATACTCCTACACTGGTTGAAGCGCTGAAAGCAAAACAAGTAAAGCATGTGGTCTGCGGAAATAATTTTACTGCTGCCATTTGTCTACACAGAGAGGTGTCTATTGCTGATAATTCCATTTGTGCTGGATGCCAGAGTCCATTTAATCTCAGACGAAAACGTCACAACTGCTTTAACTGTGGGCTTGTCTTTTGCAAAGTGTGCACCAGTAAAAAATCTGTAAGAGCTTCTTTGGCTCCAAAGATGAATAAACCTTATCGTGTATGTGAAGATTGTTTTAGTAAATTGAACAAGGGCTTGGATACTGGATTGACCTGTCTACCACCGAAGGCCACTATTGGAAGCTTACAGAAGAATACTGGCGAGAAGGGGAAAGAGATCTCGCCTTCAGAACAAAAAGGCCTTCTCTCTAGGCTGTCCTCATTCAATTCATTCAAAAGGTCTAACAATCAACATTTTAAAAAGAACCAGAAGCAAGATTCAAATTCTGGCAATGTCTCTCCAATTCCTAATGGCAATACTCAGAGTGAAGTATCTCAAACATCAAGCCCGTTGATGTCTTTTTCTGATTGCCCTGAGAAATTGTCTGTTTCTTTTGTTGGATCAACAAGTCATTCTCAAGCTGGTTCTCCTGCTTCTCTGGAATCAAGTTCATCTTATTCTGTGTCATTGAGATCTTCTTTTGCTGCACAAGCAAATCACAAGGTGGATCTTGATGATTCGAAGCAAACAAGTGAAAGTCTGAAAAAAGAAATTTCAATATTGAAGGAGCAGGTAAAAATGGCAAGGTTTTTCGTCAAGCCTCTTTATTGCTGCATTCTTTTTCTTAGATAAAGCAAGGTAATTTTATCAAAGATAACAGATGAAAACAACATCAATAAAAAACTTTGTTTTAGTTATTCTGATTGATCCAAAATAGTTTTTTCATGCACAATATCCTACAGTCCATTGACAAAGATTGTGTTACTGAGGTTTTATAATATAGCATAGCAACCTATTGCACTAGATACTGATACTTCTCTTGCAAAGGATTTCCTTGAAATATTCCAAGGACCAACTGATTAGAAACAGCAGCCAGCTTAAAAGTTATAGTAAACTAATTAATCTGTATGCAGTGTTACTTCTCCTTTAAACAAAGAAATTTATAGTAGAAGTTGATCTGTACGAGCTCTATTGCACCTGAGACATACCCCATGCAGGTAGAGATTCTCACCCAGAGATCTCTATTCTTAGAGGCTGAGCTTGAGAAAAAGTCAAGGCAACTACAAGAGAAAACTGATGAAGCTAAAATGGAAACAGACAAAAATAATGCTGCAAAGGAAGTCATCAAATCTCTAATGACGCAGGTAGACCTTTTTGTTCTATATGTTTCATTACATTCTTAGTTATATTCTGCAGTTAATTAAAACTGTTTATATATCGCTAAAGTGTACTAATAATCAATCAGATTTGGAAATTCGAATTTTCCTGTGGAAATTTTCTGTTTACAAAGAAAATTGTTTATCGATACATCCAGCTGCCTCTTTGACTTGTCCAAAGTCTAGCACAAAAACCTTGATAGAAAATAAGTCAAATTAAGTACCTGATAAATAGTTTTGGCATTTAACTTAGCAGGGAGAAAGAAGAAAGGAGAAACAAAAAGATCTATGTAAGAGAATGTGGAACCAATAAATGTGAAAATGAATGAGTGCCTAACAGAAATAATAATCACAACTGTTAGAACTGGTAACGAAGGTACTTCATTACATTACATTCCAGTTCAGTTTTTTTTTTTTTCCAGTTCAGTTACTCTAGCTAAGCAATATTTTTCCTTTTTTATGATGTTATGTGATTAGAGTTGAAAATGGAAATACGATCATTGCAGCTTAGCCCCACAATGATTTTGATCTCAAGATAGTTCGACAAAATAGGTTGTGATTAGAAATAGCATATAATGGAGATACGTTAGAGGAAAATAGGATATACTGGCATGATGCATTACATGCCTGAGTGTTCATTGACTTGGGAAAGCACCCTCTTTAGCCCTGCAACTGGAATTATTCTTTCCAAAATTCAGGAGCAGTTCTGGATATCTTCTGCTGTTATTCAATCCAGAGAGGACTTAGTTTACACTTGGGACAACTTTCATCCCCCTTATAGGTCTCTATCCTTATTTCCGTCTGTAACTACTATTCATTGAAGCATTCTTATTATTGTGCTTTTTTTCTGGATTCTCTGCTAGGTAAAGGGCACCACTGCAAGAGCACCTCAGGATGGTTCTGCAGAATATCTGATCCATTCGATGATGACACCTACAGTGCCTTGAACCTTGTATCTGAAGGACTAAGGAATAAACCAACCAGCTCGGATTTCATCATACTCCTATTCTTTTTGCACTTATCTGCTGATCACAGAAGATCTATGGTAGGTTTCGAGATTACTTATTCATTGCATTTAACTATTTTGTCAGTGAGTGGTTAATTATGCTTCGGGAAAAAATTGGTTAGTTATAATCTGGATGGAGTTTACTTCGGGTAAGCATTGATGCCTTTCATGCTCCTACTGACTTTTGATTGATATAGACTTTAGAATTAGTCATCAAACAAATAAATGGCATTCTTTAAGAAGATAAGGTAATACATCTAGTACCTTTCTTAAAAATAATGGAAGGATTATATATATATATATATATGTAAAAATGGTTAGTTGTAATCTGGATGGAGTTTACTTCAGGTAAGCATTGATGCCTTTCATGCTCCTACTGACTTTTGATTGATATGGACTTTAGAATTATTCATCAAACAAATAAATGGCGTGCGTTAAGAAGATAAGGTAATACATCTAGTACCTTTCTTAAAAATCATGGAAGGATATATCCTTCCATGATTTTTAAGAAAGGTACTAAATGTATTAATCTGGAAACATATCACTCTCAAGTCATTCTTAACCAAAGTGTGTGTGTGTGGTGGGGGTTATGTTTGTTCAAATTGATAATCTAGTACAAGTGGCAGCTTTTTTTATCTATAGAAACTCTATGCAATTTAATTTCTGGAATATAGCTTTAATGTTAAAGACTTATAGTTTGTACAAGGGGAAGTTTGGTTGATCCTTTTTCTGGCAAAAAGGAACCTCAAGCTGATTCTGGTGAGCATACAACTATAGGGTATCATTCATTCTAGCCCAAGCCAAAAGCAGCAAGTGTTGTATCCTCAGCTCAAGCTAACCAGATCCGAGAGAATTTAATTCTTCCTTCTTTAAGAAAATGACACAAAAGCAACTTCTTTAACAAAAGCAAACTCGCACCATTTTCTCTAATCAAGAATGAAACCCCTCCCAGTGCTTTGAAGTTTCTGAGAGAAGCTATTTGAAATATGTCTTGTTACTACTATATACCAAGTGGCATAGTATTCCTATCATACGGTCGATACATGCCCATGCTGCATGGTTGACACTCACTCACACTATTAGACCATAATCTGACTCTAAATATTGTTAACTCAGTATATTTACTTCAGTTAATTATGTCTATCCCAGATAATCATCTTGCCACTGGCCTATGTCTAATTTGTAGCTTGTTGCTTGTTTATTTGTCCGTTTGCCAATGTTGTATTCATGGTTCTAGTCATGCATTGTCTAAATCAATCTATGTTTTCTGCATTTTGAAATGGATGAAGGGCCTATTGCATCAATTTGAGGATTCTCCTCCGGCTTGCTATCATGCAGAAATGATCCTAATTTTTTAAGTTTCCACCGTAAATGAAAGGATCACATCAGCATTCAATTGCATCATGTGAAACCACAAGTATTGGAGAACTATTTGATAAAAAATTTCTTATCTCAAATACATTTTGATGGAAGTTATCTGCATCCCTGTGTATGTGCAGTTGGAGATGTCATCTATGTTACTGAAAGCTTCAGTCTTGAAAATCTGAGAATATGAGATGCACGCCAACTGGTTCAAGGGCAGGAGTCTTATTACCAGTATGACGATTTGATACTAAAGAAGCTGTCTCTCTATCAGAAAGTGTATATTCAATTTTGCATATAGAGTGCAGCTAATATCCTTAGTACACATTAGGATGAACGGAAGGCTGATGTGTCTATGATGAGTAGGTGAAAGGAAAATGAAAATGGCGACAATAATCAACCGACTGTGACATGTACTTCCACGTTCGAATTCATTCAGCTGTTGAAGTACCTCTTCTTTCCCACTTCATGCCGTTCTCTTTCTCCCAATTGTGTAAAGAAGTACGAGGATTTTTTTTTTTCTAATGTCACTCCGAGGATCTAGATCTTTTCAATTTTGACGATGTTACTGTAGAATAAAAGTTTTAACACTACGAGTATTCTGATCAAATACATAAAAGCAACTTATTCAGTAGAATTCGCAGTTTCTCGAGCATCGAGTCTAGTTCCCAGCTTTAAATGGTTATATTTTCACATGCCGCTAATCTTTAGGTGCAGTGTTGTGAGAAAAAAGAAAATATGGTATTGTGGTGCCTTCGGATGACTTAAAAAATATTATAAATTGAGAACTGCAAATATATTTTTGTTTATGATAAGTTCTTACTAAATTAGATGGCTACTCGATATACCATTTAGTGATGTAAATGTTACTTATATCATTATGCCAAAATAAAAAAGTGAGGATAAAAAAAGGACCTTACCATTGTGTTTTGACAATCTAAAGCTACAGTGCTTCTGGGCCAAAAGTGTTGGCTCTAAGAGTTCTGAGAGCAAGCTGGGTTCATCCTTGTAAGTACTTAGGTGCACTTGAATCAACTAGGAATATATGTAGACTGCATATGTAATTTTATTATATGCAGGTGAAGTGAATTGGATTCACATTTGTCTTTTTCTATTTTGTTATCTTTGGAAGTTTACCATTTTCTTCAAGATATTCATTGTTTTCATGACTGCATTAACATCAAATCCTTTTAACCTCATCAGTAATTCTACTCACTTTCCAAATGCATGCCCTCATTTGCTTCTTCCAAATCATCAACATTTCGTTTATGCTTGTTCCCAAACCAGCAAGGCCATAGGCAATGATTTTAATTTTTTAAAAGACCTTGACGTGCATCACTCTCTGGTGCATCCGCAGGCAAAGATGCTTGTAACCCTTGTGCCAAAACGTTATGATTTCTATTGGGCCTGATTGTCCCAAATGGATTTTACCAGTATCCGACATGGACACACGAAGTCTAGCCTTTCTGCTGGAGCATAATGGTGAGCTGAAGTCTTCTTCAATTTGGAATGTCTTTCAATTTTGCTAATATGTCTACTTTTCCCTTTGGAATATCTTTTATCCATACGGGGCTGTCAGAATTTCATGTGGAATCACCTGATAAAAGCATTAGAGTAATGGCAACGAGTAACTCTTGTTTTCAGAATTTTCATGTGGAATCACATGATAAAAGCAATAAAGTATATTTCTTGCTTGAAGATATAACAATTCAACTAGCAATTCTGATTGTTGTGGTTAAAGGTAAGAATATGGTGTAATCTATTGCTCAATATGGACAAATGGTCTCTAGAGATGTATAAGTGACAATGTATGAATGTGGGAGTATGCTCTTCTAGTTCTAGGAAAGGGCCTGTAGACTTTGTCTAGCGTGTTTATGTATTCCTTTAGATCGAGAGGCCTATAGGGCAAATAATAAGTAAAATAGAAAAAGATACAAAATGATGAGAATATCTGACATTTCAATCGTTAAAAATCTCTTATTTTACAAGAACAATTCAAAAGAATGAAAGAAAAAGATAGATGACACCAAAAAGGTCATTTTAATTGAGTTTTAAAGCTCTTATCTTGTCCAGAAAAAAAATAAGTTCGATTTTCAAAAAATTTATTTTTCTTTCCCTTCATTTCCCAGACTATGGTCCGAATCGAGTTTTTCGTTGCCTTCATCTCCCTAGACTTACCCCAAAAAGGGAAAAGTTAGGGAAAGCTCCGTTCTTGAAATTGAAAACCAACGAAAGAAACTAAGAAAGGGAAGAGAAAATTGGAACAATAACAAGAGGGGAAATAGAAGAAAATTTTCATTTGGCTCTCCATTCTCCACCTTTTTAAAAATAAAATGAAATCAAACAAGAAAAAAGAATCTTGTACCTTCTTTTCTTTTCCAAATCTAATTAATTAGCTTGCGGAAGATACGTACCTTTAAGAAACATCAAATAGGCGGGTTGGTAAAAATTAGCGTCGAAATGATGTGTAATAAATGGGTTGAAATTATTAAAAATTCTTAAAAGTTTGGAAATGGATCAAATTTGAATTGAAATTTAAAAATAAATTTGAGTCATGGTATGCGTAGAAACGATTTTTTTGAAAGAATTTTATTTAAAATATTTTTTCTTAAAAAAATATTTTTCTTGATTTTTCGTAAAAAAATATTTTTGAAAATATTTTCGTGTTAAATATTTTCGAGAAAAGCATTTTTTGTGAAAAATATTTACTTCATATTAAAACATCGCTGAAAATATTTCCTTCATATTAAAGATCTAATCAATACAAAAAAGTGTATACATAAAAAAATAAAAGTAAATCTCGAAGATAATAAACCCAAATTTAAGTAAATGTAAATCAAAATGAGCTAAAAAATTGGATTTACCAAAACTTTTAGTATTGGGCAAATTAGAGATCATTTTAAAATGGTATGTTGGGTTGACCAAATTTAAAAATCAGATTAGCAAATTATGAAATTATCTTCCATCGTGTACCCAAGAAATATTTTCCCATCTTTAAATTTTGGCCCGAGTTGAAGGCGGCAAGATGAAATCACAATGGATCTCACACATCGTTTTTACCGTGGCTCCAAATTTGAGACCCCTAGTTACCTTCATGGTACTTTTTCTATTAAAGTTGACTAATTATGGCCTCTTGACGTCGAAATACAAAATCCGCTTCACTGGAGGTATTTCCATCAAGTAAACATTAGAGAAAGACTCTTCTCAAAAAAAAAAAAAATTACACAGCAGAAGCTTGGCAACATTTCACCAAAAGATGAACTACATTTAAGAAACTACTGCAAGCAACTTATCATCTTCCACTTCCAGCCCAGCTTTCAATTTACATCCACGGAGTCACTTAGAACTTCTTGAGCTTCTGCCAAAGCTGATTCTCTTGCATCAGCAGCATATAATATCTTTTTAACTGCCACAGCCATCTGTGAAATGTAACAAGCCCAACCCCCATTGATTAGATGACTCGTAATACATGTTAGTGACAGAATGTAAAAACTTTGCTCTAACGGTGAGATACAGAAGGAGCAGTGTATTCAGCATTATGCTATACATAATTGTCAGTCAATGCACAACCACTTAAATGAAAATCTTTATAGTATCATACATCAGCTAAAGCAGTTGAAAATGTCTAGATAATGGGCAAAGGAGAAGACATAGGGTCAAATAAATTCTCTGCAACTCTTCTGACGTAATGCTGAAAAAAGCAAAGTAAAATAACCTAGGCCATATAAATACTCTCCTTACCATGTTATCAATGTGAGAATTAGAAAACATTATCGGAACAGTAAAATAACCTAGTCCATATAAATACTCTCCTTACCATGTTATCAATGTGACAATTAGAAAACATTATTGGAACCGTGTCCAAAGAATATATTCCCAGAGATGTTTGTTTGTGGTATATCAATTAGACACACACAAGAAAGTCACGCTATAGAGAAGAGCTTTTGGTAGCTAGGCAGCTACATCACAATCATTCTCTTTTGGTAGAGATGGGAGAGAAGAGCTTACCGGGACATCTTCTAGATCTGGAATCTGACAGAGAATCTCAATATCTCGTAACTTAGCAAAATAAAAATCTCTTTCTTTCTCCAGGTGGTCATTAGAGAGCTTGAGATCTGTAACCTGGACGGTTAAAATATGAGTACCAATAAGTATTCGAAGTACTACCACACAACCGAAACAGTGAGTTTACAACAGGAAAGTAGCAATTGTGAGTTATATAATTACAAGTGGATACTTATCACAGAAAGAAATGAAAAACAATAATAACAACTATACCTCAATCTCGATCTAGTTGGGATCTATTATGATTCCGCGATATCCGCTCCACTACTCAATAATTTATCTTTTAGGCAAATTAGAGATTCTCTAAAACTAGGAATTCTTTAAATCTTGACATATCCTACGCTGTCATATTATCTCTAACCAAACTTTAAAGACTCCTGTCAAAAACCAAACCTAATGTCAAAAAGAAGGAGAAAAAAGTAGACCAAGAGCAACAAATGTGATCCCTTAGTACGTAAACAAACAATATCCTAAGCTTCAGATTTTCTACGTTTCGGAGTAGTTTAGCAGTCCAAAAAAGCTTCAGCGTATCATTAACCATACAGAAACAAGTACTGTGATTGACCTTAAGCCAGCTTAAATCGAGCTTAATACTTAGAAGACACAATTATTTATTCAATCAATCAATCGGCTGAACCATAAGTAATAGGTTTTGAAAGATCCTACTTCACACAAATATTAGACTATTACCTCCTTTGACAAAGCCTGAATCTCTGCTGAAGAATTAACCCCACTCATTACTGGACTTGACCTTCCTTGTTTTATTCCTAGTAAAAACCATAGTTTAAGAAAAGTAATATTAACGAAGAACACATAAGGAAAATACCACTGCCGCAAACCTGTAATCTTAGTAATGCCTTCCCCTAATCCTGGGTTATGATAGTTGTTAGTTTGCAGTGACTTTGCAGTTCTCTGAGAGCTCTTCACATTTCGTTCCCTCCCAACCTTACTTCTGCGTTCCAGGGGATTATAATTCCTGCACACTTACAAGGAAGGAGAGATAACTAATGAGAATCCGGCATCCAAGTTTTAGAAGTAACAGAACAATCAAGTATGTGAGGAGAAGCACATACTCATTCATAATACCACCATTTACAGACTCACAATAACGCTTCATCCATTGCAGGAACTCCAAATTATCCAAAGGACGACCCTTAACAAGCCTGTTAACCTCAATATGCTGCAAGCAGAATGGAAATCAACTGTAAATTTGACCAAAAAGAATCATCTAGTTCCTCTCCGTAGCAGGTTGTTTTGTTTCACCATGGCTAATCCTTAGTTAAAAAGGTAGCTGTGCCGGTAATGCAGAACGGAAAATCTCAAAGGAATCATTCCTCCAAATCAGTGTCGAATTAGTATAACTGAATTTTCTAAAAAATTCTCTATTTTTTAACGGTGGTGTCCAGGCCAACTTGCGCACACCTCGACTTTTTCACTGGGTGCCTTCTATCTCCCAGCAGCACAGGACTCATTGTTTTAAATTTATTGTTATTATTATTATTATTTGTACTATAAGATAAGCACCATCACACATCCGAAGTGCTAAATACAGAAAAGTAAAACTAGGTGAGACAAGTATGTTGAAAGATTTAAACCGCACTTCACATGAGAAACAAAAAAAAAAAAAAAGCATTATCTGCCTTGAGAGGTTGCAAATGGAAAGAAGGGAGCCAAACTTTCTCAGTAAAAACATCCACATAAAACTTGAAATGTGTTTCATAAGAAGTTACCTTGTCAATTTTGAGCTTGTTAAAAACATCTTGCAGCACTTTGTAGTTTTGGATCATGTCATATTCAGTCTTTGCGTCAAAGTTGACCTGTAACAAAATATGCTCAACATCAAAGATGCCACAACAAACGAAACATGTTACATAGGACCACTAGAACATCACATGCAGTAATCACCTTGTGCATTGGAACAGCTCCAGGATAGGTCATGTCCATCATCTGACACTGCACAGCCCCAGATGCAGCCTAACATAATAAATTTGTAATTCATATATGTAATAAAACATTAGAAGAGAAACAAAGTCAGCAACATTTCAAAAGGTAATTATCATTTTAATTATACTGTATTACCTGTAATACTTACTGGTTAAGTAAGGGGACAGTATGAAGGTTGCTAAAATGTTGGCTAATCATTCCACCCATTACAAAAGATGAAACTAGAACCTTTAAAGCAAACTGTGATATCAACCCCACTTCACAAATAAATCTCATACGCATTTGCTTATCTAGTAACATAAATTTGAAAGGAGAATGTGAACACCCATTAACTATTTAATCTGTTTATAGATCCACATACTCCTACTAAAAAATTTGATTGGACACTCCATGATTTCATATGAACAAACTGAAAGCTAAATTTCCCACCAGAAACGAGAAATAAATGTTTCCATTGTCTTACATGATAAAACAGAAGCAACATAATATGGTCCATTTGCATTCTGTATTCAACTGAATATTAATCGAACTAGAAGTAATATAATTCTACCCCATTCATCAGCATGTTATTCCTGTGCCTTTTCTCAAGAACTGGACCTTTACATAAACCAAAAGGATCATTAACACCGTTATAGGTCGAACATAAATGCATCACCTAAGTGTCCAGGATTATAATTCAAAAGAATTCCATTGCACTTTACCCTAGTGACGAGTACCAAATAAATCCTTTGCAGTAGAGAGACGTGCCACGCCTCTTAACTTTTACACAAGTAAATTAAATTTCTCATAACATTATATTTATCTTGAAATATGCTACATTGAGGATTAAGATAACTAGGTGAATAAAATATATTAAGATAGACCAGTGAATTTCTTCATGTCTCTGTTTAAATCATGAAAACTTATAGAAACAACTTCCTGGGGAAAATATTGAATTATCAAATCAACCATAGCTGATACACAAAGGATTTTATAGCCACTCCAACTCGGGTACCAAAATCTGAAATCAATGAATCTCACTGAACACACAGCTACACAAAATGTAGATGCTAACTTTAAAAAACAATTGAGGAAAATTTCGCAAAAAGCAGCCAAAGGAAAAGCAGTAAACCAACAATGCCTTAATCAAACTAGCTAAGTTCCATATATGAATATCAATGTCTAATTCTCATTTACACCTTAACATTTAATTCTCATTAGCATGTATAACACGATAACGGGGAAAAGAAAAACAGAAAATAAAATTTGAGGAAAGGCGCAATTTCTGGAGAAGTGAACATGAAAATTGCAGCATTTATTTCGTTACTCTGAATGAAATAAATGTGGCCAGGAGGTCACCGGTTCGAGCCTGGAAACAAACTCCGACTATAGGGCAAGGTTGTGTACAATACACCTTTGTGGTCCCGCCCTTACCCGGACCCCGCGCATAACGAGAGCTTTGCACCGGCCTGCCCTTTTTTTACTCAGAATACGACAGAAAAACTATTTGAAAAATCAAATAACTTACAAACAAGAATAAATTAAGAAATTCCATAACAGAAAACCCTTGACATTCACCCAAAACTCGAGATATAGAAAAACAAAGAAAATGCAAAACACGAAAGAAAATCAGAAATGGAGGATACCTCTTCAATGCGAGTGAGATTAAGCTGCAACCTAGCATTAATCCATGTCAATAACTCATTTCTCCCAACAAAATACGCACTATCCATTATCCCTATATTCGCCATTCCTCTTTCGTTATTCCTAAAATTTCCTAATAAACCAGATGAATGGCTTTATATAGAAAAAGGAAAAATAAAGCAAGTCACGTAAATGGAATGTGAAGAAGAGAGATATTTTTATAGGACGGAAGAAGAAGGGAGAGAGAGTGCGTAAAGTAAGGGATTTTTGTAATTCAAATTATACAGTTTTAATATATAGCCGTTCCGTTTTATTCATTTGGAATTTGTTAGCCTAACCCCGCAATAAGTGCATAATTAATTAATTAATTCAACTAAATCTTGATGAAATTAAGATGCAAGCAAGCGTGGGAATTTAATTCTAGTTGTATAGGAATTTTTAATTAGGATTAATGGATTATTAAAAGGAAAAAGAAGGGATGATTCTAGCTTCTATACTTGTTTTGGGGAAAAGAATCGTTAGCTTTTTTGATTAAAAAAAATAGGACGAGCGTAAGAGCGGACTGACTGCAAGAGGGAAGCTTTTTGTCACTTTCGTGTTTGGTTTTCAGCAATTGCCAATTGGTCATTTTCTTAAGTTTGGGGGGTCCCAATTGACTTTGTCACATCATGCAAACTGAGTCCCAACCAAAACGCTTCAAAAAAAAAAAAAAATTTGAACCAAAATACCCCAACAAAAAAAAATATTACCAAATACTTTTCCGCGCTAAAAACTAATTAATAATTATAAAAAAAATTTAAAATTAATATTTAAAAAATTTGTTGCCTTCCATTATAATATGACCATAGATTAAATTAGACTCGACCAAACTTTAATATTTTATATAGAACCCTACTTATTTTTGTCGAATAAAAATATGTTAATTAATCGGATCTTAGTGGTTGAAAAGTGCTCGAACGCCATATTTCGCTTGGAACTGACATTATTGAAATTTTTTAAAACTTAAACTTGTTCATTAATAATTAATCAAAAGTTAGTCAAAATAATACAAAAAAAAAAATTTAATTTAATTGCATCATTCATATTCGAGTAGATGAAAATACTTAAACTTGTTCATTAATAAGAAACCCAAACTATTTAAAATACAATCATCAAAGTAAGAAAAAAACTTAAAAAACATTCATCAATTAATTGAGGATCTTGTTTGCCACCAAAAAAAAAAATTATAAATACTTCCACCGCGAGAAGTTTGACCACCATGCCGTAAGGGACACTTGCGCTTATCATGACCAACACAATTGCAACAGCATTTTTAAGTGTATCTCTGGTGGAACATCCATTTCATTATAAAACGCGAGTATGCATTCTTTCCGAATTGTGATAAATGCTTTATTTGCAACCATTGAAAATGGATCCCATGGGCTAATAACTCACTACCAAGTGGGTAGAACCTTCCAAAGATACGTTCTTGCATAATTTTAACCGTATATTCCTAAATATAAGTGCTTCTTAAATTGTGATAAAACACTTGAAGGCACGAGAACATGGCGTGATATGATTGCCACTTGCCGCATGTGCATTTGAATCTCACAAATTGTGTGGACTACCTCCTTATGGTGCACACTTGTTGTGAGTTCAAATATGCGCTCGGCAGTGGTCGTACTCCATCCGATCATGTTTCGAGCCTTATATTTGTGGTACTCGAAACTTTTTTGACTCGTTTTACATCCATCTTGCATTGCGTGTGCTTTGCCTCTTTTGAAATCGACGAACCGCTCCACAACCTACTTAAATGTCATTCTAATTGCGGTGACGGGTAGTCCCCGTGCGCATTTCAACAAGCCGTTGAACGACCTCGAGTTGTTTGTTGTCGCATACCGCATCGCTACCTTCATCCTCGTGTAATGTCCATTTGTCTTTATCAATTGCATTCAACCAGCCGGGAAGGCTTCCTCATTCGCCCGCATAATAATATCTATCTACGAGTTAAACTTCTTAATGATGCTCATTACCACATCCAATTGCTGCGGGATTCGATATGCCTTTTGGAAGTTTGCCTTCAAATGCCTTAAACAATAACGACGGTAGGCAAAGAGTGGTTACCCCCGCAAATTGAACATATTGTGCAATATGCCAAACATCGTTCGGTATCACATATATTCCCCATGCGATCCTTAATAACGTGTTGAAGTAGTCCAAAAACATAACGTAAATGCTCTAAAAAAATACAAGAGAATATAGCTCCATTTGCATCCATTCTAACTACACTTTATGTCATACTTCCCGTACACATGTGTTCCATCTATTGGTTGGCGACAATGAGCAAAACCATTAATGCATGGTTTGAAGGCCCACAACACAAAATTAAAAAAAGAAAAATGATATTTTCCATTCAACAATACAAATGATTAAAAAAATTAACGTTTGAAAGAGGTCTTCCAATTGCCGAAGACTAAAACATGCCTACGCCCAAGATACGCCTTCCTCCTAATAAAAGCTAAAACTCTATTAAAAATGGTATAAAAAAATAATAGATATAACAACGAGGAAATTATATTAACACCAAAAATAAAATAAATTAAAAAAAATTAAAACTAATACACGCGCAATCAAATTAGTATCTAGATGTGCAATGATCATTTGGGAGGTCACCCATATCACAATTAACTTTAGTAGAACTTTGAAATAGTCCACATCTTTTCAGCTTCTTTACCACCGAACATCTATTGGACAACCTTGATTTTTTCGTCATAGTACAATCGCTAAAGTTTTCCAATAATCATCAACTTTGAACTCCCTTTATCCTCGGATGCAATAAATCTTAACATTTCTTTGCAATGATTTTTTCAATGAAAATCATCCCTTTTTCAATATGAGCCTTTTGTTTTTACCGCATCCACCGGCTCTTTCCACAAACTTCGCCGAATGTGATCATCATCCGTAGTAAAGACAAAGGCATCGGGCGATCTTGAAGATGATCAAGATGAGATCTCGTAAGAATGCCAGCAATCGTGGTCGACTCTTGTCACATAAATTGGGCTTTAATTCTAGTTGTATAAATGAATTTTAATTAGGATTAATGTTCATCATTAAAAGCTTCTACTTGGATGTCGAGGATTAGTTCCAACCTCAATCTCATCGTCACTTTGCTCATCATCACATTAGGGTATTTCCTCACTATTTGGATGATGTCACTATATAACTCGGATAATCCTGACCATCCATAGCAAGCCTTTTGCCTATAATTTGGTGTAATCGTCCACATTCTCCCTACATAAGAAAGAGGTGTTTTAACTACTACACATCAAATAACACTAGAGTTAAAAAATAGACGTCACCGATAGTAATTTGTCAAACTCAAGGGGACCATCGCGTGTTAGATGGTAGGATGTTCAAGCTCGATTCATCCATTGGTGAGGAGATTTTCTTAATCCATATGGGTATAACTCCTAAATAATATAATCAACATCATTAGTAGCATTCAATGCCACACCTAATAATAATAATAATAATAATAATAATAATAATAATAATAATAATAATAATAATAATAATAATGATAATGATAATAATAATAATAATAATAATAATAATAATAATAATAATAATAATAATAATATATGAATATTTAAAAAAATTGTCTCGACTTAAACTATAAGTAGTCAAAAAGCTTTCGGGTACTCATGTCGTGGTAATTGTGTTGATAAGTAAGTTTCGCTTGAGTGACTTCGGCTCGAATTATAGACGAAATAAGGTCTAGTTTCCCGAGAAACCCTAGCCATGAATTCAAGTCGATTTCGTGGACCTTCTCTATACATTTCAAGGACGTTTAAAATTGTGCGTCTATAAATAAGGCGCCGAATAATCGAACAAAATATCGTCTCTTGAATGGTGCATAATTAGTTACATTGCGTAAATGATTTGACATTTTTTATATTTAAATTAAAATCCCTTGTAGTCTATTATACCTTGAGTATATAAGTCTGGAAACTTAACATGGTATTTTGGGAAGAATGGCCAAATTAGGCCCTCATTGGGATATAATAAAAGAAACTCTTTGAACAAAATTTGAGGAGGAATACAAAATGCAAAAACTAGATGAAGCTTGAATTTTTTTGGTTTTTTTGCCTTTTTTGCCTTATAAACTCGGTATTAATAGATTTGAAGTTTGAATATAGAACGCATGCAACGTTGTCTTGCGGTGTTACGTCAAATCAAATTAAGTGCGGAGTGTTGCATAATGCATGAAATAAACTGCGTTATTCTCGGAATAGTATCATACGTATAACGCGGTAATTTAATGGTTTTGTATAAGAGATTGTAATTAGTGGCTTTGTTTTGAGATATTGTACCTCAATCATAAACGAGAAAAACGTCATGATTCGAATCAATTTATATAACGTAATTTGACGAATAGTTGTTACCAACCACACAACATTTCACACAAAATTGAGTTACTATGTCATTTTTTGACCAATTTAGAGATATTAGTTGTGTTATATCGTTCACTAAAACATATTTTGTAGGATGGGAACTAAATGATGATGATTTTATTCAAATAACCCTAACGATATTGATCGAGAATACAATAATAAAATGAGAAAGGATTGGGATTGGTGTGTTAGGGGTAAGCACAAGTTAGCGTTAGGCTTAAACGCCCAAAAACGTGCTATGTCAATTCCTCGCGGAACTCGGTTTAATTTGGCTCTTTATCGTTTTCGATAATCGGATGCAAATACGTTTAGGGTAAAATATGGTATACATGGTAGCACAAGATTTAGATCAAGTGATTAGTGAAATGTTCGATGAAGATTAATATTTTTCTTACAATAAGGTAAGTAGGTAGGGTGTAAAGACCCCCCCAGGGTACTTGGGGTTTCCTCTTTCTTGTTATTAGACTACACCATTTTCAATGTCGAGTAGTAGAATACCGAAAGATTCATTTGATGATGAGAGTTCGAATCATAGCGAGTTTTCGAGCGATACCGGTGATTTCAAACATGAGCTAAATCCCCCTTAACATGCGTAATGATGATTTTATTTTACCGCGGGAATATTAGCGGTTTAGGCGAGAATGGTCACGTCGGCTTGTCGAATCGAACGTCTTGTTCGTGACTTGGAAAATCTCGCGCTCCGATCCCTACAAAGGACCTCTTAACCATGCCTGCGTAGGTCCGAAACTTTGCGAGAGAAAAGGAGGAGAAAAGAAAACAATGAAGCACAAACGATGTAGATTTTACATACTAAAGTTGGCCGAAGAACAATCGGATAAATGTTCATGGAAAAAAGATGCGTCTTAAGAAACCGATATTTTTGCGATATTGAAGACAGTTGATTAAGAATGCTGTGTAAGTTTAATTTATCATTATGCTGTTATTTTGAAGAATATTAGTATGGTAAGTATTTTCATCTACTCAACGTTATGAATGATGCAATTTAATTAAGTTTTTTGTTTTTTTTTGTTTGTATGAATGCTGCCATTTTGACTAACTTTTGATATTATTAATGAACAAGTTTAAGTATTCGTAAAGAACTTCAAGCTAATGTCAAGCCTTCACGAAAATGGCGTTGCACTTTTCAACCACTAAAACGGCCATCCGAACTTTTGTGTATCCTTGATGTATTGATCCTACCTTATTAATCGCAAAAAATAAGTAGGGTTCTATATAAAATATTGAAGTTTCGGGGTCCGGAGCATGAATAATCTATGGTCAAAGTACATTAAAAAAGTGTAATGGAATAAGGGTTAACCAAAATGGCCAAAAAAAAAAAAGAAAAAAAAAAATTGGAACACTATTTAAATAATTGCGCTATTTGAACCGTTTTGCTTTGTTAAATTTTAAAGTCTTTTGGTAACATTTTTTTTTGTTGGGATATTTTGATTCAAAATATTTTTTTTGGGGGCATTTTGGTTCCGGACTCATGCAAACTCAACTTGCTTTCTTTCTTATTAGAAAAAGACACTTCTGCATGGACAAAAGTCACTACAATGTTAAGATTTCCTTTTCTACTAAAAATAAATATGTATCTCAAGGGCCATACAATGAAAATCACATTTCAGTTAGGTGACAATGAAATATATGCCTTGTTTAATATTGACTCTCCAAATAAATATATGGAGTATAAGACAAAGTTGTTGTTTGTTAGACTGAACATGAGAGCTTAATTGCCTCAATCCAAAAGAATAATCTATAAGGTGAGAGAGCTCATTCAACTTATAAATTTCTTAAGTATTTTTTTTTTTTCTGTTTAAATCAATGAGAGACTGTTGGCACGGAACAATCACCTCACTTGAAGACCAACAACCTTGTTGGTCAAGGCTGGTACCACTTCTTTTTTATTTAGGCCATCATCCTGGCACTCCTATGGTCAAGATTGAATTTGTTAATTCAAAAGACTAGTCTATTAGATGAGATACCTCATTCAATCTATAAATTCATTAATATTTCTCTTTTTAATAGATAAGGGGCAATTAGCACACAGTAATTAACCCCTAGGTATACATTGATTTGCTTGATCTACTCTTGATGTTGGAGTGAGCCAATTTGTGACGAGATACTAGTTTGCTTTCTCCGGATTATTTCGCTAGTTATCATCAAATTGATGTGTTGAAGTTTTTAACTCATATTTTGATGTTTTAATCGACAAATCTCGTGGTGCTTGTCCTTCTTAGGTTTGTTCATACGAACACATGTTGATCAAAATTCCAAATGATAGTATTGGGTTTTTTCCTATCTTTTTTTTTAATTAATAAAAGAATATCTGTGCCAGTTACAAAGTGAAGACCATGTGGAAATGGCACCAGATAGCCACTTTTAGGACCGGTATCTAAGTCTTAGCCAACGCTTGCGAAGTATTTAATATTTAGAAATAACTTTAACAAATGAGTAGATACGGATTCTTCTTCTTCACTTCAAAACTTCATGACATTATGTCCAAAAATTCACTTCACAATCGTAATTGTGTGTCTTAAACTTTCAATTTTTGTTTAAACTTTCTATATATACCAAAATATAGCTCGACGCGCGGCAATATGGTATTGGAACACGTGGCGTTAGAAGGTGGAATGTTGCAAGTTGTCTCATTTAGTTCAAGAAAGAAGCTCCGGAGACATCTGGAACAAATCCACAAAGGCAATAACACCGGGTCATTAATGGGAGAATAACGTTAGAAGGCCGGTCCATATACGGAGCAGGCGTTACGATTTAGAATTAAGACAACATTTATTATTATTCATCATTAGGATTTAATTGCAGCTTAAGAGTTGATGTATATGTACTTTAAAAGGAGCTTAACAGTACTTGAAAGAGGACATCGAATAACGTTCATTTCTTGCAACTCAGTCTTTTCAATTAGATATATTACTAATTCTTTTGTACCGGAATAGTTCCTATTTTCTTAGAATCGGAGTGAATACTTGTTTCAACAAAACCCAACGAAGGATTTGCTCCAAGAATCAATAATAGCCCAGCCTTCTTTAATTTACTCTATTATAGCTCGTTTGACATCTTATATATTTTTACCTGATTGATTATAATTATCATTGATTTCATTCCATTCATTTATAACAAAACAAATTACATATCCTTTAAACCACAAATAAATTCAACCGTTCTCTTTTTAGGGTAAACAAACTTAAAGGATATTGTGTCCTGAATTTCAGTTTTTCATTTCAAAACTTCAGAATATTATATCCTTTAAGTTCAATTTTTTAGTTTTTTTAAAAAAAATCAACTCAAAACATCAAGATACTTTGTCTTTTAGCTTTCTTCAGTCTAAAATTTCATGATATGGTGTCCTTAAGTTCATTTTTCAAATTAAAACTTCATAATTTCAGTAATAGTGTCCTGAAATTCAATTTTTTCGTTTAAACTTTTTGGGAGTCTTTGTCCCTATTTCGAACTTCAGGTTTGTGTACTGAAGTCTAATTCTTGTGGTTCCAACTTCAAGCCACAAGAGAAGAAGAAACGATTAGGAGAATAAGAAAGAAGAAACAGTAGTAGTAACCAATTTGATAAGAGAAAAGAAGCATGTTTCACCTTTTTAAGTGCCGAATAAGCTTTAAATAATATATCTTTACTAAAACTTAAATAGCAGCCAAAAAGATGGGTATCCATGCACTTCGCCCGAAGTAGGAAATGACGCATAGTGTCTCCAAAAGTGTCAGGTTTTAAATTTTTATCCCCACTTAATTTTTTTTTTTTTAAAAATGACTTAAACTTGAAAAAATTCGTTGGGAAGAACTTATGTTTTCCATCAGGCATAAGCTCTAGCTTTTGGCCTATAATGCAGAACTTGTAGTCAATTGAGGAGGTTCATTGTCCTAGAATATCATATATTACCCATCAGGCATAAGTTTTAGCTTTTGGCCTATAACGCAGAACTTGTGGTCAATTGAAGAGGTTCATTGTCTTAAAATATCATGAACTTCTGTTTTATAGGCTAAAGCTATAACATATGCCTTACGAGGCAACACAAGCTTTGCCTTTGTTGCCTGTCAGACATAAGTTCTAATTTTTGCGTATAAGGGATGACTTGTGGTCAATTGAGCAGGTTCATTAAACTAAGGAATAATTACTTGGCATAGCTACTTCTAAGAGGTAATTGTTGATAGTAACTACTTTTTAATTTATTTATATTTAGTAGCTAAAGTGATTTTATAAATTACCATTCGTAGCTATACCAAAATACAACAAGCTTCTGTGGTTGAAGTGGTTATTGGGTGTGGCTGCACTTACTTGCCAGTTCGAACCATATGAGATACATCACATAATTTTTCAAATACATGTGACATCAGATACAATTGAAAATGTAAACTCGAATACAATCAAATACAACAAAAATGTACAGTCAAATATGGCGAAAACATTGTCAAATACACGCGAATACACAAAAGGTAGCTACGAATGGTAAGAAGGGATAATAAAGTAGTTATTTATGTAAGTTTACTTTAAACTAATTTATATCCGATAGACAACAAAAACTTTACCTAACGACTTTTTTGAAACGTAGGCTATTTTATAAAAAAATTTACTCAGCGGGCCCAAAAAATCAAGATCATCCATTGTGGAGGCCATTTGTGAACTTAACCCGCCCGAAGACCACGGTCCAAGCCCAAACTGGGCCTGAATGAGAAGCAAAAAATTGGAGCCCAAGTATGAATCACTTTTTTCTTAAATCTTTCCAAAACCCTCTCAACTGGTTTCTTCTTTCCTCCCTTTCTTTCTGCAGCGTTCTTCTCCGACAAAATCAATTCTCTATCGTGCTTTTTCTCTCCCCATCCTGTGCCTCTAGCGCAAACTCGCCACTTCGTCCCCTTTATACAAATTTTTGGTCATGGCCAGGGAGAAGCTAAAATCGCTAGTTACGTCATTCACTGCCAACGGTGAATATCTCTCCGTATTGTCTGCTGATGGAACAGTTAGAGTAAGCCTCTCTTACTTTTCATCTGAATGAGCCATCTTAGTTTGTGCTACTTGCTGGAATTTTTGTACTTATAATGTTCACTTCACTTTTGTTTCCATTTAGTTACATTGCTACTTTAGAGTTACTATTATGCTGCTGGCATCAAACTGTTCTTGGGACAGTGTAGTTTTGGGTGAAATATACTGAGCATTAATTCAACTAAGATTAGAAAATTTTACATTCCCGCTCAATCCAATTTTGTACAGAGTTTTCAAGAAAAAATTGTGCCCATGTATTTTCTTTTTACTATTCCTTAACCTAATTGACTTAATTTCCCAATAGAATTGAAAAATAACAAGTTTGAAAGAAAAAATGGAAGTTTTTTTTATTTGTGACTTTTTGCTTTACTATGCTGATATTTGTGCTCTTTAGAATATCTTTGGGTTGGAGAGGTGGTTTATTCTTAGATGAAGAGGCCAAGTAGTTGAATATATTAGTGTACAGTATACAGATCAATAGCACCATATTATGGAGGGGTTCCCTCTAGACACCTATGTGACAATATTAAAAAATGATTCTACTATATAGTATTTAGTGCTCTATAACATGTTCATAGTTATTTACATCATTTGATGACATTGTAGCAATTTTGTCATTGTTTCCAGTAACAGTTGCGTAATATCAGTCCACTTTTTGCTACTTAGATGTGTTCACTATCTATTTAAAACCACCTTACGTCCTTGCCTTATCAAAAAAATTTATAACCAAAACATATTATAATATCTTGTTGATCCCGAGTAGACCTCAACTGGCATACTATCTGAAGAGCTTTTGTTAACTCAAGAAGAATATTTGTTTCACTTGGCTGGAAATACTAGTGTGCATGGAATTCTAACGATTGGTTGACTGAGTGATGTAGAAACCAATAAGCAGATAGATTACATGAGTTGAGCATACATATTTCATCGTTTTTTTCATATTGTCAAAGATTTGGACAAGAAAATTGATGGGGAGGCTTGTTGGTTCACCAAACAAGATTTTGCTGGCCTACACCTTGGTTGTTTTAGCCTACTGGTTCTTTATCTGATGCAAAAAGTACCATATTCAGCAGAGAATCATAAGAGCAGGAAAGGTTATAAACAGTGAAGAAATGCTAGAACGAACAACTTATTGCTAATGAAAGAAGAGAAAACAACCATTTCGAAATGTTAGTGCAAGCTAGTGCTCCTAAATCTTTACGTAGGTTATTAATTATTATGCAAGTACAAGACAAGCTGATATGGTTCTTCCTAGACATTTAAGCAACTGAAGTGTTTAGTCTTCATAGAACCTTATAAAAAGGCGTTTTAGTCTTCATGTAAACAGTTATTTCTCAGAAGACCACTTACGTATGGCATTGCATTCTTTTTTTTTAAAATATAGCTAGACAAGAATATGAAGTAGGAAAATCTCTACAAATATAATATGTTTGTAAAACATTTGTGTGAATCGGGCACAAAGTTTAAGAAAGAAATTAAGACTTCTGAAACTTGTGGTATTAAACGTGTCATACATTAATGGGCTATAAGATTTTCGAACAATACTTGTGTGCTATAAAAACTTGTCATTAGAGGTAACTGGGAAAGTTTATGTTAAATTGTTTCCAAATTTAGAGAAGAGGTCATTCTTTTGGGACAAACTAAAAAGGAAATAGGGTCACATAAGCTGGAAGGGAGAGAGTATCAGATATCGTGTCTGCAAGTAAGCTTCTTCTGCCACACCAACACTGTTTCCTCTCATTATTTGTAAAGAATTAAATTAAGAAAAAAGCCATTTCCATTTCAAAAAGAAATACTGTATCCTATCATTGGAGTTCTCAGAACATAATTTTTATATTTAAAACTACTGTGTTTTGCAAGTTCTTCTTCTATTGAACAGTCTTAAAGTGTAAATTAGCTTTGAAAAGTATGAAGTAAAGAAGTTCAACCATTATCAAGATTAGATAAGGAGCATGTGTGATCTTATCATTCAATTTTCTGTATGCTTTTTTGTTTCCATCTATGTCATATTCCAATTCAAGAGTTACAGAGTCAAGTTAGTGAAAAGAACCGGTTACTGGTTAGCTGCTATGCCAGGAACTGCGTTTTTCCATAGTTGTTACGACTCCGCTTTGCTATTACCTTGTCTTGTTCTTTTGCTTTACTTATTACATACTCAGTGACTAATTGTTGCATATTCTTCAGGTTTGGAACACAAATAGTGGAAGCCTATTTGGTCAGTGGAGACTGAAGAATTCTGGAGACAGTTTTCCTTACATGGCGTGCTGTATTGTAGGAAAGAAGGTATAGAATATTGAAAAAAGCGCCTTCGATTATTGTAATGATGGAGTGGTAAAAAAAACAGCCAAAGTTTTTTGAACAAGATCTGATCTCTCCACCTCTATGTGTGAAGTAGAATTTTTAACCAATGCACTCGTCGTTTTGTTGTAACACTTCTGATAATTGTGTCAACTTCGTTAGTCTATTTTTTATCTCATGACTATGTGGTATCTTTTTGTTTTGAAATTTTAGCGCAGAAAAGAACAATGTCTATTAGTAGCTCTTGGCTCAGATGATGGAAGTGTTTTAGCAGTTGATATTTCTGCTGAATCAGTAAGGTGGAGAAAAGATGGAGCCCTTCCTAGGTATGTTATTTTTTTGACAGAAGGTACTTCTGCTTTTATGAGGATGCAGAAGTACTTGTCAGGAAACACAGTAATGAACACCCTTACTTGAATGATGGATGTGTTTGTTATCTCCAAAAACTATTCAAATGTGTAAATAAGAAATATCTTGCTTTTGAATGCAGCGGAGCTGCAGGTCTGTCTTTTGTGGGCAAAGGCCGTAGGATTCATGCTGTTGCTGCGAATGGTTTAGCATTTGAGATGAACTCCGAAACTGGAGAAGTCATCAAAGAGTTCAAAGTGTCAAAGAAGTCCATTTCCTCAGCAGCTCATTCAACTGGTTTGTATCCAACTTATGTCTTAATTTTTTTATTTTTTTTTAAACTTTAAGTGCCTTTTATTTGACTTCCTTATTCTCACTGTGAAGACGAGAAAATTATTGCTGTGGCCAGTGATAAGCTGCGATTTCTAAATTCAGAAAGCGGGAAAGAGTTGCTGAAGTTTTCTCCAGACTCGGTAAGCTGTCTTAAGTTTATGTCTTCATTATGTGGTGTTATTTTGAAGTCTAAAAAGACATAAACATAAAAAGATGTATAACAGGCTGCTGCACAACATATTTGGCTATCTGATGATGCCCGATTTGCTGTTACCGCGGGGTTTGGCGAGAAACAACTTCAAGTGTGGAAACTTGATTTTGGGGAAAAGGCTGCAGAGTATGGGCATGTTGTTTCCATGAAACATCCTCCTATAATGGTCGAATGCAGGAATAATTGCAAGGGAGAAGATGGTATGGTTGTCCTTGCAATATCAGAGAAGGGTGTTTGTTATATTTGGAACTTTGAGTCTGTCACTGATGAAGTTGCAAAGCCAATTAAGATAACAGTAAAAGCCAGCAAAGGGGAAGCAGATGAGAGAACTGGAAGAGCTAAAAAGAATCTTATGCCTGTAATTGCTGCCAGATTGCATGCTTTAGACACAGATGCACATTTGAGAGCCATGATTGCTTATGGCTCTGTTGAATCCCCTGAGTTTACATCAGTAGACATTTCAAGTCCAGGGGAGGATATCGTCATAGCAGCAGGAGACAGGACCAAGAAAGAGGTTGCTGCAGTTCAAGAAAATGGTCATGTCAAAAAAGGTGTGTTAATAGCAGTTTATGTTTTCCTGTCTCCTTGTGGGAAAATCAAGACTCCTTTACGGAAGTCCGTGTCAGTGTCTCCCCCTTCCCCTCTCCTGTTTATACTTCTGACTGGCCAAGCAGGGCTGACTAGCTGAGCTACATTTTCTTATACTCGAATTCTTGTCTTGATGTTTTAGATGGTCTAATAGTCACTATGAGAGATTAAAGCACTTGTAAAATTGCCAATGTTTTTGCAATTAAGGCCATCACTTTGTTAGGTTTAACAAAGATTTTTGAGAATATCATGTATCACGCGCGCTGATACATCATGCGTATGATAACTTGACATTTTTTATTATGATGTGATCATTTTCAAGAAGAGAATTATCCTTATAATCTTTCTAAAAGCTCGTCCCTCTGTTTCAGGTGCAGATATGGAAGTGGAAGGTGCTAACTTAATCCAGAGAAGCAAAGCGACGAATAAACGACCAGCATCTGATCTGGATGTCACTGGTGGAGTCACTATCACAGATAATGGTATGTATTTTCATGATTTCTGCATTTCTCCCATCGACTTTCAACATATTTTAGGGGCTCTTTAAGGCACTATCTTATTAGTAGTCTCCATCACAGATGGCTAATCTTTATATATTGGAGAATGACTAAGAATAAAGTAAAATTCAGTAAAATTCAGTATATAGAGAATCTGTATCGGTCCATTTACTTGATATCGCTTCACAACTTCAAACTTAATCGTCATGCCTAGTGTTAACTAGCAAAAGGGAGAATTAACGTAGGGGAATGTCATATTTAAGAAGATTATGAGAATATCTAGGGGTGTGGTCAATGTATTTGACCCTGATATTTATTGAATTTGGAAAACGTTAAAATGTAAGGTAGTGACCCTGATAAAACTCAAACACATTAATTTCTGTTCTTCCAACTTGAAATGATATAGTTATTATTTTGGGTGTCTTAACATTTTAGGGCTTCCTAGAAGTGGATTGTGTTACGCGGGGTATTATTCACAAGTAGACTACTTCCAGTAGAATTGACCTCGGGAGTTGTTTGATACTTGGTCAGTCTGTTGAGTATTCAGTAGAGAACCTATTCATTCCTTTTGAAACGGGTCAACTTTTTTGTTCTTTAGCAGGTGGGCCTTTACGTGTCATCTTTCTGATGTTTCTGTGTATTGAGCATTAGGACGTGGGGTCATTTGATTTAGAGACTTGAAGAGCATTCACTACCTTCTAGAGGATAACCTTTTTGTTTGATGATGTGTAGGTAATGGTGAACCTATTGACGGAGTTCAGATTGATGATCTGAACGAGCCAACCATGGGTGAGAAACTCGCAATGCTCAATTTGGCAGACAACAATGAAGATAAAAACAACAAGAATCTAGAATCTGCTCCTCAAACAAAGCCTCCAAGTGCTGATTCAGTTCATGTACTGCTGAAGCAAGCACTTCATGCTGATGATCGAGCACTTTTGATAGATTGCTTATACAGACAAGATGAGAAGGTTCTGTTTCAAGTGAATTATTTTTAGGGTTCTAGAATCTGAATTGATGTTTATTTCTTTATCAGTGGGATGTATATTGACTATGCAGGTCATTGCAAATTCAGTATCTCTTTTAAATCCTTCAGATGTTCTCAAGCTTTTACAGTCACTCTTGTCAATTATCCAGTCAAGGTAAAGGAGATTGTGAATTTCATAAATCTGGATGATCATCTGAGCACCAAGTAAATCAAGTTAGAATGCACCAAAGGGGTGAATGCTAATTATGAGACTCATTATGTGACTCAAATTATCATTTGCTGTCAACATAGTGTTCAATGCTATCAATAAACAGAAAACATTAGGTCTCCATTGTCAGAGATGGGTCAAGTTAACGTTTGTTATGGTACTTTTTCTTGACAGGGGCGCCGTATTGGCTTGTGCCCTTCCTTGGTTGCGAAGTTTGCTTCTTCAACACGCTAGTGGAATAATGTCTCAAGAATCCTCTTTACTTGCACTCCACTCTTTATATCAGGTAAGGGGAGCAACTCTTCCGTATGTTGATAGTAGTATCTATAGCGACTGGTAGAATATATCCAAAAGTATTTTTTTTGTCTGTGCAGCTTATTGATGCCAGACTTTCAACTCTCCACCAAGCTCTTCAGCTATCAAGCTCCTTAGAATTGCTTTACGCAGGGGTAAGGGCAACGCGGAATGTCAATCTCTCAGTTACTTCCTCCTTCTCAACCTCTTCCCATGGAATCTTGACTAATTTATTTGTTTTCGCAGACTATTGATGAAGGCGATGATGAAGATGGTGTCATACAGCCTGTCATCTATGAAGATGATAGTGACGAGGAGGGTTCTGAAGTTACTATGGAAACAGAAAGCATCCCAGATGTTGAGGAACCCGAGGCTTTCAGTGACATTAGTGATCACGAAGGAAGTGATGGCATGAGCGAGTGAGTTCTAACCAAGGATTCAGCCAGTTATGAGAATGCATACATATTTTAGACAGATGCACAACCTCGGAAAATGGGCAACAGATTCAAATGGACGTCATGATTCAGATATCAAGACAGACCGACGCTATAGAGAATAGAAAGGGGAGAAGACGGTTTGTGATCTGACAATTTTGTTTTAGAAAGGGTTGAGAATATCATCTGATTTTGAGGCCCGTAGGGCTATAATTATTTATTTGCCCACCATGTACTGTCAATGCGTGCGTGTGTCAAAGATGAAATTAGAGTTGTAAGTTTCTGTTCCCTTTTCTGTGAACTACTTCTGTATTTTATTTTTGTGGAGATAGGTAGTTGCAACGAAATTTGGTATCAAAGCAAATGGTTACGCCTTTTTTGGTCGTTTGTTGTGGCGAATTGGTGTTGAGTTGAGTCGAGTACAATCAAATTTGTTGCAGTATCAAGAAGAGAGATGAGTTCAAGCTTGAATTAATGCAATTACTACAGTGGTCTAAGCTTAAGACGAGTGCAAACAAGTTCTGTTACAATTTAACTGCTGTGTCGAGCTTGAGTAAGTCAATCAAGTTTCATTACTCTTAGTTTAAACGGAACGAAGTGAAGGTCAATCAAGTTTCATTACTCTTAGTTTAACTGGAACGAAGTGAAAGTTTATCAAAGTTTCAGTCGGGCATTAAAATTGAGTGAGTAACAAAATAAAATAAAAGCAGTGATGTTTTAGAGAATTGATTAAATTCATACAGTATATAGTTTAGTCGTGAATTGTTTTGTTCAAATTAAAAATTAGATAACATGAATGGAGTTTCCGTTACAAAAAAAGTTTGAATATAAAGATTATGCTAAATAAAATTCCATAAGTAGTTTAAATTTCTAAATTAGAAGCTCTAATTACATTTTGGGGCGTAATAAACTGTGTAAATTATAACATGATCAAAACAGAATACCTATCAAAAAGTAAAACAATAAAGTCAAGGTTGTCAATTACTTTTACTCATATGAGTTGGTGCTGAATTCACAGATTATTGAACCTTCTAGTTGGGCAGTCGAGCTCTGATAGACTAGAAGCTCCAATAAGATCAAGCTTTGACCGAAAATGACCCCAACTAAACGAGCTCTGATCTCTCTTAAAAAACAAGTCAAGACGTACAGTTCAGTGCCAGGCCTAACGGGTAATGGTAACACAACGCTACCATAACTTGTCTTAGCCCTGATAGAACTTATTATGAGCACAACATACAGCTGCAATAACGGTTATGCTATTCCTTTCTACAGTCTCGAGTGGAAACGAAAAAAACTGAACTAAATTGAATCCCCTCTCCTCCAGCTGAACTATTTTGAAACCAGTCCGACCTCCGATGTGAAAGAGCAGATCCGCACTGAATATTTACAAATTTCTGTCGTGATTCAGTTTCAATCATGCAGTAAGTTACTAAGGAAATGCGCTAAGGTCATATTAAGATGTCTTGCACTAAGTTACTAAGGAAATTTGCTAAGGTCATCTTTTTTGTTTTTATTAAGGTCATATTAAGACCGCTAAATCGGGAATAAAAATCTAGAACACCTTCGGTAGACTCTAAATTAAGGCTAAATGTACGCAGATGAAGAGAATTTCAACTTTTCAAGACAAGTTTGTCGATAACATAGACCGCATCATCTGGACTATAGTTTTGGTATCACCGTTCATGCAGCAAAGTTGAAACCTTTTATTATTACACTACTAACTTTTCTCTCCTCAGACGGGAGGCAAACTTCAAAGGAAAATTAAAACAAGCTGAACACAAAGATACATGAGTACTTGATTCCATCAAGAAACAAAGAGATCCAAGTGAAATGCTAGACAAGGCTAGTCTAATCTAAAGTTCTCTGTTCTTTGTGGCATGAGGATCTTCCTCAGTCTCCGCCATGCCGAAAGTGTGCTTCACAGCATCCGCAGCACCCTGAGCCATGCTCTTCACTTGTTCTCCAGTCTTTTGCAGCATGCCACCTGTTTTCTCTTGACCAGCTTGGGCCGTTTCTTTGGCAGACTCCATCATTTCTGATGCCTTCTCTTTTGTAGCCTGAGCTGCTCCACTAGCCTTTTCCTTAGTAGCCTGAGCTGCTCCACTTGTCTTGTCTTTGGTTGCTTGAGCTGCACCTGAAGTCTTATCTTTGGTTGCTTGAGCTGCTCCACCTGTCTTATCTTTGGCTGTGCCTGTCTTATCCTGTGCGGTTCCTTTGGCTGACTGTGCAGTCTCAGAAGCCCTGTCCTTTGCTGCTTGGGCCTTGTCTTTGATGTTTTCCATTGTTTGACCAACCTTCTCCTGTACACACAACAAAGAAAAGTATAAAGATAGTACAAAAATATACTCAAATCAGTTACGATTGAATTGAAGATTTGAAGTTCATGAATTTTAATCTAGTCATTTTAAGTTACTGAATTCAGTATATATTACAAGTTCAGTGCATATTACTACTTGAATACAAAATCAAATTAAATATGAGGCAGTTTCCTGTATATATGTACCTGAGTTTGGCCCTTGGTTTCACCAGCTCTGTAGCGCTGCTCGTGCGAAGCCATTCTTGCAGTTACAAAAGTATGGATATGTATGTGAATAAAAGCGGAAAGTAGAAGAGGTATATAGGAAAATTATTTTAGAAGCAGAATTGTTGATATTGCTTTGAATGAGATTGGAGCACCGGTTCTGCATGGTATATAAAGAGTTGGTAGTGTCCTACATTGCTGACACGTATCCTGTTATCAGACGCGTGTAATGGACACGTGCTGATCTGTAGTAAGCTTCCGTTGTTTAGTTATCTTAATTTAACCATTCTGCAAGGATCATGTCGATGACGAAAATGATTACTATAACTTCCTGTCTGCTGCTGCATGTTATCATTGGGTTATTAATTCCTCGAAAGTTAGGATTGAGTTAAACTAGCTACTAACGTAATTTAATTGGTTATAATTGAAAACTATGTAGGTATGTTTTTACGTAGTTAATTAATTTGTTCGAACGGATTATCTTTTATTAACTTTAGAATTATTTTAATAATGTACAGTACTACAGTACTTATAAAAGCTAGTATTACAATTGTCTTTACTTTCTTTCTTTAATAAGAAGCTCTGTTAGTCTCTAGCTCAATATAAAGAAGATGGTTCAACATAACTTATAATGGGCCAGGCAATCAAAATTTGGTAGAAATGACGTTCGGTGATCATTTTTCCGTTCTATCATTGAAAAATAGTTGGTATTGTTATTAAGTTTTAATGTGCAGAAGTTTCTGCAATTTCTTATGCATTCGGAACTCCGTCATATTTTCTCGCTAAAAATAGTTTCTTCCATAATGGCTAAAATATAAAAATACATTTAGTTGGTCGGAAAATATAAGGTATAGATAAAAAAATACATATGTTTCGGGGGAAAATATGAGGTATGTATAAAAAATATAATTCAAAAAGCATCAAGAATCTCAGTTTGCACTCTCAAGACTCCTCATGTAAATGTCAATTCCTGATGATAACAATCAACTCTTAGCAGCTAACATCATTCATTATACGCGGCATTCCTGTTATGTTTGTTTGTTTGTTTCTTATTTTACTAGAATGAGAACCTTTTGGAATACTTATAATGACCTATAATTTTCTTTCGTAATTCAAAAAAAGAAGAAACTCGACCTATTAATTTCAATTGGAAAAAAAAAAGTATTTAGATGTGGTGTAAATGTAACAATGGACAAATTTAATACCAATGGGTAGGGGTGTACAAAGTAAACCGACAAACCGCACCAACCCGATAAACCGAGTCAAACCGAGAAAAAAACCCGACTAGTGGTTTGGTTTGACTTGGTTTGGTGTTAAAAAAAAAACCGACCATAATTGGTTTGGTTTGGTTTTAACTAAAAAAGTCAACCAAACCAACCCGACATTATATGTATTCAATTTTTAAAATATTTTATACATAAAAATACTTATTTGTAAAGTAATTTATAAATATTTCTTAAATTTTTTCGTAATTTTTTATCTATTATCATATTATTGAGCTTGAACTCGAATTTTGAATGTCAATAAGTTTTATATCTATGGATGTTAGTAAGCTCAAATAAAGTCAAACCAAAACCAACTCAACACTAATCCTAGCAAAAGAAATTCAATTTACCACTAGAAATGACAATAATGTTGGATATCTATTCTTTAGTTTTGCATAATTGATTTAGCGAGTAAAAATACATAACTTAAGTTTTTTCTGTCATATAATTAATACTTATTTTAGCATGACTTAGTATTTTTAGATTATGGTCATTTTATTTTATGGCTTGTTAATTAGCAATATTTATTTTAACCGATTATATTAGCTTTTATTGAATATTTTAATAAAATGTCATCACTCTTCTCACATTTTGTGTTATTTTCTTAAGAAACACCTTAATTATATAATTGTATCTTACTAGGACTAAAGAAATATTTAAATTAAAAGTTATATGTTTTGTATCAAGACTATTCCGAAAAAAAAACCGAAAAATCCGAGAAAACCGAACAACCGAGAAGACCGAGGTTGAAAAACCGAATTTTATTGGTTTGGTTTGGTGTATAAATTTTAAACCAGAACGCAATTGGTTTAGTTTGGTGTTTAAAAAATGCGAACCAACCGTATCTTACGCGACTTTTCTACCAATAGGAATGGCCAATGTGAACACTTTTCCGTAAACGACAATGAAGTTTGAATTTACTGAGAGTCAACAAGTTCTGCGACTCTGCAGAGACTATTTTACATGAGAATTACCAAGAAAACATAAACGATAAAGAGGAAATAATACATAAACGATAAAGAGGAAATAATTGCTTTGTTAGTCTTAATATGACTCTTGACCGCAGCATTTGGTCAGTACTTACATATTTCCTAATATTAATAATTTTCCCAAATTAAACGGATAAATAATTTCTTTAGAGACGTTCTTGTCCGATCAAAACCATCCACCACGCTAGGAGTGATCAAGTTCCTGCACTGTGCCATGTGTTGGGATATGCATGAATTGAGATCACCAATTGTGCATTTCTGAAGCTTATAAATTCACCAATCCAACAATTTCAAAATCCATTCCATATTTTGCATTTTGATCTACAATTACCAGTACACTACTTTTGAAACAAAATTAAGCAAAAAAAAACCAATTAACATGGCAAACCAAGGAAGCAACAACCTTCATAGCAGTATCCAAGTCCCCGGCCAAGCTCAGGTTTCATGACTCTTCTCTATGAAGCTCTGTTTTTCCTTTATACTAATTAGGGTGTCTAAATTAGTTGAGAAAATATGATTCATTTAACCCGTTCAAGTCTGAACGGGTTGATGCCCAGTCCATTTATTAGTTCCTCCCGTGCTAACCCGTCCAATCCACCCATACATAAATTTAGTTGATTTGGGCTAGTTAAACATGTAACCCGGATTAACCCATGAGAGATCTTGTAAAACTATATAAATGTATTCTTTTAGTTAATATGTTATTTATAGACATAATAAGGAAAAATGTTTTATTAGCTTAGTTTGATAATTAAGTAAATTATACATAAGCAAATAATTTTAAAAAATTAAATTTGGTAATAGATCAGTGGGTTGTGCTACCCATTGTTTGTTTAGTTTATCTTGAACAGCTGTTTCAGCCTATTGATCTTTTGTGGTTAAGTGACCACAGTCATTTAATGCTATTCATCTTATTTTGGCCCGTTAAGTCGGTTGAATTTGCCCATTTGACACTTTTAATATTAATATTTTTTTTTTTAAACCAATTGTAGATGATAAGGGAAGACTGGCTGAACCAACCATCTGACATCCATAACCAGAGCCAAGGCCAATCAACCAACTTGCTTCAAGAGGTAAACTAACATTTCTAAATTTTCTTGTTTCATGCTGATCGTTCAATCAAGTGACTAAATGGAAATAGAAAGAATAAGTCGTGAATATTATTTCTGTTTATTAAGACTGGGACACAAGTGAAGAACATGGCTCAAGGAGCAGCAGGTATGGCACAAGGAGCAGCAGGAAGTGCAGTGAACATGGCTCGAGGAGCTGCAACGGGTGCAGCACACATGGCACAAGGCGCAGCTGACGCGGTCAAGAATACTCTCGGAATGAATCCTCCAAATAACACTAGGGACAATGCAGGTGGAAACTATTTCAACCAGCCAGGTACCATCAACTTCAATGATGAGTTCCCAAACAGTGACACCAGCGTCCCAGGCGATACAAATTACCCTGGTGGCTTGAACTATCCAACCAACCCGAGCAATCCCAGTATCGGCATTTAAAGTGTCCATCGAGAATTCATGTCATACCTTGATTATTGCGCGTTCTAATTTTTCTTAATTCCCTTTTTTTGTTTCTTTGTGTGTGTGTGTGTTTGTTTTTTAGTCCTTTCGGGGAAATTGTTGAGTGGAGGAGGTGTTATGTCCGTTCGTTTTTAACACCATTTAGTTGCGGGGAAACCTGTAATTTTAATCCTCCCTTATTTTCCTGGTATAATAAGATTCAATAGATGGCCCGAGTTCATTTTTCTGAGAACATATTGTCAATTTGAAAAATGTTGATTGATCAGCGGATTTTATTTAAACTTGTTCGTGTATTCGTTTAAAGATGTATCTGAATTATGCACTAACAGTATTTTGCATCTGCAATTTGAACCCGATGGTTGTTAGCCTCTCGATATGCAGCAGCAGCAACAACAACATACCCAATGAAATCTCACAACGTGGGGTCTGGGGAGGGTAAAGTGTACGCAAATTTTACCCCTACCTAAGATAGAGAGACTGTTTCCGAAAGACCTTCGGCTCAAGAGAACATGACGAAAAAAGATTAGATAAGCACAAGCAGTTCAAAGCAATATGAAAATGAAACTAACGAAAGCGAAAAAGCCATGATAAAGCAGTCTGAAAAAATGGAGCGATAGCTACCACAGATAAATAAGATAATCGAAGTACAAGAAACAACATACAGTAACGGGAATCAAAGGACAATAAACTATAAATCAAAACTGTGATTACTAGTACGAAGGGATACGCGGAACTACCTACTGGCCTCTCAATATGCATGTCCTGAAAATTGTTAAAGGCTGTCTTGCTCCGACTCATTAAACTATTGGATCCTCTGCCATAAACAGATTGTTGCGAAGTGGAAAATTAATATTTTTTCTTTGAAATTCACTGGCCAACTAATTTAGCTCTATACCAGAAATTTTCATTCACAGAGACCGAACTTGAAATATTATTTGGTTAAAGGTGGAGGAAGCTCATTTATCCCACTACGTCCTTCGTGGTCGAAAAAATTATTTTCATTGAAGTATCTATTCTAGATTTAGTTATGGAGGGTCTTTGACAGAATATATACAATAACCACAAGTCCATACAACATCAACTGCTATTATTACATAATTCATAATTAGTTGGGGAAAACCATTTGACAAAATAATAGCAAAATAAAAAATAAAAAATTCAATTTAGTTAATGTACTTTTTGACAGAATAGCAATTGGTAACGGATTCAGGATTTTTAAGTAATGGGTGCTCAATTATATTACCAATTGCTATTCTGTCAAAAAGTACATTAACTAAATTGAATTTTTTATTTTTTATTTTGCTATTATTTTGTCAAAGGTTTTTCCCCAACTAATTATGAATTATGTAATAATAGCAGTTGATGTTGTATGGACTTGTGGTTATTGTATATATTCTGTCAAAGACCCTCCATAACTAAATCTAGAATAGATACTTCAATGAAAATAATTTTTCCGACCACGAAGGACGTAGTGGGATGAATGAGCTTCCTCCACCTTTAACCAAATAGCAATTGGTAACGGATTCAGGATTTTTAAGTAATGGGTGCTCAATTATATTTTGCACACATGACCTATGTAGCATATGGTCAACATGTTCAGCTGTATTCAACATTTTCGGACATACATAGATAAATAAGTTAAAAATCATCAAAATTCCAGAAATATAAATTTTGAACCCTTATACTAAAGTGTAATAGGTTCATTGGTAAAAACTTAAAAGACTGAACCCATCCAACTTCAATCCCACATCTGACACTACTAATGCATGTTAATGTTACTACAGTTATCATGTATAAGAGCATAACAATCCGAAACTAATGTTAAAAATATATAACATGTAAACTATAATAAATATTGCTACCATCACTTAAAAAAGGATCATTCCATACATAATTATTCTCGGCGTTTTCATATTTTGCAAACGAGGAATAATAGCACGATTATTTACCCCAAATTTATTTGCTTAATAATTATTCAAACCAAATTGTCGTTAAATTAAACAGAAATTGTGTACTTTGATTTATCTAAAAAAACTAATAACCGAAATTTTACAGAAATGGTCTTAAACTGTGCTCTGTTAGGGGTGAGGTGGTCTAATACAAGAGAAGAATAAAGTTAAAATAGAAAAAGAAAAAGGAAAGCAAATAAAGGGGAAAAGAAAAGAACAGCGAAAGACAGCGCCGGAAAATGGGAAATTTAGTTATGGGTGACTTTCTAGTTTCAAAATTAAGAATGGGCGATTTATCGAGTAGGAGTGACTCTTTTGAGAGATGACACTAATTTTAAAAACCCCAAAGTTTTATTATTTACACGGAGACCTCCTCCCTCCCCCTCCCCCCTCCTCCACTGCCACCACCCCCTCCTCCGCTGCTGCCACCACCCCTCCCCCCACTTATGCCTCCTCCACCGCTGCCACCACCCCTCCCCCTCCTCCTCCGCTGCCACCACCCCCTCCTCCGTCGCTGCCACTAGGGTTGCTCAAAATCAAACCGTAACCGATAACCCAACCGCAAAATTGGCTTATTGGTAATAGGTTATCGAATTAACGGTTCATTTGAACGGATTAAAATTTTATAATTAACGGTTTATCGATGCGAGGGCGGATTACTCAATTTCTTTATCGAGTTAACAGTTAGCTCGTTAACACTTATCATATTTACATTTTTAATTATATAACGTATCTATCGTGAATCTTAAATCTAAAGCCTATTGGGTATCATATTCACTTCTTATCTATTAACCTTTGCTAAGGGAAATAGAAAGAGAGATTTATGGCAAAGAAAAACACTAGTCATGTGTTAATGTTCACTTTGTTGATGGTAATATTCATGGCAATTTGCCTTTACAGTGGCAATGACTATTCTACGAAGTGCAGCGGCTATTGTCCTAAAGGCTATAGGAGACAATATGGAGTATTGTCTCAATGACTGTTGCCCATAAAACGTTGATAATTACAAAGATTTTGTCGGTAGAAATTGAATTACATGTTGTGATTTTAATTTTCGTTGTCTCCTCTTCTGCCACCACCTTCTCTTCTGCCACCACCATCACCACCTTCTCTATCTTTTTTGCCTCACTTTCCACCCTTCACTTTCTGCAAAAAAAAAATAATAATAATAATAAAAAAAAAATCAACAACTTCGATAGTTGCTGCAACAACTATTGTAGTTGTTGCAACAATTACTGAAATCTGCTGCAACAACTCGAAAAATACTAAGTTGTTGCAACAAATTCTAAAGTTGTTGCAATAGATTTCAGTAACTGTGGCAATAACTTCTAAAACTTGTTGGATTCTCTGCAAAAAACAAATTCAATGACTTGAAAAAAAAAAATCAACTTTTTTTCCACAAAGTTCTTACTACCAAAGCAAAACAGTCTGTAGAATAAGAAAAGAAAAGAAAAAAAGAGGAGAATAATCCGCCGCCACCACCAACACTCACATTGCTTCCTCTGCCACTGCCACCACCACCGCTGCCACCATCACTACCACGACCACCACCACCGAAGAGAAGAAGGAGGAGAAGAAAGAAAATGGTAGAAAAAGAAAAAAGAGAGAAGAAAGAATGAAATGAAAAGATAGAGAGGAGAGAGGGATTTGAATTTTGAAATTTTAAATTAGGAGGGATTTTTTTTAAAGTTTACATATTACATTTCAGCCACAAATTAACTTAATCAAATATTAAGTGGGTTGTGACTTTGGCTGCTCAACGTTGTCACCTTTTCTAATTTCAAAACTTGAATGGTACCTTTAATTAAATCTTCTCCTGAAAAACGAAACAAAAATAAAGGAACAGGATTCTAAGTGTGTCAATGGTTTTTAAAAATCGATTGAACCGATCGAACCGCATCGTGCCCTCCCATAGCAAATCAAGCTTTGTTTTAATAAAATCGAAAGTTTCTATATAAATCTATAATTGTACCAAAAATTCAGTTAGATTTTTTATTTTATAGAAATTATCGAAAAAATAACGAACCGAATAAGTGAATATATATATATGTGTGTGTGTATATATATATATATAATATTTATGTATTAAATTTAAAATACAAAGCAATAACTTTGTTTACCTTTGCCTTGTGTTCAATTTAGATGGAGATGGCTACAATTAAAATCTAAACCTATCTAAACCTACTCTACCCTATCAAAATAATATACAAAGGGTCTCAAACATTACTCTACTTAAGGTAATATTACTTGTCAACAAACACAGAAGACTTAAAGGTATGTTTTATCATTTCTTATTATTCTTCCCTCTTTATTTTCTAAGTTTTGAAAGTGATTATTCCAGTTAGCATGGTATTATCCGTAACTTTATCTTCTAAATTCTTTAGCTTAAAATTTATTACAATTACCCTTTAACCTAATCTTTACTAGTTCACGTAAGTTATAAATATTGGTTTATCTATTTCAAATTAACTGAGAAGGTTACTAATTTAATTTATTAATATTTAGTTCTTCTCTTTAACATTTTTTTATGATATTTATATTCTATTAGAAGTAACAAGTATAAGTATATATTAAGAAGTGACATTCATTAGTGAGATTTATCAATAACGTTGCATTTCAGATTGTTTATAACTTTTTAATTCATAACTTCAATTATTTTTTGGTATTGTATTGGCCATTAGGTGACCTTTTAAAATAGGGAAAAGTGTTCAAAACACACTTAAATTATGGCCAAAGTTGCCATAACACACCTAAACTTTGCGGGGGTCCTATGGCCCCCTTGGACTTATTTTTTGTGTATTATTACGCTTTTATATGGACAAAGTCACCCAAACTCAAACGAGTGTATGCACGCGCCCCCTAAAATGTTAAAATCAGACGGGCCTTTTTTATTTCTGAACTTTCCAAGTTTGAAAACCCAAAAAAACTCCATTGTAACGACCAAATCAAACTGGTCTTTTCGATATTATATAGGATTTGTGACATTGTCGTCATTAAAAACATGATTATCAATAGTGGATTAAGATTGTAGAATCAGTAAACAAAAACTCCATAACTCCATGAACAAAGCTTGAAGCTGGGTCTTCAAATTCTGGATTTGATGAATAAAATTCTTGGTTGCTGATTGTTTGAAGCTGAACTCGAGCTAATAAGACGTCTTAACGTGAAGAAGAACTGAACGACTCCATGATTGCCATGAACAAAGCTTGAATCTTCGAACTCGAATTTTCGGGTTGCCGCAAATGGGCTCCATTTCGTGTGGGTGATATATCAAAAGAACCGGAACGTCGAGAGAACAAATATGAAATTTGGTGATGTTTGATTGAGATTTGAAGTGCATTAGGATCAATTTTGACCCGATTCTCTATGAAGAAGATGAACAGTAATTTGTTGCCCAGATTTTGCCAAAGTTGCCATAACACACCTAAACTTTGCGGGGATCCTATGACCCCCCTGGACTTATTTTTTGTGTATTATTTACGCTTTTATATGGAATCTTACGCGCTCAAAGAGAGTAGGTTAAATCGCTTGTACAGGTCACCATATAAAAGCATACAAAATACACAAAAAATAAGTCCAGGGAGGTCAAAGGACCCCCGCAAAATTTAGGTGTGTTTTGGCAACTTTGGCCATAGTTTGGGTGTGTTTTGAACACTTTTCCCTTTAAAATACCAAAAATTAATCGAGCCAAACCGATACAGAAGAAAAATCGAGATAATGAGACGGTTTCGAAAACTCTAATTTTGGTTATACATAATAAAACAACCGAAAAAATTGTATGGCATAAATTCTACAAAATAATCGATCCAACCGTACCATTAATACCCCTGGCGGATTTGATCTCACTCATGACTACTTGAGCTTTTGAACCAATGCACCCAACTACTACTTTAGTAGGTGGGTTCTCACTAATTATTTGACAGTCATTACCAACTTTTATATTTATATATATAAATTACGCGTAGAAAGTAATGGGTGCTCCAGTACCCATAAAAACCTATGTGGGTCCACCTTAACAGCATAATAATGATGTATGTATTCGTAATTTCACGTATTTGGAAAAATCTCTTAGGGTCTATTTGGAAAGCCACCTAGTAATTGGAATTGGTGCTACTACTGGGGTAGTAATTACGCAGCCTACTAATTACACAACATAATAATTACGAAGACCTGTTTGTTTGTCATAACATAATTACAGTGTAACATAAGCGCACTGTTGTTGCACAAGTGTAACTATACATTTTGATTAAATTTTAAAAATATAAACTATTATCAATAAAAAACTAAAAGTTAATATTTGACATATGTGTACCTTTATAAACAATATTAAATTACTTATTTAAGAAGAATTTTGTCGATTAGATTTTAAAGAGTTAGACTGTAATAATGCATATTACAATAATCTCATACTATGCATTTCCGCTATATAAATAGGGCATAACAACCGTAACTTTGTGAAAAACATAGAGAGCAATTTCGTTCCTCGACAAAATCAGGTATGTGATGTGGTATTAAATCCTTTAATCATTTTTTTCCAATTGAAGCTGACATTTGATTGACTTGGTATATTATTGTTGTTGAAGCTGACATTTAATTTGATTCACTAGGTATGTTGTTGTTGTTTTATACTTTTTCCAATTGAAGCTAACATTTTATACTTTTGTTTACTCCGTCAACTAGGGGTGTTCACGAAAAAATGAAAAGCAAACCAAATATAGGGGGAAAAAATCACCAATTTTTTGTTTGATCTTGGTTTTTAATTCTTAAAAACTGATAAAATTTGGTTTAATTTTTATTTTTCTTTTAAAAATTGATAAGATTTGGTCTGATTTTAGTTTTAACAACAACAACACAACATAGACAATGTGATCCCACAAATGGGGTTTGGGGAGGGGGGCATACGCAGACCATACCTGTGCCTTGTGTGAGGTAGAAACATTGTTCCCGATACACCCTCAGCTCAAGAAAATATTTTCAAAAAGAGGTTTGACAAATCTTTTGAAGATTTATTTTCAAATCTCCCGTTTGGCCATAGATTTTGGGAGCATACTTGAAGATTTATTTTAAAATCTTGGTTTGGCCATAAAATTTTGATAGATTTGGAAAACAAATCTTCAAATCACAAATTCTGGCTCAAACCTGTTTTTGGGCCAAGATCTGTGTTTCGGCCTTTTCAAAACTACTAAAAACTACCCCAAACTTTTGTATTTTATAAAAGCCCAATCTATTTATGACCCAACTAATTCTATATACCATGTTCCTCCATTAAAGCCGCATCTACCATGTTTCTCAATTAAAGTAGTCTCTTCTAGAAAACGAATGAGCTAAGCTGTGCTCAAACAATAGAAGAAGAAACCCTAGGAAAAATTGCTCGATCAACTGTAGAAATCTTTTCCAATGACAAAAATGGATCTTTGTGTTGCAATTTGAATTGTAGTAGCTAATAAGTGTGTTATTAGCAGTTGTTATGAAATATCATGTTCTGCATGATTTGGGATTAACAAGTATGTATATTTTATATGATTGGGTATTCTTGATAGTTTTTAGAACTTATGGGTATAAGTAACGTTTCATGTTTTCCAAAACAAAAAAGTGAAATATGTTTTGAAAACTATGGCTAAACACATTTTCAAAACTTGAAAAATTTCATCCAAATCAAGTATTTCCATTTTTTTTTTTAGGAATCTATGGCCAAATGCTAGCTAAAGCTATGATGAAATTACCATGAAAAAAAAAGTACTAACAACAAAAATAGTCCATATCACCCATGTAAAGAAACAACAGTAGTAATACAATTTGTAGCATAATATAGTAAACAGTATAATGATGATATTGATAAGTAGAATAGGGAGTAGAGAAGGTGCTTTCGTAGGAAAGAGAGACACCACTTGACTATCTATAAACCCTCAACCACCAACCCATTTGTACATATAGTTTTTTTTTTAAAATTTTACGGGTACATAATGATCTTTTGCACTCTTGGTTTGTAATATAGGTGTTTGCATTTATAATAATTCAACTTCTTGCCTTTACTTTCTAGTTGATCTGTATTTTTTTCTTTTTAAAATTTCAAGAATTTATTTTATGTTCAAAATAATTTTTCTTTGAGTCCTTCAAGCATTCATTCTTATTTAAGTCAGTTATCGTCAAGACATCTTAGTATATCACAACATTTTTTCATTAATGGTATATCTTTAATTGTTTGCAGAGAAAAATTTATTACTGTAAGAAATTTTATTCTGTTGCTTGGAAATGGCTCAATTCTTAGACATTGCATATAATTTTATAGCAAGCTGCATAATTGAAGTCTATTGTCACACTATATTTCTTCTAAAAAACGCGACCAAAAAAAAAATCCAAAACCCAACAAAATTACAAAAAGCGAAGCAATGAAAGATCAATTGAACTTGTTTGATTTGTTTTTAACATTTGAAAAATTGACTTTATTGGTTTGATTTTCTATTAGACGAAAATAGACCCTAATCAAACCTTGAACGTCCAACTATCAAATGTTAACTTTTGCTTGTTAAAATAATTTTATAAAATATTGTATAAACAATAATGACAATATATTCTGTGTAATTCCACAAGTGGAGTTTGAAAAAAATAATAAGTTAAAACTTTTCATTTTATTACTTGTTTTGACCAAGAGGACCTTTGTAGCCTTTTACAAACTTGTTTTTAATCTTATGTCCTTTTTACAAGAGAGCTTCATTTTTACACAAAGGTTTATAAAGATCCTTTTCTTCTAGAAATCATTTTTAGTATACTAAATTCCAAAGCATATGGTAGAATGATATCGTCATTTGAACCCAGACCTCTTCGACGTCATTTTAGTCATCTAAGAAAGAGAGAATCATAACAAACACGACTGTTCACTTAATTTGCTTTTCTGAGTTTCTGCTAAAGACTCCCCACTACACTCTTTGATTTTGAAAACCAATCGTCTCATTTCGCCCTCATTAGTGATGTTTCAATATTTGTTGCTTCTTTAATCTTTGATAAAAATAATCTCAGCATTCTCCAAAAAATTTAGATAGAACTTAGAAGTACAGTTGGTTAACATTGGATGATCATCAGGGTCACTCATATTATAAACTCCCATAAATGCAGTTTTTACTGATTTTTACAAAACCGTAGAAACCCCAAAAAGTAGAAAAATGAGTACTCCTTCTAATAATCTTGGAGTTTCCAGTAAAAGTTGAAAAGAATTCTAATGACGAATCTCAATCTTTGAAGATACCAAGAACATTGAATTCAAGAATGGCTCAAGAAGATAACAAGTCAAATGTTCCTTCAATTCTTGGCCAACCACCATGCTTACAATTTGAAAGGTGGGGTACGTGTGCTTATGGTGACAACTGTCGTTACACTCATATTGCTGGGTCTACATATGAGCAAAGAAATGTTGGTAAAATGGTACCGTGTAAATTTTTCTCTAGTGGTAAGGGGTGTCCATTTGGAAATGCATGTCAATTTCTTCATCAAGAAGTTGAGGAAAGAAGAGAGAGTTCTGTGATAAGAATTGTGACTAGTGGAAATGAAGTGGAGAATAAGAGTAATTCTGGTACTACGGAACCAAAGAGGGTTGTGGATGTACGTAGTAAAAAGTATCTGAAGACCAAGTTATGCACCATGTGGGAAAAGAATGGTAGCTGTTCATATGGTGCAAGATGTCAATTTGCTCATGGGATATCAGGTATTTTCACAACCATTGGTTTAATATTGAATGTTTATGGCCCTGTTATATTGTTTACTCCTTGCTTGGTTTGTTGAGTTGATTCTCATGTTGATTACTTGATATTTTTTGTTTGAACATGCTCTTATATCAATTAACAGTTTTTATGCGCAACCTGTAATTAAGTGAATTTTTGGTTTGTGGCACACCTTAAGAAAGTTAATTAATTATGATCAAAGGGTTAATTGACAATGTTACCTTTTTCCTTTCCCCAAACTTTTCTTAAAAGAGAAAAATCAAAGCTGGGTTTTTAAAAACCCATTAGAGAGAAGGGCAATTTTGGAAAGTTAATTAATTACCGTTTTGGATTTTGAAAATTCATTTACTTTGGACCAAACAAAAAGTGCTACAAATTCACTTATTTTGGACTATATGGAGTAATTCTTTATTATGTCTATTAGATGAGGTTTTGGATTTTTTTTGTTTTTGAGTTGAACCTTTTGGCACTGTAAAAAAAGGAGATGCATAAAGCATATTGTCGGAGTCTTGATATTTGGAGGAATAGACAAGGCATGATTGTCATCTTGATGAAGTGTAGAATGGGATTGTCTTTTTATTGAGCCGGGGAGACAGTCCAAATCATAGTCAATGTCCATTACTAGATTGAGCACCATGTTGTCGGTTGCACGTCTCAAACTAGTATGAAGATTCTTGTTCAAGACTTTGTTGAAAACAAGAGGCTTAGTAAGCATGGTTAATGTGCAATTTCTTGTTTCCTAATTTCTATTCTCTGATTTCTTCCAGACCCCTTTTTCTGTTCTTGTTTCTGCTAGGTTTGTTTTGTTCAAGACATTTTATCGACAAACATGCTACTACCCAAGTATCTGTCTGTTTATATGTCAGTAGATGTACTTTTAATTGGATGTCAACTATAAGGATGGACATGTTTTATGAATCTATGTTCAAACATGTCATGGACACTCCTGTCTGTCTTCCAAGTAATTACTTCACCGTGCTAACTATTGATCTGTAAAGATCATACATTTTTGTCTGTAATTTTTGCTGTCAGCCGGTAATTCTCTGTTTCTACCAGACATTTCCCCCTTCTAGTTTCTGTTAGGCATGTTTTTGTACTAGGCATATTGGTGATCGACATGCTATTGCCAAAGTAGCTGCCCGTTTATATGTCGGTAGATATTCTTTCAATTGGATTTCAAATATAAAGATAGAAATATATTCTAATACATGTCATCGACAGTCCTGTCTAATATGGCTTCGCCCTGCTATCTATTGATCTGAAGATCACCAGACTAAGTTGTCTCTAATTTCTGGCCTCAGCTGTTGACTTGGTCTTGATACTTGAGTTTTTATAGCAGGGGAAGATTCAATTTAGTGGCTACTGATTAGTGAAGCTTATTTTACCGAAATTCTTCATTAAGTAACACATATGGTTACAGTTTTTTCTTAGATATCTCTAAAAGAAAATGGTGACTTTTGCTGCCAGAATTTACAGGGTTCCGACATTGTAAATTGCTCTGTGTGATTAGGGTGTAGAGAATCAGAATGGTGTTTGTGATACTAGTTTTTATGTTAGTTAATTATGCAAGGCCTTGTATTTAGGTCAAAAACCTTATGTCAGAAATTTCGTAGATGCTATTGTGTAAAATTCAGCACTGCAAGATATGATGGTAGAGTTATGCAACATTTGATATTGTTTTCTTTGTGCTTCCTTATACCATTTCTAATTTGTGATACTTCTCAATATGACAGAACTGCAGAGTCTCGATTCCTCCAATCCACAGGAATCGCGGAGCACGGCTGGCATTTCTGCTCCAGCCAAGAATGTTACATCCAACAATATAGGGTTCACTCCTCCGTCTGAGCCTCCTAGGTCTATATACAAGTGGGCTGACTTAAAGAAGAACAGCCAGATCTACGGTGACTGGATTGAGCCTTTCTCGTAATCATCAGACACTGTGGAGAACTAAAGAGCCTGAACTTTTTTGTACTGGCGCTTTGATCAATTTTTGAAATGGTTAATTGGGTGACTTTTTACATATGCAGGGGAGACATTTTGGTAATTCTGTAGTTTAAAATGTTGTTTACTGAGTTTATAGCATTTCGGGTTTAGTTTGACGAGACCTGCCTTGTCATGGTCCTGTGAAGTGAATACATAGTGTTACAACTCAGAATAGGTTCATATATGTTGATACAAGTCAAAGTACAGTTTTTACAACAATAGCTTAAACAAAGATACACATGTAAATGGAAAAAGACTATTGTGAATGTTGGGTGTCTTGTTATTCAGCCATGTCCACGGGCTCTCCATTTTTATCCTCCTATCTTTCCAATTCTTCGTAGTCCTCTTGATGCTTTTTTGCATTCTCATGTTCGTAGTCATTTTCTAATTTTTCCATGTTTAGTTGGTCAAAATATTTTGAAGAACATTTTCTCTACGAAAATAAGTTTTTAAAAATGAGAAAAATGACTTTCCTAATGAAAGTATGGAAAAAAGTGACATTTCAAGTTTATTATGTCCTCCCTACTAATCCAACGCCTCCAACCCCACCTCTTAAGTCTTAACCATCCCACCCACCCCGCCACCCCAAACCCCCTCTCGTCATCCCCTCCCACTCCATAATGTTTTGCTAGATACATATAAATGTTCTTGGATTTTTTTCTTTTTTCTTTTTGCTTACTTGCCATACACTAAAAGTTAAGTTAGAAACATACATGTTTTTTTCGTAGAAAATATTTTCCTTCCTACCAAACACAAGTAGTAATAATTTTCTATCTTATTCCTCTGGAAAGAGCCGCCCGACATTGCAATCACAAGCAATTTCAATTGCATTCAAGGTAGTTAATAGGCCCTCAAGATAGGAATGGAACAAACTCAAGTAATTTTAGTAGATGCTTTATACTTCGTAATTTATAATTTTATATCATCAAACTAGGCGAACAAATTTATCCTATTTCAAATATAATCCACGGATTTTAGCTCTAAATTAAAAGCATGCATAATAACTAAATGAAAGAGGGACACAAACAACTTCCACCGACTTGTTTTCAACTTCAATTTCAAATTACTATTTTTTTTTTTCAATTCAAAAGTCTGAAAAAACTTGAGCATTGTTACAACTTCACCTCCCCACCCACCCCCCAACACCCCCACCCCTCTTCTTGGAGGGAGGGGTGAGAGATCCTAACGAAACAACTCAACAAGCATTGCTCTGAACCACGTGAACCAAAAAAGTTAAAAAACTAAATCAAAAACTCAAATCCTGTTGAACGACATTTACCACAGTACCCTTATTAAAAACTTCAAAACTCCACATACAAAATTCACTCATTCTACATTTCCACAGGGCTAAGTATGTAAACTCCCAAGTACCATCATCATTATAGAGCGCCAAAACGTAAAAGAAACATAACCATACTCTTCACTCTCAACACTCCCGAAAATCCAAACTGATTCTCTCAACAATTTGGCCTAAAAAAAGTAGTTCTTCCATGGCTTCTTCCACTATTATTGAAGCCTGTAACAGTAGAAAAAGAAACCGAAAACCATTTGTCTTTGAAACATTTGCAATTGAAGACTCCATTGACGGTTTTTCAGGACCCTTTAGAGACAACATTCGAATGTTTCTTCAAGAATTTGCTAACATTGAAGATTACACACTTTGTGGTTTCCCAATTTGGTCCACTTGGTTGATTTCCAAATCAACTGGTGCAGTTTTCCCACTTTACACTATTGAAGAAACCACTCAACTTTCTCTTCATCCTTTTTGCGATCACTGCAAATTTTCTGGTAAAATAAAACGAACACTCAAATTATTTTTGTGGTATTTTTGTTTGTTTTGTCCTAATGGGGTATTGTTTTTTGTGTTGTTGAAGGATGGGGTCACCATTATGTGTCGAAAAGAAGGTATCATTTGTTAATACCTGCAAATGAGAACTGGGAAAAGCCATTGGGAAGCGATTCTTTTGAAATTGGTACTCATGTTTTGCATGGTTTGATTCATTGCAATGGATATGGTCATTTGCTGTCCATTAATGGCGTTAATGATGATTCAAATTTGCTCTCTGGAAGTGATTTCATGGATCTCTGGGATCGTCTCTGTACAATCTTTAAAACCAGGTAATAATGAAGATCATAGTGATTAATCTTAATCGTTTTCATAGTTTTTGTGTGAGAATTTGTCGTTCCTGACATAGTACAAGTTATTTTAAAGTTTCGTGAACTAAGTAAACTAAGTAGTATTATTTGCATGTGCTTTACTTAGCCTATGGAATTTATTAGCTGCAATTGAAGAATCATTTATCTTATTATTGTTATTTTGATAGGAAAATTTCAGTGAATGATGTGTCAAAGAAGGGAGGTGTGGATTTGAGGTTGCTTCATGGTGTTGCATATGGACAATCTTGGTTTGGAAAATGGGGTTACAAATTTGGGCGTGGAAGCTATGGAGTAACAGAGCAGAAATATGAAATTGCTGTTCAATTCCTAAGTTCATTAGGGCTTGACAAGATTTTGAATGATTTCAGGAAGGATATTCCGAAAAGACGGAAAATCAAGCAGATTATTGGTACCTATAGAGAATTGAGTGAAGTCCCATTGATCACAATCAGTGAATTGTTGCAATTCATGCTTGCTTTTAAGTCTAAAGCACCGTTTCATAGCAAGATGAAACTTGCGAATGGCGATGATTATTGGTGTGATCCTGATAAAAATAGGCCAATTAGTATGGAGACATTTGTGAATTTGATGTCTAAAAATGATTGTAGATGGCCTGCTAGACGGCTAGAATTCGTGCTACTAGTGATTGTGAATTTTCTGAAACAAAATCAAGCAAATGTAGGCAGAAATTGTGGGATGACCAGGCAGGATTTGAGAAATGAGGCAAGAAAATTCATTGGTGACACTGGTTTGATTGATTTTGTGCTTAAATCCATCAGATGTTTTGCATTGGGTAACCAAATTGTTCGTCGATCCATCAATCCAACGACTAAGTTATTGGAATTCACTATCCGTGAACCTGCTAAGGAAGAATCCATGATGGGGAACAAGATTATTTTTCGATCCCCGTCTACTAAAAGGATTAAATTTGCCTTTGAAGATATTGTTGAAGCAAACAGAGTTGAGAACATTGAGTTACACGTGAGCATTGATCAAGAACTTAAGTACTTGTATGAAACAGTGTTTTTGAGTTACCCAGGGTCAGATTCAGTGAGTTTGGCTACTGCGGTTGTCTTGGATAGCAAGAAATTTGTTAAAGAGTGGAAGCTTGAGGATCAAGAAAACCAAATAATGGCATTAACATGTAAATTCTTGCCGAGTTTTGACGAGTTAGAGACTGAGTTGACTCGACCATTGTCACCTGGTGTGATTGTTTTTGTTCCTCCTTGGATTACAATAGGTGAGCTTAAGGGAGTAGCCCAATATGCACTAAGGGACACTTATTGCATAATGCAAAACTTTGTAGTAACACAAATTGGAGGTTTAAAGGGAATAAAGGATGAGAAGATGCTATATTGCGCAGTGGACAGAGATGCACACGTTTGGGTGAGAGGGTGTGGGCTTGACTTGGATACTGAATTGAGATATGAAGGTGGGCCCATAAAGTTAAAGGTGGATTGCATTTGTGGGGCCAGAGATGATGATGGGGAGAGAATGGTAAATTGTGATGCTTGTCAAGTGTGGTTCCATACAATGTGCACTGGCATTCATGATCATGAGGAGGTACCAGAAATTTTCTTGTGTGAGAGCTGCAGAAAATTTTAATTTCATAAGATATTACTTGGTACAATCTGATTTATCAAATCATGTAGTAGTATAGATTTATCAATAATATAAATTGCTCTGCATATTCATGATTTATGCTGACTGGATTGACAGTGCAGCTTGTCCCGTTATTATCACAGCCAGTGAAAACGGATGTATAGTTTCAGTATTCCGAATATGTTTATATCTGATGAGATGCAACTATGCAAGTTATAAATACACTCTGTTACAACAGTATAGTGTGGGTGTCCTGTTATTCTGCCGCGTCCATAGAGTTTACTAGTACTTCAATTTATCCTTCAAAGAAGTTAAACTCTGATTATGAAACGATCAAAAAACTTGAAAATGAAATCACAATTACATGAACGGAGAATTGAGGCAAGGAAAGATATACTATTAGATGAACAACTTATAGAGATAGCACAGTGTAGTCTTATCTTTTGAACAGCAGAACAAGACCAAACTCTGGAGAAAGAAGACAAGAACGAAATTGAGAAATTGGCGATGAAGTTTGAGAGTTTTGTTGAGGTTTTCTGTTTTAAAAAAAGGCTTCATTGTCAACACTAGAGCCATGCGGGGGTGGGCATGGTGGCCGAGGAGACCTTGGTGGGAACGGATGTGGTGGCCACGGAAAGGGTGGATGTGGCGGGCGAGGCGGTTTTGGTGGGAACGGATGTGGTGGCCGAGGCGGCTTTGGTGGAAAAGGATGTGGTGGCCAAGGGGGGAGCGGATGTGGTGGGCGAGGCGGCTTTGGCGGGAATGGATGTGGTGGTCGAGGCGGCTTGGGAGGCCGAGGAGGGAACGGCCAGGGCGGCAGTGGTTGAGCATAGCCACACATTCCATTATAACAAAGGCTTGGAAACTGGCATCTATGGTCACAGCTTCCACAATGGAAAGGGTTCATATTAGTGTTGATGCAAATTCCTCGGCAGCATTGCCATGTAAAGGGACATCTTATTCCACATAGCCCACAGTTATTCACATCAGAGGTTACATCAACACAACGATTCCTGCAACAAAGCTTCGTTATATTTGGAGGAAACTGCGCTTCATTGCAAATCCAGGGCCTATTCCAGCACCCAATGGCTCGTGGGTTCTTCACCACTCTTTTAAGCCATAACGAAGAAGATCTGGACGAGCCATTTGTGACATTTTCTTGAGACCCTCGAACTATTTTTACTTGTATAAGTAGCAAAAATGAGATCAAGGAAACTATTAACTGCATTAGGTAAAATCAACTACCTTTCAAACGCATTTGTAGCAAAGAACATAAAAGAACTTGCTAAATTGCATTAGTGAAGCAGAGAGCTAGCTTCTTTGTTTTCCCCCTTGGGTATTGGTTATTCTCATGGAGTGAAGAAAGTATTATATAGTTGAAGGGGATATGGTTATTTTCATGCATGAATGTAAAAAGTTACTTATCATGTTTTTCTTACAAGGGTTCATACTTCAGGTGATTCTTGTATGGTGGAAGTTATAGTTTACGTGATTTTAGTGGGGAGATGGGAGAAGGTGAATGCTGGTGATTGCACTTTCTACTGAAATAGAGGCTTTTTTTATGTAAACACGCACAGTTACCCAGTTGGTCTTTTTTTAATTGCATTCTCAGTTTCTCATAGCTATTTTGGATTCTGAAATCTTAATAATTTTCAATCTTTTTCCTCTGGGAAGGAGCCGTCCAAGATTAAAATCACAAGCTATGCATTCAAGGAGTTAATAGGCCCTCAAGATGGGAACGTAACAAACACGAGGAAAGCTAAAAACCGTAAACTCATCCTGAAAAGAAGCCAGCACTGACCGTTCCAAGTTTCACAATGTCACCTGCATGATTAATAAGTTCTTTTTCCCCCTGTAGTTTTTTATCATCAAATGTGATCCACCCAAAAAAAGACAAATGCTACCAAGATTTGACCATTACATACTATATTAATACAATAGCACCCCGAAAAAAATTTAATCCGTAATATGTTTGTTGGTGTAGAGGCAGAACTATGATTTTGAGTTTATGGGTTCTGGATTCTACAAAAGGCAGCTTACTAGGTTCTAGATAGTTATTTATTCATATTAAGTGGATTTTAAACACAAATACAGGGTTTGGGTGTGGCCTCTACTGCGTCCTACCGAATTCGTAAACAAACGTGTAGCTCTACCCTATGTGGGTGTCTCTATGCATTTCTTTCAACTGATTGAACAAATTCCACAGTTGACCTAGCCAAGGCATCCATTGGGTCGAAACATTTCTTCAGAAGAGGATCATCCGGAGGTAACAGATCACGCATGTCATCTGAGGCAATTATGATAGTGTTAACTGCCCTCACTAGAAGAACTTGTAGCGCGATTCTGAACAAATTCTGTGCCCCTTCAATGTCCTTCCTGCTTAAGGCTTCCACCGCAGGGATTACTGTGTGTTCCATAGTCGCCTTATCTGGCAGCACAACTTCAAAACCCTACACTCGGTAAAAGCGGAACCACAAATAACCATCAGTGATAACTCCAACTGTTGAGGAATAAAATCACCTAACTATAGTATTAACTGTGCCATTGAACACATCCAAAACTCGAAGTTTCAAATGCCTGCTGGTTGGGAGTACATAGCGGCTTACACACATATAGGCTTCCACACGAAGAATACATTTATAGCTTCACTTGTGACATGACAATTGACAAGCATTTATAATTGGGGAAAAGAAGAAGATTTTTTTTTTTTTTTTTTTTTTTTTTTTTTTGAGAAAGAAAGGGAGATGATAAGAAGATTGAAACACTGTCGTCCAATAACCTACAGCATCTTTCACTGTGATGCTTAAAACAGGGTGCTATCCTGTTTTTCTCTGGAGATGCTTCCAATAGCATTCAGTGAATAGCAACAATACTTAAAATCTATTAATCTACATGTCTACATAAGATAGATCTATATCATTGAACTTATACGACTCTAATGCTCAACTCCCTATTTATTGCTACTTGTTGAACTTGAATTGCCTGACAATGCATAGCAAATCCGGCTGAAGAAAAACATGTCTTCACTTCACCATCATATCGAAGCCTTGGTGGGCAAAGATGAAATATCCCTGATCTATTTGTTCTTAAGCTGTTTCTGGAGTAAAATATTTCTAGTTACTTTGGTACATCTCTAAACTACAAACTAGCTAGGTCCTTCTATGGAACCCCATGGAAAGGTTCAAAAATAAAAAGGCAGAGGCGTCGCGGCATAAAGAAAGAATTCAAGAAGACATGGAAAGCTCTTTACTGCAGTTACTTCAAAGAAAAAAGGGGAGCCAGTTGATCACTGAAAACTAACTTTACACAATTCTGCTTTCTGAAAGGCACAAAACATACTTGGAGTCATGCAGGGCCGGCAATCTACAAGATTAGCAACCTTGAGATCACAAATTGAGGGACTAGAAAATTATCAGTTTATGCATACCTATAAACTTGCAAAATCAACAATATAACACTGAATGAAAATAAATTAAATGACTGCTAAAAAGTTGGTTTCCTATAAACTATCGCATGAAGAGGAGCATAAGACCATATATCAGAAGGGTAAAATATACTGAACTGAATAGTTTCATTATAAAGTGTTCTTTTTCTTGGAAGGAACAATCACATGAAGCTCATCTTGACAAGTTGGATTAATGTACCATAGAACAGCCAGAAAGGTCAGTGTTATATAAATATTTCATCTCGGGGCACTTATAGCACAAGACTAGACAGACAACTTATTATATAACATACCATCCCCCCATAGTCAAAACTATCCAATATAAGTTATTGAAGCAATACGAGTTCACAAGTTTATAACAAAAATAAAGGAAAGTTGGCTGTTTCTTGAACTTATTCACATACTGAAACCAGAGAAACATTTCAGATAGCTGAAATGATCACATAAGGTATGACAAAATAGCTCCAAGAACCACAGCAATACCTCATTTTGAAGTTTCTCCTGATAAACTCCAGCACTCAAAGTTGCATCTGAAGCCAAAACTCCAATTCGCAGAGTACTCCCAGCTTCTAGGGGTCGCAAATTTGCTTCCTTGAGCTCTTTGGCCACGCACTCACCCATATGAAGGACAGGAACTGAAGACCCTTGTGCAACCTTATCATGCCAAGAATGTGATATGTGACAGGGCATGACAATGCATCGAGCTCCAGATTTCTCAAGAAAGATCCTTTTGTGCCTTAGATTTTCAACAATCGGAGCATGATCTTTAAGTACGTTTTCATTTTTACAGGCGCGCAAATAACTAGAACCCCTTTCATGGATTGAAAGCTCTTTGTTAAGAACCGGATCGGAACAGAGAACAAAAGGAAGGCCATCTCCTCCATCTTTGGAACTCCACGTGACAAGTTTGCTCACAAAATTGAGAGTGGTTCCAATGGATAGCCCCCCAATGATCCCTACTGTATTTTCTTGGGTGAGTAAAACAGCAGAATCGCGACTGTTTGAAGCTGTATCTAAAGGTGTATTTTCCTTTGAGTTAGCTAGATTTCTGTTTTCTTCAGTTTGTGAGATGATAGATGAAGGAGGTGTAGCCAGAGCTGGACTTTTTCTTGTTCTGCTATGGCTATGGTGGCTGCTCATAAGAGCTAATGTCCATGTTGAATTATAATTCAATGGGTTGAAAGACATCATCATTCTTCTCTACAAAATTCAGCCCAACTCTTCTAAACCTGAGAGAAAGAATCTTTCTTTTTGGGTCAAAAAGTAATGTTAAAATACAAAACTGCGAAAGGGGCAGTCCTCTAAGATCTAATTTCAATAAAAGTTAGTACCCATTTTTTTTACCTGAAACAGAATTCTTGAACTTCTGGCAAAATCTTCCTTTACCTTCAAGATGGAAAACAGAGTAATAGCAAGAAATTTGCAGCAAATGTAAAAACCCTCCAATAGCAGCTAGCCACTAGAACCATAAAAACACCTCTGCAAGTGCAAATTTTCTTATGATTCTGAGAATATTCTCAGCTTCCATGGTACAGCCGAACTCTCTCTAGTTGGGGGTCAGTGAACTCTCAGTACAAGATTCTTTGTACTAAGAGAAGAATCTTAAGCTAAAAGGCAGTAACTTTTCCAAGTCACTAATAGGCTTGTCTCAAAAAGAAACTGAGAAAAGCAAAACCTCGGTATGAAGCGAAAACTCAATACTTTTCTATATAATTGAGGAGAATCACAAGTAGGAAGTAAATAATTTTGTTAATTGCAAGTGGTTCAGCTCCTCTATTCACCAATCAGTTACTTCACTGAGTTCAACTATAGAAGGAATATCTTTATGTTATCTTTCTCTGTCACATTTTCCTATTTGGTGATCAAATAATTAACCCATGGAACCAAAAAAACAAAAAGACAGAAATCCTTGTTACCTAACTGTAGGTTGGTGCTTAGTCTTGCTGCCGCTGGGTCCCCCCATTTGATTCATCACAAAGTGCAAGCTAGGCCCACATTAGTTTCTCCATTGAAAAATAAAAATAACACTTCTTTCATTTGCATACAAGTTGCAGTTGTTAATAATGCATAATTAAATATTATTTACAAACAATTAATCTTTTGAAAGAAAACAAACTTCTATACATATTATTTAGTTACCATGATTGAGGTGTGAGAATAAATGCACCAATGACTGTTACAGGTCAACATCAAAATTGCTGCGATGTAGTAATCACTTTATGAAGATATGTTGATAAGAAAGTATTGCAACCTAAATGTATGACAAGGAAAGGAAAAAAAACAAAGTGTTGCAATCAGCTAGCATATCTAACTCTAGTTATATTTTGCTTTTCTATATTTCTATAAGAGGCCTTAGGTTTGGAGAAACGTATCAGCTTTGTGACATCTGCTCTGATAGAAAAGAAGGCAGAAAGCAAAGCAATAAGCATAGTTGGGTATATGACTACACTTGTGGAATTCCTAAAAAGGACTTGCTTGTCAAGACCCCAAGTGATGAGAAGGATTCCAATAAGACTAAATCTCCCTGATTTCAATAGACCCAATAGCGCTCCTGCCACTGACAAGTAACTTCCTACTATAACCTGTGTCAACCAAAACACAAAAATTTAAAAAAAGAAGTATTGAAGAAGAAGAAGAAGAAGTATCGAAGAAGAAGAAGAAGAAGAAGAAGAAGAAGAAGAAGAAAAAGAAGCCCAAATTAAGAGATAATGGTCAAAAATACATCAGAATTATCACTTTTTTACGAGTTTCATATCCCAATTATCAGCTATTGCCATCTATGTATTAAGAAGCACCTAGTTGAGTAGATGGTGATAGTTCAGGTAGAAAAAGAGAACAATTGATAGTTGGTGTAATCCGCTTCAAGATGTGTTTTTTAATACATAAGTGGTGATAGTTCAAGTAAGAAAAAGGGAATAACTGATAGTTGGGGTGCAAAACTCTCGAAAAAGTGATAGTTCAGGTGTAACTGTGACCATTATCTCCCAAATTAAAGCAGCATTATAAATTGATAACCAACCTCTAGGTTCTGGAGATCATGTGTTGCAGGAGATTCCTTCATGTTGGTGAATTTGTAGGCTTCTAGAAGCTTCCCATAGCTTGGGACAACATTGTTTTTATAAATGGCCTTTGTTATTGCTCCAGGGTAAAGCATGGCTTTTACCATACCTCCTGGAATTACTCCATTTGCGTATAACAGAGACAGTGATACCTCAATAGGTGTGGTACATTTACCAATTCTACATGGGAATCTGCAAAGAATTGGAATCACAGCCATAAAATTGAGTAACCATGCTAGCATTTTTCACAATGAATTTTCATAAATACAAGAGGAACAATCATAGCAATTGGCAGATTCGAGCCATTAACGTACATTAATTTAAGCGACAATCAAATTTTAAGGTGAATCTACTGTCTTGCTGTCATTAATATTGGTTTTGCTTCTATTAATACTTATTCCTAATCAATTTCGGCATCAACATTGATCCAAATTCGCATAGATTTTACAAGGACAGGGCGTCCAATTCCGTCAGAAAACAACATTGTCAAATTGATTCAACAAGGAAGAACATTGTGATTCCTATCTCATGAAATTAATGTTTGGTGCAGAAACAAATTAGAAGGTATTATTGGAACCTGAAAAGTGGGACTTGGAATATTATTACAAGGAAGTATAGCCGAGACGCAACGAAATAGACGTCTCGTGCCCATTTCTTTGACGCAGACGCCATGCTAATTGCCAAATGCTGCTAAAAAGTGTTTCTGAAAGTGCCATAAACCTTTATTCGAATAAGGAAAGGAAAAAGAGAAATTGAACCAACTTTTTGTTGGGCCATTACGACCCTCAATGGTCCCCATCACTTACGCTGCTTCCATCATTTTCCGGGTATCTTTTTATTGGAAAATGCCACAAATAAACAATTTTTTACATTGACTTGGATTTATTTATTAGTCAAGAAATTTATTTTGTCAATGTAGCCTAAAAAACGTAGCAATCGATAACCAAAAACTGTCATAGGTTACTCTTTTCATCTCAAATTATCTATCGTGATTACTAAAAATAGTTATCTCAAATCAATGTTTTAAGAGGCGGAGGCGCGAGACAAAGCATTTTACGTATCACGGAGCGAGGCGTAAGCCCAAAGCCGGCTTCAGGGTAAAGCCACTGAAGCAGCAGCCTTAGGCCTCAAAGAAATTTAGGCCCCAAATTTGTCTGATATGAATAATCAATACAAAGGGCTAATTTAAACAACGATTATTATGTAAGAAAATGCTCTATTTTTAGAAGTTGTGCAAATATAGTCCTTGAAAAATTATCCTTCTGGATAACGTTAAATTATCGTCTAACGTTTTCCCATATATTTTCAATCTTACAAATAAAACACTAGATTGTCATTTAATGTTTATAATGATTTTTAAAATTTAAGCCCGTGATCTAATGTTTTCTCATAGAATTTGTAATTTGTCAAAAGAAATATTTAGACCGTAATCTAAAAGGTTCATAAATTATTTTTAAAAATGATCGTTTACTAAAAAATTATCTCCTTTTGAAACAACTGGTGAAAATATATTAGAAAACATGAATGTCAACTAAAAGATATGGATCTTGTTATTCAAATCTCAATACACATATTACAAAACTATATCATAAAAGTAATTGATTACTTTGCATTTCAAGAAGCTAAAGAAATTTTTTAAGTTAAAACAAATATAATTTTATTAAATAACTTTAAGCTTCTTCTTAAGTTTGGCTTTCGGCCAGGAAATTTGTTAAGCCGCCGCTGCGTAAGTCTCGAGACACATAACGTAAGTCCCATGGATCTACGGGGCGTATGTCTCATGTATCTTCAATTTTATAATTTTATTACTAAATGGAGACTCGCCTCCGGAGTGCTGTGTGATAAGAAAATGCCTCCAAAACTTAAAGGCAAGTTCTACAAAGTGGTGGTTAGGCAGATATTTTACGGAGAGGAGTGTTGGCCGGTCAAGAAATATCACATTCGGAAGATGAAAGTCGCGGAAATGCGAATGCCGTCGCGGTGGATGTGTGGACGCACTAGAGAGAAAGGAATGAAGATATCCGAGACAGGTGGGGAGTGGCATCGGTGGAGGACAAGATGCGGGAAATTTAAGATGGTTTGGGCATGTGAAGAGGAGAGAAGAGAGATGCTCCAATGCGGATTGGCTATGGATGGTTTATTAGTATTGGGGAGAGGTGATTAGACGAGATAACGGTAACAACTAGGACATGACCTTAGATAGGAGGTTGTAGATAAGCTGGTGGCTTACCCTTTCACCATAGTAAAAAGCTTATATTTGTTGGGCCGTTGTACTTTGATTTCGTTCTACCATGACTTTCTCGCTTTTTGGTATTCGTGTTATCATATTGTTTTCGATATGCTTGGCCACTATCCGACCTTTTGTCTTGTTTTCTCTCTTGTCTTTCCTCTCTTTCGAGTCGAGGGTCTTTCGAAATTACCGCCTTACCTTTCAAAGTCGCCGTACACTCTACCCTCTCACCCCACATGTGGGGACTATACTGGGCTTGTTGTTGTTGTTGTTGTTATTACTAAAAAATAAGTAAAAGTAAAGTTTTCATTAAAATTCTGAAAATAAATCACCAATAATTTAAAAAGAATTATTATAAATATTATTTGAGAAAGGTAACAACACAAAACATGATAATAGCCTAGATAATCTTTAAAATAAAATCTTCATTCACTTCATCATCATTCTCTAGATCTATTAGTCCTTCCCACTCTCAACTAATATTTGTATTGACTTTTATTTATGTATTCAAAGAAGGAGAAGGGCAAAAAGTGTAAGAACAATAGCAAACGATGGATATAGTTGCTTCAGGAACATAGCGGTATCAAATCTCTATCATATCTATTTCAGGCATAATCATATAAAAAAACTATTTATGGCAGTGTTATTTTCTCTGATTGTTGCTTGCTTTAGGAAAAATCACTACAACATGATAACATAGAGTATAAATATCATTATACCAATAATAAAAATCATAATTTATAGCAAAAACACTTTTAAAACAATAAAATCAAATTTAACGTCCGAGTGTATGCTTTTATGCCCGGAACTTATGCCCTATAGATCTACGCCTTTCATTTGCACCCCGGAGCGTTTTTGGTACGCCCACCCTTGGCCGGAATCGCCCCGAAAACACCTCCGAAAACACTGTCTCAAATTATTTGTCGTTTTAGAAGTTCAAGATACAATTAGATATTTTTCCTCATTTTATCCTTAGTAGAATTTTGTCATTAAATGACACATAAATAGAGTAAACATCTAATGGAAAGAGATTATAACTTAGACAATAAGAGTAAAATTAGTCAAATACCCCTCCTAATTAGTACTTTCTTAAATGGCGTGTAAAATAAAAAACAGCAGATAATTTGAGACAGAGAGAGTAGCTTTCAACCTTGTAAGTCCGAAGTTTACTTTTTACAAATGAGAAGTTCAAAGGCCTGATTGGATAACATTAATAGTACGTATTTTAAACATTCAGCCTTATGGGGGTCTAATGCTCACGTTTTTGGAAATGAGTTCAGGCTCGAGGTCCGATTGCATAACAGTAATAGTAGTTTAAACTTTCACCGTTTTGAGTCTAAAGTTCACTTTCTGGAAATGAGAAATTCAAACCCAGCCTGATCGCATAACATGATACTCCCTCTCTGTCCCAATTTAGGTATCAAAAGAATGATACATTTCCTTATGTGATTAGACCACAAGATTCAAAAGTCTTACTTTATTTCTTAAACTTCGTGCCCAGTTAAACTATATCACATAAAATTGGGACAGAGGAGTAATAGGCTACCTTCCAATACACTGGTTTGAACTTCAGTATTGAAAATTGTCATACTTAAAGTCTGAAGTTATATATTTTGTATTCAATACAAATATACATGAATATACACAGATTCAAAGAGGTACAAATTTTGTATGCTGTACATCAAACTTCAGAACTCTAGGTTTGAAGTTCAGGTACATTGCCATAAACTCCTAGATATATTGTTCTAAGTTTAATTTTGAATTTTTGGTATATTAAACTAATAACAATATGATTTAATGCTTTAATGGATCTCTTCTTCTTCGTCAATTCTTTTCCCATTCTCATACGTGTTTCGATAATCATTGGGAAATTTCATCCACTTATTCATCTCAGTAATATTTTTTAAACTTTTTGATTCCACAACATTAATGTCAATAACATACATATAATTTCAGTCTCTCTTTGTCCATGACTATATGAAGTGGAATTGAATATCTTGGATGTCCCATCTACATAGGAAGAAAGAGGAATGAATATTTTGAGAAGATGCTTTCAAAGGTTATCAAAAAAATTAAGGCCCCGTTTGGACATGGTTTGGTTTCAAACCATGTTTGGACATGTAATTTGGATATTTTAAGTTGTATTTTCTCTTATAGACATAAAAACCCCACAAATTGTGAAAACTATCAAAATATTCTCAATTCTTATACAATCTTACCAAATGAGCAAGTCATAGTTCATAACAAAATTAGTACACCACTAGAAGCTCTTTCTAAAAAATACAACATCAATTAATCAAACTTTAGTTCAATAAAAATGAAAATTTAACATGAATAGTAATGTAACTACTCTTTAATATAATCCTCCCACATAAATTAAAGGTTGGTAGACATAAATAAAGATTGGTGGAAGTTGATAACGTCCAAATCCACTCCTCAAAGAGAAAGTGTACACGGTCGTCGCAATATAATTTACCCAACTATGATTCGGGGTCGATCCCACAGGGAACAATATACTAGGCGATTTAAACAAGTAAGGAATTATCACCAACTAAGCTAAGCCAAACACTTTTTCAATATTTGGTTTTTGATTTAAAAACTAACAAAGATAAAACTAACTAGAAAACGGGTAAAATGATCAATGGCCACAAGTTTGGATACAAAGGAAATTACGCTCAAGTAACGATCCAATGTATTTCATGATTTTACAACTAAGAGCGGGTTTATTTTAATAGATAATGATTTCTAAAATCTCATTGAAAATCTTCCAACCAAATCAATGAATTTCAGTCTAAACTTTTCCAAGCCTTAGAGTGTGATATTAGGCACAATCAATTTAACCTCAAGTAACTATCCTCTTCCGAGCTCAAGTTATTAGATGGGTTTAATGACCCAAATTCTTGTTAATTAATCTTTCTCAACCTAGATTTCCTCTTTCGAGCTCAATCAAAGTAAATGGGCGAGTCTTAGGGTTAGTTACTCCCTTAAGAATCATTCAAAACGAGATTAATTAAAGAAACAAAGACCCACTTCATTAGAAAAAAAAATCATTCAATACATAAGCAAAACAAGAGTTTCAATCCAAACTTTAACAATGTATACTTCCATAAACAAGGTTCAAGTATAGAAATGAAATACTACACACTTAGATATTCATTACAAAGCAAGAAATTAAAGAAATGAAGTAAAGGTTCAAGAAAGTGCTCAACCAAATCTTCAAATCTTCAACTTCAAAGTGTGGTGTAAACCCTAGCCTCCAAGAATTTGTGTTTTATGCCAAAGATGAATATAATTGCTCCCTTGTCTTCCTTTTGTAGTTCCCAACTTTTTCCAAGTCCAAAAATAACAAAATAAGCCCCAAGTTTTCAGATTTGCAAATCTGTCCTATTTTTGCAAAACTGTCCACTTTTGACAGTTTTGCAAAACTATGCAGTTTTTGTCCAATTTGGCCTCTTTTTGACTTTATTTTCACTTGGTTTCTTCCGTTCACTTCTAAATCACATAAACCTATAAAATGGAAGTAAACGATATTAAATGCACTATTTTCTCAATCAAAACATAGCAACAATCTAAGATTAAAGAAGAAATAAGTTGGTAAAATACCAACTTATCAGAAGTTAATGAGATTGGTAAGTGATTGATGGGGTAATTGTTAAAAATATCTACCAACTTATGGGTCTTGTTTTACAAAATATAAACTTATGGGTTAAGATTTATATTTAAAAAAGTTGAAACCATGGTTTCAAAACCCAAGTCATGCCTTTTTGGATTATTTGGGGTTTGAAACCATGAGTGAAAACGCATGTCCAAACGCTGGTTTGGGGTCATGGTTTCAAACCATGGTTTGAAAACGCATGGCCAAATGCCTACTAAATAGTTGGTAGAGCAATATGTTATCTCATGGAGGCAAATATATTCTAGTCAAACATGTGCTTCAGTCCCTTCCTATCTACTCTTTGACTGCTTTAACTCCTCTTAAAGGCATCATCAAAATGATTGAAAAACATTTTGCTAGGTTCTTTTGGGGCTCTAGTGCTGACAAAGACAAATATCATTAGAGCTCATAGAAGAACCTCTGTTATCCAAAAAGTGTAAGGGCGTTTGGAAATGAGAAGTATGAAGGACATTTGTGAGGTTCTTAAAATTAAAAAGTGGTGGAGACTCAGAGGACAGGATTCCTTGTGGGCTAAATTCACTAAGGCTAAGTATTGCATCAGAGCTCATCCAGTCTCTAAAGTATGGGTTTCTAGTAATTCCCATATCTGGAAATCACTTACTAAAGCTAGATCCAAGGTTAAGCACAACATGATCTGGAAGATTCATAAGGGGAATAGCAGTTTTTTGTGGGACAACTGGACATGATATGGGGCATTAGACACTTATTGCACTGATCAGAGTCATTCTACCAAGACTCTTGTTAGTAACTTCTTTGAAAATCAGATCTGGAATACTCAGAAACTACAGAATTTTCTTCCAGGCTGGCTTGTGGACAATATCATCAACATGAAGATTGACTACAACAATAGAATGGATTTTGTGTATTGGAATGCCACCTAGATCTAATGGAGTTTTCAACAACAAATCTGCTTGGAATTCTTTTTGAGAGACTAGAATACGAGACACTCTATTAAAGAAAATCTGGCACAACAGTGCGCCATTTAAACTATCCTTCTTAATGTGGAGACTAATTGAGTTAAATTGCCTTTTAATGATGTTATTTGCAGGTCATGAAATAGAATTCCAATGAATTGCTTATGTTGTGCAAATCCTCAATCTGAGACCATCAAGCAACTCTTCATAGATAGTAAGCTTGCTCAAAATTTATGGAAGTCTTATGGTAAACCTATGGGGATCAGTTTTCAAAGTAGAACAGTGAGGAGATTGCTACAAGATTAGTGGTAGACAAAAGAAGGAAATGATATTCATAGAATGATGATCCAAATCACCCCTGTTGTGATATGTTGGGCGCGTTGGACAGCAAGATGCTCTTGTAGATATGGAATTCAAACAAGATTTTATACCAGGAGAATAGAGTTGCAGATTCTATAGCTTATAAGAGCCTCAATGGATAAAGCTTTTCCTTTATACAAGATGGACTTACCATGGGTGCAGTTGTGTGAAAAAGTTGAGAACGAGGCACAAAACAATTATCAAAATTATGACTTGGAGCTTTCCTAGGAGTAGTTGGATAAAGGTCAACACAGATGGAAGTTTTTTGAAAGAGAATGGAAAAGCAGGCATTGGTGGAATAGCTAGGGACAGCAATAGAAATTTTTTGTTTGCTTTTACTACACCAGTTCTATGCAGAGATCACAACATGGCAGAAGCTTCGCTACCAGGTATACTGTTAGTTGGTGCAGAGATAGTGGGTACCAACACATCATCATTGAGATGGATTCTCTTCTTATTGTAGATATGATGAAGAGCGAGATCACTCAAAATCTTAACTTGAAGACCATCGTAGAGGATATTGCAGAATTGACTAACAATATTGATATCACTTTCTTACACTACTACAGAAAAGCCAACAAAGTGGCTAATTATCTTGCTAAATTAGCCACAACATTGAGTGAACAGAATTTCTACAGCAGCTATGATCACTTGCCTTCTAGTGCTAAAAAAACCTTTTGTACTGGATAGAAGGCAGAGTCCTAACATTAAGATCAAATATGACAAGGCCAACTTTTTTGTCAGTTAAATACTTAGCCTTAGAACAAAGAGAATGTGTAACATTACGTATAAACAGTCTCTTTGTTGTGTTGTTGAGATTGCACTGCAATCTGTGATGTATACATGGGGTATTGGTCTAGTTCCCCCATACTTTTTGTGTTTCTTACATGAATAAATACATTACCATCAGGAACTCAAACCTGGAATTTTTTAAATTTTTTTTAAAAAATAAAATAATATATATATATTATATTAGAATTTCTTACTTCATTATGTTTTTTTTTTCCAAACATAGAAAGAGATGGAATGAGGAAGATAGCTGCAGGAAAAAAAAAATTGGCAATAATAAAAGAAAATAGCTATGGCATGCAGTCAGTTGGGAGCATGTGTTGTCATTTTCGCATGTTTCTTACTACTAAAAAAAGGAATTCAAGGTTCTAATGACAACCTAATCCTATATAGAACTAGACGTGGACGAGAAATAGGAATTCAACGTTCTAATGACAACCAAATTCTCAAAAGAGCTAGGCGTGCACGTAATCTTTTCTATCACTAGCAAATTACGTAAATTTCAAGGGACTAAGACGCTTTCTTACTCTTTTACAATAAGGATAACTCTTAAAACTTAAATAATCATCTTTACAGGAAAAGATTATAAAAATAATCATAGTAGCTTCTTAATAATTCAAAGTATTCAATAAACATTACTCCCTCTGTCTCAATTTTTGTGGCACAATTTAGAGTTTGAGAGTCAAATTTCTTAATTTTGACTGTGAATTAGGACATCAAATTTTTACAATTTTTAAAATAAAGTTTACAAATTTGAAAATTACGTAAGAAGTAATATAAGTCACAACAAATAACAATTCAAAATACTTAAAAGATCTATTAAAAAATTGCGGTAAAAAAAGACTCGGTGGACTCTCGAAATCTGAAAGATGTCCATAAATTAGGACAGAGGGAGTAACATCATATACTGATGAGCGTATAGCAAATTTTAACTTATCTAAACCATCAATTCGCAAGTTATAATTTTATAATATCTCTGAAATATCGGAGGGATTGATCTAATTATAGTTAATTTAGTAAGTCAAATACTAGAACATCTATCCTTACACTCAAAGAGATTTCTAAAACAAACTATGGCTGGAGAATTCAGACAACACCAACTTTTCTCTAAACAATGCCTGGAGAATTCAGACAACACCAACTTTTCTGGCAAATGACAGTTCTTGTTGATTCTATATTTATACTGTGGATAGTCTATTTTTTAGAGCGAGCGCCAACTGGATGATTCAACAAACAATTCATCAGTTGTTGAATCATGCCATTTTGCAATAGTGTATGATCATGTCAAACATGTGAGGTGGATGATCACTAATCGATAATATGTTTGGTCATATAACTAACGCCAAGTTAAGGACTGCCACTATATGCTGCAAGGGCTTAAGACGGAAAGATGAATTAATACTATTTTGATCCTTTAGATATTTTATTCTGTTAAAGAATTTCTTGTATAAGTTATCTCAAATTGCATCTGGTATTAAATAATAATTATGTATTAAAATTGCAATATAAAATTATATTGATATGATGGTATCACTTACACTGTCGAACCTGTTACAAAATTGACTTTTTACTTAATTCAACCTCAAAATTGATAAGAACACAATTGGGAGCCTAACACATTATAAATAAAAATTAAAATAAATTAAGCTCAAATACCATATTATATTAAGAAAATGGATATTTAACGGCAACCTGAAAATAACTCATAAGGTACGTACCACTTGCGAATCTATCTATATCTATATCTATATTTATATTATTTTAAAAGCATGAATACAAATGTTGGTTGACCAAAATATCTTTCAAATATTGAACGAATTTTATACCCTATCCTTCAAATATTGAACGAGTTTTATATCCTTTTACATTAATCTTAATATAATTAATTGATTATTTAGGTAAAAAGAATATAAATAGAATTTTAAAAAGATACTACTTCCATATGATTGGGAAAAAAAAAAAAAAAGGGAGGCACTTGGCCGTGAGTTGGTTCCGAAAGATCTGATTACTATGGTGCATTTTAGGTTTTGTTTTATGTATTTCTTTTACTTTTTAACAAAACAAACTAAATAATGATCTAATACTTTTTTTTTTTTTTTTTTTTTTGAAGTCTTATACTACTACTACTAATAATAATAATAATAATAATAATAATAATAAAAAAAACAACAACAACAACAACAACAATAATAATAATAATAATAATAATAATCTTGGTATTTTTATTTTTAGGATCTTAGTATTTTGTAGCATTGGATAAACATTCTAAGGATTTTTATCCTTGTGGTTACAATTTGTTTTCAACGTGAAAGGACGTAAAGTTGGTGTAATAAAATTATATAATATGCTTATTACGTATTCCTTTTAGAAGAAAAGAAAGACGGGAAAGTTTTGTAAATAAAAAGTCAAAGTCGTAGGTGGCCATGTTTAGCGTATGGCAGTGAGACATTTGTATCTTATCTGTTATTTCATAGTATTATTTGTTAATTGAGTAATATTTAGAACTTTGCCTAATAATTACATTTATTTTGGATGAACTGTATGAAAAGTTTTTTAATTCAATTAAATAGATCAAAGTTTATACTTTCTCCGTTTCAATTTATTTGAATCTATTACTATTTGGGGAATCTACAAGGTAGTTCTTTGACCACGTTTTTCTTATATTTTTTCTAAATTATTTGAATTATAAATTATCATGACTTATAGTACTTTTTATGTAGTTTCTAAATATTTAAATTTTATCTTTATAAACTTGAAAATTTGATGTCAAAATTTACTGTTAAAGATATAAAGTTTGACTCTCCTACTCCGAAAATATTCACATAAATTAAAACGGAGGGAGTAACATTGGTCAACTGACTACCCCTAAATTATTGTTTACTTTTATTTATTTATTTGTATTAGGGAGAGGGAAAATACTATAGAATCGACTCTCACGAATCACCACATGGTGGAGGAGTAACTCATAAAATAAATGTATATAATTAAAAATAATACTATCTAATATTTTTTATTATGATTGAGATTGTCTAAGAATAACGTAGAGACTAGTTATTTTAAAAGCATAAGTATAAATGTTGGTTGACCAAAATATTCTTTAAATATTGAATGACTTATGTACCCTTTTAGTCTAATTCTATCATATTTCTAATGGCTATTATGGTAAATGGAAAAAAAATCACAATTGAAAATAGAGTTTACAACAGATACTACTTCTGAATTTTTGATTCCTAATCTAATACGTAATTAATTAAAGAGTATTTAATTTGCTATCACGTCCGAATAAGGAAAATATATATCGGTGGCCTTATTTGCGTTGGATATCTTTGTGATTGAAGGCTTTTTTGTGTGTAAGAAAATGATTACTTACTTATCAGACCATAGTTTAGTAGGCTTACTGGCTTACGTGTTCTATCTTAAAAGATAGAATAAGATTGAAGACTCACTATACTAAAGTAAAGTATAACTCCATATGAATAAGGTTATAATTTAACTAGTAAATTTGCCGCAGTGAAATTTAGGAACTATTCTAATGATTTAAGGAGTATTAAAAGGTTAATTTCTCAAATAGTTACTCAACTAATAGCTACTATTATCTTAGAAAGTCACATTTCTTCTTGATTACAATTTCCTTCAATAAAGAAAGTGACTTTCTGAGTATGCGATAATACCTATTAGTTGAGTAACCCTCTGAAAAATCAACTCGAGTATATAGTATTAATAGATGAAAAGGTAAAATTTATAAGTATCATCTTACAACACTAATTACCATATAAATTAAAATAATTAGATTATTATTTTTAGTTGTACACTTGAGAAGATACAATTTTATATAAATGAACTTAAACTTTTTCATTTACAACAATAAGCTATCCATAGGCAACAAAATTGGAGTTGATATTTTGAGGAACACCAGCAAGAAACCTTTTTAGTTCCTCAACATTTCTCACAACCAAATCAAGAGAGCAACCTGGAAAAAAGATGCACAAGACTAAATCACGGTAATCATTCATAAATAAGGAAATTATCATTTGTGACATATCTAAATTATGATACTCATTTACATGAGAAATGTTCAAGAATAATTTCCTTATTCGCATTTAAACTGAATTAATTCAAAAAAAAAAAATTGTGGATGTAACATGCCAGTGGAATCAAGGTTGGTCAAGTTTTGATAAAAACTATTTAGAAGAGAAGTATTTTATTATTCTTGAACACCGCTCTCTCAAATTGCCATCCATGAAAAATTTTCATTATTGCTTTTACATCATAACCGAAGTTCATAATTCCCTATATCGATTATCAATGTCGAAAACTGATACACAGATAATAAGAAGGAAGTGCCAAAAAGACTAAACAATGGTTAAATAATTAGACCTCTTGAAATCAAATCTAAATAAATATTCACAGGGCACATGATTTAGTAGTCCAAAAAATGGAGTTTAAGAGTTAGATTAAGTCCAAGCAATTTGCAATTTTTTTTTGGCTACAAGCTAGTTCTTTTTCATTCTCCATGATGATATGAACAGACACTGACAAAAAAGAGCTACTAACTTGTACCACACGATTCAGAATCATCGAAGGGATTGCTCAATCCCAAAATCTGTATCTGTCAATGTTGTTGATCTAGAAATGCAACCTGCCAGTTTTTCTCACTTTTAGGTTAGATTAGAGGCCACTTTCATGAAATTTTTGGACCCTTTTACTTTTACCTAAAATTAAATTACATTGATATTTTTTTTTTTTTTTTGCAACTAATAGGCAGAACAGGAAAGACCACTGAAACTTGTGTAACAACTACATAATTATGTTTAGCAGCAAAAGCTAACCTTTAAAGTGATAGGTGAAGAAATGAATCGATAATGACTCTCTTGCGAATACATGTCCAAAAAGAATAAATAATAAGACCCGAAATTCACAGCTAATTGAAGGCTTTCAAAAAACCTTAATAAATGTAGATGAATATATGTCAGACACAGAAAGTATATACTCCATAGTAAGTGTAGATACTGAAGAAAAAATTAAAACAGACTCATCGGACTCGAAGGAAGAATTAATTAATGAGATAGGATTAGAAAAACTAGACCTAGAACCAATTCAAATGGATAATTTAGCAAATATATACCGTAATCATGACTTCGAAAGAAATAAAGGTTTAGATAGTAATGCATGTTTCTCTTGTAAATGGTTTTCTAGTAGAGATAAAAGAACAAAATGTAAAAATTATTTTATAGAAGGATGTATCATGTGTATAGAAAAAGAATTTAAGACAAAAATTCATAAAGAAGAAAGACATAAAAAAATAGAAGACCCTACTATGAGTATAAGAATAATGACATTAGAAACTAGAATAAACGAATTAGAAACCAGGTTATATAAATTAGAAAAAGGAAAAGAAAAAGAAGCAAATAGCGAAGATGAAGAAATACATCTATCTAATATACAACCGCTAAGAACAATACTAGAAGATTCAACAGCGGAACTAATGAGTATAGAAGACCATGGAGCCCTAGTATGTAATGAAGATAAAAAATTAGGAACTATAAAAATACTTGCAAGAATTAAAATAGATGACTATGAAATAGAAACATTAGCATTAGTAGACTCGGGATGTACTAAATGTATAATAAATAAATGAATAGTTCCACTAAATTTAATAAAAGTTCTAGACAAACCGTTGTACCATGCAAATGGATGGAACTCATAATATATATAAACATTATGTTCATAAGGCATACATTAGCTTTATCAACACTTGTTCGAATTTTATAAACCAGTTATAAAATGGATAAAATATGGGTAAGAGACTTGAATATAAATATAGACTTCGTCATCGGGTTAGACTTTATGTTACATAACAATGGAAGTTGCATGATTACAAGAGATGGAGTAATTTTTCTAAAAATATTACTCATACACCGATACAAGCTCATAAAGCGAAATTAGAATCGGACATAAGAAGATCTCTACTCGGACAAATAAACCTGCAAAAGAAAGAAGAGAGTTGTTGTAAGGATTGTCAAGATAACAATACATCTTTGTAAAAGCAAAAGAGAAATAAAGAATTTAATTCTAGAAGAAGAAGAAATACTAGACGACGATAATCTAATAGAAAAAAATTATACTTTAATAGACATAGAAACAGAATTATATAATTTTAAAATAGGGATAGAAAAGATAGGAGTAATAAAAAACCAAAAAGATTTAGATAATATAATAAGAATACTAGATGAGATAGAAATTATAGGTGAAAAACCTTTAAAACATTGGAAAAATAACAAAATTGTATGTAAATTAGACATAATAAATCCAGAATATATAATTAAAATAGCCTCAATAGAAGCAACTAACCAAGACGTAGAAGACTTTAAAGTATAAATAAAAGAATTGTTAGATTTAGGAGTAATAAGAAGATCTACTTCTAAACATAGATCTGTTGCATTTATGGTAAGAAATCATAGTGAGATAGTAAGAGGAAAAGCTAGAATGGTAATAAATTACAAAAGACTTAATGATAACACCAGAACAGATGGATATAAGTTACCCGGACAAAACAGAACTAATAAATAGAATACAAAGTAAAAAGATTTTTAGTAAATTTGATTGTAAATCGGGATATTGGCGGTACGAATGCATGAAGAAAGTATAGAATGGTGCATTTACACCTTACAAGGACATTTCGAATGGTTAGTAATGCCATTTGGATTAAAAACTGAGCTCCACCAATTTTTCAAAGAAAAATGGATAGTATATTGGAGATTATAAAAGATTTGTCCTAGTATATGTAGATGATATATTAGTATTTAGTAAAGACATGAAAGAACATTTAGGACACCTCAGGACACGGTATTTAGATTATTTGTAGAAAATGGAATAATAATTAACAAGAAAAAGATGGAATTATGTAAAAACCATATAAACTTTTAGGAGTAGTACTAGGAGATGGCAAAATAAAATTGCAACCTCATATAGCTAAAAAGGCCTTAGAAATGCCGGATAAATTAGATAATCTTAAAGAATTACAAAAATTCTTAGGAATAGTAAATTATGCTAGAAGTTTTATAAAAGACTTAGGAAAAATAGCAGGGCCATTTTATTCAAAAACGGGATCAAATGGTCAAAAACACTTTAATACCGAATATATTAAATTAGTACAAAAAATTAAAGAAAAAATAAAGAATATTCCAGACTTAAATATGCCCCTAGAAATAGACTATTTAATTATAGAAACAGATGGAAGCTTCGAAGGATGGGAGCCGTAATAAAGGCAAAACCAAATAAATATAGCAATAAAAGTGAAGAAAAGATATGTGCTTATCAAAGCGGTAAATACCGAGAAAAAAGGAAATATGAGTAGTATAGACGCATAAATTTTATTTTGTAATATATGGCTTAAATAGTTTTAGACTATATATACTAAATAAACCGAAATATTGGTAGAACGGTATTTGTGAAGCTATAGTCAAATTCTATCAAAAAATTAATGATAAAAGTAGCGATAGACGAAGATGGTTAAACTTTATGGATACTATTTCAATTTATAATTTAACATTCGAACATATAAAAGGAAAAGATAATAATTTAGCGAGACCAATTAAGTAGACTAAAAATCACATCTAACGATTTTCTATTTGAACGGCATGAGACCATCAAGTTCTCGGACAACTTACTAGGGGAAAGGCATAGCCTCAACCCAAGACACTTACGGACGGTTTCTTGAAGGTACTAGGTAATCTTCATTTTAGACCTACATACGCATTAAACAGAAATGCCCTAGAAAGAATACATTTTGGAACTAATAATTTAGTATTTTTCCCGCCATCTAATTTAACTTTTAAGGTATTACCAGAATATGTAATAGACAAACAACAGACATGTTTAGTAGACAATTTATGGATGTCGCATAACAAAAAATCTCATTTTGGTCATTTTGTAGCCACTCTAAATGCACTTTGTCTTGTAGTATTTTTACGGTACGAAGACTACCAATTAGGATTTTGTACTACGCTCTTTTATTCCATCTATCTTATTTCTCTTCCTACCAAGAAAAGCATCTTGCAAAAAAAAAAAAATGACAATATCAGAAAGTGTTTTTAAAGAGACTTTGGAAAGATTAATTACCAGTATTACTATCGTTTGGAACCGTACTAAAGTATGTATCTTTATTGGTAAAATACGATGGATCTATTTGCATTCATTGGGAATGCACACCCGTCTCATCCATTTTTGTCTCTAAGAGATGGAGTTTCGGGATTGTACTAATTCAAACTTATACCGCTTGTAGTCTTTGTTCTAAAGTCTTGCTTGTTCCAAGAGTTTCATTTTTTCTTGGATGAGTGTCTCTTCTATAGGTTAAGTCTTCGACGGTCTATATTTTCTATAGGCTCTACTATCGCTAAAAAATCACCTTGTCGTGTCTTTTTGTATTTTGTCCTCGTTGAGGGGTTCTAACGGATTTTGTCCATTAATTCTTTTGGATAAATATAATAGTTTGGTCTCAATACTCCTCTAGCATAGTCTAATGCCTCGATTTCGGTGAAATCATTAAAGCCTTTAAAAAGTGGCTTATAGTTTATCTTTGATAGAATCTAAAACTTCTATCCGGTTTGAAAAATACCATTAGCTCTACCAGGGACTACAACATAAAATTTAAATTTCTTATCTAAATTTTTAAACAATCCTACTCGGTACTTCCTCTCTCCCAAATTTCTTCTTATCATGTAGTTATAACTAATTTTCTGTCTATCTCCCAAATTTTTAATTTTTTTTGAACAGTAGGTTAAATAAAATGATAGTATTTTTTTTTGAACGGTAACCTTTTTTTTTTTTATGGTTTTGTCCTAAAAATCCTACGAATTTTGTTATCTTGTTCATCTCTTTCTCTTAACCTTTGTTCTTAATAAATTCTTCTTTAACCACACCCATTATTTGTATATCTACGCCCAACATCGTCCTTTATTTAGACATTAAAACGGCCTCTTTTAAACCTAGAAATTTACAGGTTAATCCATCGAGGTTATTAAGAAGTTAAGAGAATAACCGTATACTAAGAATAACAAATTCATGAGGATAAGGAAGTAATCACTTAAACATTAATAGTTTTAATTGATTTTGTTGAAAAATCTGTATGTCTCGGTCCACATCTATTACCTCACTTAACTGTTGGTTGTTTTTCTCTCGCGTTCTTCTACTTAAAATTCTTGATAAAAAATTATTACCTATTCTATTATCTGAAAAACTTACTCTTGGTCTTGCTTGCCTTTCTGTTTCTCCTTCGTTTCTTGATCTAATTGGAAGAAGGTCCATTTTTGTGCTTTTCTAGTTATTTTGACTTTTTCTTTTTGAGGTGTTATTTCTACCTTTTTTAATTGGCCTATTAATTCTTCAACTTCTTTAGGTCTCTTTCTCTTTTTTGTTCACTTAACAATAGAACGCGCTCACTTATTACTTCTAACTTTGGTACTATTATTTCGATTTTCTTTATTATTTCTAAGATTAATGAAATTATAGTAATATTTTGTTGTAGTGTTATTTGATCCGATTTAGCGTTAGGTATATAATCTTTATAGTCTGTGGTAAAGGTATAGACTTTTCTATTAATTTTGAGGCTTCTTGTTGAGCTAAGGTCGGTCTACTCATGAAAGAGTGATTTCTTTTAGTTCTTCTCTTTGTCTTTTTTAATTCTTTAATATCACTAGTTAAGACTTCTACCTGTTGCATTAATTTAGAGACTATTTGGGTAGTCTTTAGTTCTATCTCTTTTGTTTTTTCTGTAATAATTTTAATTAACTTTTCTATTTCCGTCTTTGTAGGTAATTTTTCTAGATTAAATTTGTTAACTAGAGTCTGGACTTTCTTTTCTAATTCTAATTCTTGTGTTTTTAAGTAATCGAGATTTTGTTCTATTTTTCGAAAGTTTTCTTTTGTAACGGGATGCTTCTACCACCTCTAATATTCTATTAGTGTTTTTATTATTTTCTTGTATTTTTCACTAAAATTTATGACTAAATCTACTAATGTGTTCAACTGTTTGTCTTCACTATGTAATATATGGTCTCAGATTCTTGAAATTACACTTTATAATACTATGATCTTTTAATGCTCTATATTTCTTTCGGGTATATTCTTAAGTCTAAGTATTCTAGATTTTTTAATGTATCTATTTTTCTAGCTTTATTTATTATCCTAACGGAATCTTTATTTTACAAACTTTCTTCGGTACTCTATCCTAGTTGTATATCTTTCTATATCTTCTCTTATACCCCGTAATTCCCACGTTATAGCAGAAATTATTTTTTCGTTAATCTGACTTTGTAAGAATCTATTGTTTATTAGTGATGATAATGTTTCTGAATTTATTATTTCTAAATATGCACTCAACGCCTTTTCTATTTGTCTATATTCTCGTCTTTTCTCTATATCTCTATATAATAACCAATGATCGATAGCTATTTGTCTAACAAAGGGTAGTGTTCTCATATAATTAATATGGTCTAAATCGCTTGTGGTTCTTTGAGGTCTTTCTAGATTTTATATATCCTAGTAACTTATATTCTAATCGATATTATATCTATTAATTCTTGTAGTCTTAACGGTTTTCTTTGGTACTACTTAATTTAATATATTACGGGTATAGGTTATTTAATTCTTGTTTGACTTTTAAACAATGATCTTGCATCTATTAACCTAAAGGCATAAAGTTTACTTGTTGTTCTAACTACATCTAAGATAGTCTTCGGTTCTAAATATAGCGTCGTTGGTAAAATGAACTTCCCAAAGGAGATTATTTCGAAAACTTAATCTTCTCGTATTATGATTTAATTCTTCTCTATAGGCTGTGTCTAAATAATTAATGTGTTCGGTAAGGAACTTTCTTGAGCTTCTAAGGTTTTCTAGTCTTTTTCTAGTAATATAGATCATGCGATGGTGAAAACTTATATGTTTAGCAAAACGGTGTTGTCTCATTAACTCTTGTCTAATAGTAGGTACAGGTGCTTGCTTTCTTCTTCTAGCAGAAAAAGGTCTTCTCATATAATTTTAGATAAGTCTAAGGTTCCAAAAATCTTCTCGCTCTGATACCAATATTAAAGGGGGTAGTAAATTTTTCAATAAGAAAAGTTCAAAGGACAATGCTAGAAATTAAAGTTGTTTTTAAATAATTTTTTAACAATCCTGGTATCAAAGCAAACTATGGACTGGTGACATCCTTGGACTTGGAGATAATTCTGGACTAGGGTTCTTGATTACATGCTTGTCTTGTTCTGCTTTTGCTTGGAAAAATCTTTCCAAAGTCTCTTTAACTACACTTTCTATGTTATATATATATATATATATATATATATATATATATATAAAAAAAAAATCGGCATTCTACACCTTACTTTGTAAACTTTAAATTTTCTTATAGTATTTATAATAGAGAAAAGAAACCAAAAAATTAAGAAAAGGGAGGGAATTTTTTTTTCTTAAAAAAAGGACAACGAAGAAGGTACAAATCCAAAAGTTTCAGATCAAGTAAAAAATGAGAAGAACTGAACGTACTTTTTTCTTAGAACGTACTTTTTTCCCTTTTATTTCTTGTTCTCGTTCCTTCTTTTCTTCTCTCTCCCCCTCCCTAACTTGTTACTTCCTCAATCACATTTAAACTCCCCTTCTTTTTCTCCTCCTAACAAATCTGCAAAAATAATCACACTACAACTACATCATTTCATATAATTTATAAATAACACATTCAAATTTATTAATGATCATAACAAAAAACTTTCTAAATTCCGTGTCAACTTTATCATAGAAGACTTTTAAACTTTTGGTATTAAATGAGTCACATATAGTTTATATTACTATAAATCATTGCATAAAGGTAAATTATTTAAATATAAAAAGTGTCAAATAAGTTCATATAAATTCAAACGGATGGCATATATCTTGCATGATTGAAATGATTATTTGAACTTCAACATCAAGATACGAGTTATCATGCTAGAGAGGTGGAAAAAAATCTTAACAAATAGAGATGATGTAGATCTTAACAAAAAGTGATATGTTTAAATCAAACTAAACGAAGGGGAAAAAAGACACCTAACCAACATCGCCACATATGAAAAGCCATCTAAATTAAAGTTGTAACGTCAAGGATCTCTCTATCCTAGCGCCCAAATTTCAGGCTGCAAATCTCTGTCTTCTGAACCTGAAAATAACCATTTAGTATGTTAGGATATGCTTATGAAATATGTTCAATTAGGAGTACACTATCTTATAAAAATGTAAGAAACAGTATAGTTTGTCTATGTAGAGAGCCACATTAAAGTTTAAAGTAAAAGAATGTTTTGGCAATACACTGCTATTAATTGTAGTAGTATTACACCATCAGAGATTGCTACAATTAAAGGACCAAAAAACAAAAGAAAATGATGAGCATACGTTTGGTGCCCTTTGATTCTTCAGCAGTAAACGAATCGAGAGAAGACGGTGGAGAATCATCAGCAGAGAAGTCACATAAAAGTGAGCGAAGGAAGACAATAAATGCATGTGTCAATGAGTAGCGGAACGAAACTGAAAAGAAGGATAGAGAACGTAACTTAAAACGAAAGAACGGGTCTGTTCCAGAAAATGAATGAAGCCGTTTCAGAAAAGGTATAATGATACCTAATACTCCCTAACAATAAGGAAAGAAATAAAATTAGTCGTAAAGCAAAAATCTGAGAATCAAGATAAATAGCTATTGTGGCCTATGAAAGGTGCCACGTGGCGGGGCTAGTGCCCTGCTTTATATAGATATATAGATTTTGATGATCTTATGTGGAATGCAAATTTTAGGAATTTATTAAATGTCTTGTCATGGATGCTTAGGACATTTTATGATTTATTTAAATACCCTTGTGTCCCGAGAAGAATATTACACAGACATTTGTCATTTTGCTTTAGTTATTATAGCTGGTTTATACTTATTAAATTATCTGTCTTTTGTCTTTTTTAATACTTTCAAGAATAACTACAAAATTCAAAACTATGTTATAAAACTAAGCTAAAAGAGTAACAATAATAAAAAATGAAAACAATAGAAATAGAGAGACAAGAGAGATGAGCTTTCTTATTCATCTAAATGTATTTCAAGTGTCCAATCATTACATTCAATCCCACTATTTATAGGAATATATTGAGAACAACAAAAGGTGTGTCATAAACATGGGTAATAACATTTGGGGGGATATGGCCAAAGTCATAGATAGACCCTCCAACTTGTCCATATTTTCCACTTGGACCCCTCAACCGAGCCGCGTACCGTATGAACCCTTCAAGACTGCCTTTACCGTGCCACTTTGACCCGTCGGTCCAGCTGGTCATTTAAAGAATTATGCGTGTTGGCACGCGCCGCCTACGTGTATAAGCCTCCCAATTAAATGTTGCCATGTCAATTACAATGCCACATACGCACGGGCCAACCCACTTAAAACCCATTGAACCCGTTAATATACCCAACCATATCGGTACCCGATCATTTTCCCTCCATCAAAGTCCATTTCTCTTCCTAATATTTTCACGGTCTGAAATTCATGCTAATTCAAACCCTAAATTCATCTATTTCGACTGTAGAATTCGACACAGTGTTTAAACTTCCGCCCAATTCTAGCGCATACGTTGTTCGTTACCCCCAAAATAAACCCTAAGTTCATCGTTTTCAGCTGGTTGATTTTGTGTGTTGGAGTCATAGTTTTTCTGTGGGTTTTGAAGGTTTTGCTGTGCATTCTGTTCATTCCATTTCTTTAAGAAGGTAACTTTTGCTTTAGCCTTTTATTATTGTCAAAATATTTAGTGGATGGTATTGTTGTTATTCCGTGCAAAATTAGGGTTTTTTAAAACGATTGACAATATTAAGTAGTAGATATGTCGTATATTATTGAGATCCATTTTCACCACGGTGGTAACTTTACAATGGGCCCGAACCCCATATATGTTGATGAGAAGGATGTTGTAATTCCGATATTGATAAAGACCATTCTCTCTTTATTCGAACTCTTGTTTTATACCAAAAAATTTGGATATAATTTAGTGGGTGGTTTCTTTTACTTTGACTTGATAAGTAAAACTTTCGTCCAAGTGATGGTGATGGAGAATTGTTAAATATTGTGAGTGGTTTGAAAGTTGGTGATGTGTTACATTTTTATATTTCACATGTGTGTGAAAAAACCACGAGGTGGTGGAAGATGTGGCCCACTTTGGACTTATTTGTGGGTTAGAGGTAAATGATGCATCTAGGCAACAAATGTGGCTTTTGACATTGATATAAATATCAATTTGAGAAAACATAGAAAACCCTAAAGAAAGAGAAGAAGCCGCCATGAAATGTCTAGTGTTGAAGAGAGAAGTGCGTAAATGTTCTAAATGTCAAGAGAGAGGTCATAACTGTTGTTGAAGTTGAAGAGGAAGTGAATGATGAACAAACGATTATGGAGAGTCATTTTTGGCTAGTAGTAGAGTCGATCGGATAAAATACCGATGATGAAGATGATAGTGAAGCCGATGAAAAAGTTAATTTCTTTTAGGAATGAAAGGAGAAGTAAATCGAAGAAGCAAATACCAAGGAGAAAGGAACATACACATCACGAGGTACCCCTAGGTGGGAAAAATAGATAGAGGTTTTGAAGATATTGGAAAGAACAAGGCCTCCAAATACAATGGATGTAGCGAGGGGATGAGCAAAAGATTGATAGTTCTGTGAAGAGTATAGTGAAGATTCGGATGATGGTGGATGTGGATGCGAACACAGTGTTGACTTGCCAACTAGAAGGAAGAGCAACAAATTAAGGTATGATCCGGATTGTGTGGTTAGTATTTTTGAGCTAGGCATGGTATTTGAGAATGCGAGGTATTTAGAAAGTAAAGCTAATTATGTCTTGTTGAATACCATGTTCGGTTGAAACTTAAACCAAATGAGCGAGAAGGTGAGGTGTAGGTGTAAGTCCAAGATTTGTAATTGGAGGTCGTATGCTAGTGTTGATAAAAAATCGGGGATTTTATGGTGAAAACTTACCATCAATTCACAAGTGCACTCCACTTAACAAGAATAAGATGTGCAATGCTAAGTTCATATCCAACAGATTTAGGGATAGGATCACTTCTCAACCTACTATTAGAATTTGGGAAATTCAGGACTTGGTTAGAGACCAGTTAGGGTTGTATGTTGGTAGAACTATATGTCATAGGGTAAAACAAATAGTGCTTAATAAGTTTATGGGGGATTGGAAGGAGGAGTTTGCAAGAATTTATGATTATGCAGAACAAATCATTTTGAGTAATCCGGTAACACTTGCATAGTGAAAACAGACAGGGAAAGTCAGCCTGGAGTGAATTTGTTTAAGTATTTTTATGTTTGTTTTGATGCAATGAAAAGGGGCTGGTTGGAGGGATGCAGGAAAATTATTGGGTTTGATGGTTTCTTCCTAAAAAGTGCATGTAAGGGTGAACTTCTGGTGGTTGTTGGAAAAAATGGGAATCAGCAGATGTTTCCCATTGCTTGAAATTTTGTCATTGACAATGAGTCAAAAGAGTCATGGACATGGTTTATTGAGAACTTAATCAATGATTTGGGGCCGGGAATGGAGATGGAATTACAAGTAATGTCGAGACATGCAAAAGGTAATTTTACTAACTTTTTTGCATTGTTAACCTTATTTTTTTGTATATATACTAACCGTACTTGTTGTGTTGTATTGTAGGGATTGTTGAGCACACTTCTAAATCTTTTACAAATCGAGCATAGAAATGTGCTAGACACATATGGGCTAATTGGGAGAAAGATTGGAAAGGTGAAGAAAGAAGAAAACAATTCGAGGGTCTCTAAAGCATCATTTGAGGTAAAGTTGAGAGAAGAACTTACAAAATTAGATAAACTTGGAAAAGACATCCGAAGAATTATTGCAATTTAACAAAGAGCACCTTGGGTGTAAAGCCTATTTTAGGGAACACTCTAAGCATGATGTAATTGAAAATAATATGTGTGAGACCTTTAATTCCTGGATATTAGCAAACTTAGGCATAAGTCTATCATTACTGTGCTAGAAGAGATTAGGCATAAAGTAATGACTAGGCATGTTGAAATGAGAAGATTTGCTGAGACATGGATTACTGATATTTCACCTATGGCAAGGGGTGATGTTGGAAGAAAACAAGAAGTTGTCTAACAAATGTGAAGTGTTGTGGAATGTGCTAGAAGGGTTTGAGATCAAGGAATATGAATATAGGTTCATTGTACCTTGTGGAATAAAACAAGCACTTGTAGGCTATGGCGAGTTAAGAGAATCTCTCGCCAACATGCAATATGTGCATTCTACCATCTAGGGGATGAACCATATAATCATGTGGAACATTGGTATAGAAAGGAGACATTTACGAAGGCATATTCATACTTTCTTGACCCCTTGCCCAACTTGTGAAGATGTGGCCTAAGACTAATAACATGAAGATTGAACCTCCAAAGACCAAAAGTAATGCGGACGAAAAGACCAAAGAAAAAAAGAAGAGAAGGATAAAGATGAACCAAGAGAAGTATGGTAAGTTGTCCAAGAAAGGTGTGCAGATGACATGTTCAACATGTCACCAACTAGGCCATAACAAAAAGTCTTGTCCAAGAACAAAGGTATGCATTTGTTTGTTGATTTATTTTAGTTTTAATACCTTATTATTGAGAAGCGATCCTAACATTTAATTTTACTTCTAGGGTGGAAGTGGTAGAGGAAGTGGTCAATCAAGCTCTACCACAAAAAATGCCTAGAGGAAGTGGTGAATCAAGCTCCGCATAGAAAGGCCTACGAGTGGTTAATCGATTGGGTTGAAAAGGGGTAGAGGAAGTGGTCAATCAAGTTACGCATGCAGAAAAGGCCTAAAAATGAGGCCTTGGATGCTACATAAACCCAACAACCTGGAAAAGCTGCCATTAATGTAAGGATTCAATGTTTACAATCTAGCATTTACCACTTTGTTAAGTTAATCTAATTTATTTTTGTGTCAATTGCAGCCTGGTAGTTCAAGTGAGAGAGTTGTGAGGCATGGGACTATGAGGGACAGCAGTGCAGTCAACATTGATCTTGGATTTAAACCTCCTGGTCTGAAGTTCAAAGGTAAAAGTCTTTGTCCACAACCACAATAGACTACATAATAGTCTAGAAACAGGAGAAATATAACCACCAACAAGCCTTCTACCCAACCAGAAGCAAGGAAGAAGCCAATTTGGCAATTCTGAATGTCTGTTCAAACAATTTAGTTCTGAATGTATTTGTGAAACAATTTTGGCAGTTTTAGCCAAGTATTTTTATGTGTTTTATGTCCTTTGTATAAACTGTTATTTTACGTATGGTTAGCCGATTTTGATTAGTAACAATTTGAGTTGTAGCCAAGTACTTCTATTAAATGTAACTATTTTTTTGATTAGTTAAATGGTAGTTGGATGGGGGTTGAATGAATTAATTGAATGGTTGAATGAAGAGTAATTGAATGGTTGAATGAATTAGTTGGAGTAATTGAATGGTTGAATGGTTGAATGAAGAGTAATTGAATGGTTGAATTTATTAAATATAGTGGTTGGTTGGTTGTATTAACCCTATATAAATTACCTCCATAGCTTCCATTTTACTATCCAACAAACGAATTCACTCATAGTCTCTCAAACAAAATGCCACCTATCCAACATTACACTATTGCTTGGTTTGAGAAAACATTGACCAAATCCTATATACAAAACGATGATTTCGTAAGTCCTTATTTTTTAGTTTTTGTTTACCATTGTTTTGTTATTTGCTTTTAATACTACTTGCTTGTGTAGATTCTTCCAACTATGGATGTTCTTCCACAAGTTGACAAAAGCCGTTGTTTTATACGACAAAGGCGCTCAAAATGAAATACAAGATCGGTCGAAAGGCGCGCCTCAACAATGGATGGAAAGAGTTTGTTGATGCAAAAGGCCTGGGAAGGGATGAGTTGCGTTTTCAAGTTTGTGATCTAGAGGATCGCCTCTACTTCATTGTTACTAAAGTGGAGGAGCCAGAGATCATAGATGTTGATTAGGTCGTCTCTTTCTATTTATGAAAAATCAAGTTTGGTTTGGTTTGTTTTGATTTGTTTTGTTTTGTTTTCGTTTACTTAATGACGTATGGTTTTGATTTATGTTAGTATCCAAATATATATTCATTCGATTCATAAAATTGTGGCCATATACAATTACACAAAATCACAAAATTTGGCCAACTTTGCGAGACTAACCTATATCATAATATATCCCTAATGGAGTCCTAAAACAATCCAAATATTCCTTAAAGCGTTCCCTTAAACTCATTCATAAACTGCCCCTAACACATCAAAATGGGGTACCAATTCTAACCTACTATAATTACTACTAAACATCATCGACTACAATTCCAAAACTGGAACCAAATTGCAAACAACAACACTACACCAAACACCAACTTCTTCCTAGTTCGTCTTGCACGAGCCTTTTCTTCCTCAAAAGCTTTAACCTCTTCAACAACCCATAAATGACTTTATTTGCTTGCTCGGGATGTCTTGGTTCGTACCAATTGAAGTAATTACATCCCTCTAGCCTTCAAAGAATAAAAAGAAAAAGCTTTTTGAATCAATTACGAGGAAGAATTAAGTAATGAAATAACCCATAACAAGTATATGCTTACCTCATCAATTGGGCACGAAAAAAAATCTCCTTCCTAATTATTTGGACTCCATGAAATTTTCAATTCGCAAATACGCCCACATCGGCAAAACTCGATTCTTGAAGTGTTAGCCATTGTTGAAGCAAGAGTAAAAGCAAACAAAAGAGATAGATTAGAAAAAATTAATGACACAAAGAATTAATTTGACCGAAAATTAAAAAAATTGGAGCAGCAATGTCAGTTGGAGTATTTAGGGTTATATTATGAATTGGGGAAGAAAGGATATATTTACAAAGTGGGTGGGGAAAATTATACCGTTGCTCGGGTCAAATGGCCGTTTTTGTCCAAATGCTGTGGTTTAAGAGTAGCTTCATCGCGTGAAAAATTAAATCACCGCATGTTCAGACTAGCCGGGATGACGGGCCAAAGTGGCACGATGAAAGCGGTCTTGCAAGGGTTCATCAGATGCGCGGCCTCAGGTTGAGGGGTCCAAGTGAAAATATGGATAAGTTGGAGGGTCTATCTATAACTTTGGCCTTGTAGAAATAAAGTGGGGGAGTAGTGGTCATGAAGTAATGGGAGTTATTTCTAACTTCTACAAGAGTTATGAACATGGAGGAGGTGGGACATAATGGTGAAGAGTAGTGGAGGAAATTACATGAGCATTCACATTAATAAATTTCATAACAACCCAGATGTTTTTCGAGCATTTTCAATTGCAGCTCCTTTTTTTTTCGTTTTATTAATTTAATGAGTTAATTTGAGGTCATTGGATATCACGGGTCTTGTTTAAAAACCCTTTTTTTTTAGTT